>NC_058374.1:131544687-131870625 GCF_018350175.1 Felis catus
GTCTGTGGGCTGGGCCTCGTTCTGAGCTAAGGGCCCAGCTGCCCACCTTGGTGTTTATGAGGCAGGAACCTATGCCGAGGCCCCTCGGCAGAGGACACATCATTTTGCCCCCAGCTGAGACTCCCGATCAGCCACCTGGCACAGGGAACAGAAGCGGTGGGGCCTCAGCCAGACCCCCGTGCCAGTCCACAGAGATAGCTGTTCAAACCCCTTCTTCAGCCTCCACCTCCTCTTCCGGTTAGTGTCCCCTAGAGCTGGGCTGCAGTACCACCCTCGGCCAGTAGGTGTCCCTCCTGGCCACGGAGCACAGTTCTGGGATGTTAGGACCTGGGAGGCCTTTGAGGCTTAAGTCAACCCCTCATACGGGAGGCACCTGCGGCCCAGAGAGGCTGTCACCAGGTCACAGCCCCACAGTGGGCTGAAGGCAAAGCTAGGGCGGGAACCCGCAGTCTGGAGCTGCTTTGAGTCTGTCTTGCCCCGAGTCCCATGCCGTCCTTGCCGTCCTCCGCCCCGCACAGGTCGGACGTGGCGGCGCTGAAGCGGGAGCTGCAGGTGCTGTCGGAGCAGTACTCGCAGAAGTGCCTGGAGATCGGGGCCCTGACGCGGCAGGCCGAGGAGCGTGAGCACACGCTACGGCGCTGCCAGCAGGAGGGCCAGGAGCTGCTGCGCCACAACCAGGTGAGCCTGGCCCGGGGTGGGGGGCTCCGGGGACGGCGGTCCATCGTCCCCGCGCTGACCGTCCCTGCCCCCCAGGAGCTGCACGCCCGCCTGTCAGAGGAGATCGACCGGCTGCGCGGCTTCATCGCCTCGCAGGGCACCAGCGACGGCTGTGGACGCAGCAGCGAGCGGAGCTCCTGT
The DNA here is from genome assembly GCF_018350175.1 of Felis catus. Lineage (NCBI taxonomy): Eukaryota > Metazoa > Chordata > Mammalia > Carnivora > Felidae > Felis > Felis catus. Next base: position 131,545,546 of record NC_058374.1, read on the forward strand.
GAGCTGGAGGTGAGCGTCCACCCCTGTGCCGGGCAGCCTGGCTGGTTCTCGGGGCCCCGACAGGCCGGCTGTGCCCTGCGGCAGGGAGTGGCATCGCTCCGCGGGGCTGGACCCCCGGGAGGAGAGCCCTACAGCCAGAGTCCAGCCCTCCCCCTCGGGTCCTGCCCCCTCCAGTATCTCCTCTGTAAAATGAGGCTGGCACCCCCCTTACTGGGAGAGGCTGGAGTGAGAAAACGTGTGTGATCCTAGGATCACCCTCGTGTTTTATTTTATCGTACGAAAATTTATATATGGCTCTACTCTGTCTGGAACTTCTGTCAGGCCTTCATATCTGTTAACTTCTTGAATCTTCGAACCAGCAAGGAGAAATCAGAGAGGGCTTCCTGGAGGAGCCTGCCCATGGGGTGCGGTGGGTCTTGGTGCAGGTTGGGGGTTGCATCTTAGGGGCCTGAGGCAGAGAGAGCCAGGCTGCAGGGTGCCGTGGGCCGGGGTAGCCCTGGCCTTTGGCCCTGGGTCAGCCTGGCGCCCATGACCCCAGGTGCTGCTGCGGGTGAAGGAGAACGAGCTCCAGTACCTGAAGAAGGAGGTGCAGTGCCTCCGGGATGAGCTACAGATGCTGCAGAAGGTAGGGCCTGACTGGGGGCCGCTGGGGAGGGAGCCTCTGGACCCACCTGTGGGCGCCTGCTCTGTGCCAGGCACTCTCCTTGCCTCCTCATGTCATGGCTCTCCTCAGGCCTCTCCCGAGGACAAGGTGTCCTTGTCCCTATTTGGAGACAGAGAAACAGGCTAAGAGAGGATAAGTGACTTGCCCACGGCCACACTTGCTTTTATTCATTCGGCAAATTTTTATTGAGCATCTACTGTGTGCCGGGCACCGTGCTAGGCGCTGGGGAGGCAGCTGTGAACAGAAAAGACCCAAGTCCCTGCGGGGTGGAGCACGCGTCCCGGTGAGGAAGCTGCGTGGCTGGCAGTGGGGAAGGGCCCGGATTTGGGTCCAGGGCTGTGAGCCTGGCCTGCCTGGTGCCACGTCCCTAAGTCTTTGACATCCTCTGTGAGCATGTGTGAGTCAGACTCATGGAAAGGGCCCAAGGCTTGGGCCAGGCCGGCCCGGTTCACATCCTGGCCGCTCACTGCCGAGTGGCCTTTGCCTCCCCGAACCTCAGCTCCCGTCTCGAGAGGTGGAAATGATCCTGGAGGCTCACTGGGCCGTGCTGGGAGGGTGTACTCAGGGCCAGGGGTTGCCGAGGGGGCACCCCAAGGGACAGGGCCGTAGGGCCGTGCAGGGGCCCGGCTGCTCTGTGCCGGCAGAGAGCGCCGTGGGCCTGGGCCAGGTAGGCGGGGCCAGGTCGGGGAGGCCTCGTGGCCTCACGGCCCCTCCACGCCCTCCCAGGACAAGGAGCGCTTCACTTCGGGAAAGTACCAGGATGTGTACGTAGAGCTGAACCACATCAAGACACGGTCAGAGCGGGAGATCGAGCAGCTGAAGGAGCACCTGCGCCTCGCCATGGCTGCGCTGCGGGAGAAGGAGTCGATGCGCAACAGCCTGGCCGAGTGAAGGTAGGTGCCGAGGGGTGGGCGCGGCCGAGCGGGGGCGAGGCCAAGTCGGGCACTGGGCCTGGAGGTGCGAGCCCAAGGCTCATCCACACCCGACTCGCCGTGCCAGCGGGCCCAGGGCGCTTCCTTCTCGTGGCCTCTGTTTCCCTTTCTAGAATGGGGACAGCCACACCCGCAGCCTCATCAGCCCGCGGCCCTCCTCCCCGCTGCTGGCTCAGCCGCGTCGGCCGCGGTGGCAGGTGCCGTGCGCTGGCCCCACCTTCAGGCCGGGCAGCGTGGCGCGCATCCCTCACCGGCCACAGCGCTCCTTCCACCGAGCTCCACACCTCCGACATCACGGATGGAGCCTGGCCCCCGACTTGGTCTTACGGCCATCTCTGATTTACCAGGCTTCGGAGCATTTTTATGGTGGCTTTCCTAATGCCGGGTCTACCTGGAGCTTCTGCTTTCTTTCTTTCTTTTTTTTTTTTTTTTTTTTAATTAAAAAAGGTTTTTTTAGTGTGTATTTATTTTTGAGAGAGAGACAGAGTGCAGGCAGCAGAGGGGCAGACAGAGGGAGACACAGAATGTGAAGCGGGCTCCAGGCTCCGAGCCGTCAGCACGGAGCCCGACGCGGGGCTCGAACCCGCGAACCGCGAGATCGTGACCTGATCCGAAGTCGGACGGTCAACCGACTGAGCCACCCAGGCACCCTTGGAGCTGCTTCTTTCTGACCAGTCCTTGTGGACTTCCCGAGACGCGCGGGAAAGGCCACCGTGTGGGCCAGGCCCAGCGCCGCCCTTGCCTGGCCTAAGCCTGCTGCTCCCCGACTCTTGTCTTCCAGGTCCTGGTGGCCCAGCCCCGCAGCAGACGCCCCCAGACTGAGGGGACCAGTCAGTCGCCCTCCTTCCTGCTGGATGGAAGTCAAAAGCCAAGCTTTCTCCCCGCCCGCTGTGGGCCGCACGTGCACTCGTCCCCACCACACACGCACACAGGTGCACACACGCGCGCGCACACACACACACACACACACACACACACACACACACTCTGCGTATCTGAGCGCGCCCCTCGCACTGGGTCTTACATTTTGCACCTTCTTCAGGATTTTATATGTGAAGAGATTTTTATATAGATTTTTTTTCCTTCCCCCCCCCCCCAACACTTTATACTTTGAAAAAACCAATTCCCGGACGCTGGCTCCCCCTCTGTCTCCAGCCACGGGGGGCTCAGGCTTCTGGGCCCGTGGCCCTGCCCCAGGGGGGGGGGGGGTCCAGCAGGGGCGCAGCAGCGGCCACGGCAGCGTTGACTCTGATGGGAGAGGCAGGGAGCCAGCCAGCCACCCTCTTCCTACCCTACCTCCCACTAACTACTTCCTGCCCCGAGGGGACCCACACCTTGGGACTCTGGACGGAGGGACAGATGGGCAGAGGGAGCCGGCAGCTCCCTAAGGCTTCACCTCCTCCTCCGAGGGGGTGCTGGGCACGGAACCACTGGAGCCGCCCCATGAAGGCGTTTCTCTTCTGCTCCATGAGCCTTCTTAACTTAATAAAATATTCCCGTGGCTCTGGCGTCTAGGATGGCTGGGGCAGGGCGGGTTATGGAGGTTGGGGCTTCACCACCCTCCCCCCCCACCCCCCCCACTGGCACTCCTTCCTGAAGGGCGGCCTGGGAGCTCTGAGGGCGGAGTTGAGAACCTAGTCCCTCCATCAGGGCCACGGCTTTGCAGTGCCACGTGGGGTTTGCAGACCAGCCGCCGCAGCCGCGTCACCAGGGAGCCGGTTAGAAACTCCCGAGTCCGGGCCCCGCCCCTGCCTACTGAGTCAGAATCCGCCCTGTGACACGGACCCCCGGCGATTCATGTGCACCTCAAAGCCTGGGACGCCCTGGAGTGGGCGTTATAGGTCTAGGCCTTGGAAAGAGGAGGGGAGCTGAGGCTCTGTCTCTGACCTGGGGCCAGCCACATCCCCTCTCTAAGCCTTAGTTTGCTTTCCTGTCAAATGGTTGCCTTTCAGCCTCCGTCCTCTATTGAGGCTGTGCCCAGAGGTCACGTCCAGCCCTGGGCACGGTGGGGGCGGGTGGTGGACGCGGCCACCCCAGGCCCACCAGGCTGGAGGCCTCATCCCAGCTGGGCCAGCTGTGCGGCTCCCGAACCCTGGTCCCGGTTTTGCCAGCCACTTCAAGCCCAGCCCGGCTGTCCGATCTGCAGGGCTGTAGCGAAGGGGGGAGGGCAGGTGAGCTGGCCTCACCCCCCACGGCCTTCCCCATCAATCCGGGCCGGGCACCGGGGGAGGTGAACAAGGACTGACCCTGCCCCCACCGAGGGCACAAAAACAGGTTGGGTCCCGGAGGTCGTGGGCACCCAGCGAGGACCCCGACCCAGCCTGCGGATCGGAGAGGGCTTTTGAAGGTGGCTTTGAACTATGTCTTTTCCGGATGGAAAAAGCAGGAAGGGCATTCCAAGTGAGGGAACGGCATGAGCAAATGCCCTGTGAACATCCCTGGTGTGTCCAGGGCAAGACCCACAGGGGAGCAACCATGTGGGTTGTGGGGAAGATGTCCCATTCCCTGGCCAGTGATGGGTTTAGGAACGGGCCCGGGAGGCAATTCCAGCCAGTGAGTTGGGGGGGGGGGGGGGGGAAGACTTGAGTGGGGGTGGAGGGTTGGAGGGGGTCATCTGGGAGGTGTTCCTTGCTCTTAAAAAAAGGGTACAAGAAAGGGAGGGCCTCTCTCTCCCCGCCTTCAGACGGTGTTGGGTGAAGTCCCCATGTCGCCACCACTTTGCCTCATCGATACGCTAAAAACGGCCACGTAGAGAGAAGGAAGAACCGGGACCCCCGAGCCATCAAATCGTCCAGCCTCAGCACTGCCCTGGTTTGGGACTTCTTGTCTCTCAAGATACGGAGCATCCCTGAGCCACTCAGAGAAGGGGTGTCTGTACCTGGCTGCCCCAAGATCCAGATGGTTGACACCAGATGAGCCCCCACTGCCCGTCCCCACCATACTCTGTTGCCTCCCGCCAGCCCCCCCTGACATCCCTCCACTCCGTCCTCTGCCTCCGGGACCGCCTTAGCCCAACCCGGGGCCCCCCCATCTAGCACGTGGGCCGTGGCAACATCCTTCTCGGTGCCTGCCTCCCACCCACCCCTTCCTCGGCCTCCGGGACAAGCTGGACAATTGGGCCAACGTGGGAAAAGTGCTCCACCTCTGAATGAACGAGTAGATTGTGGTCCATTCATACGTTAGAATACTACACGGCGGTAAGAAAAGAATGTTACACGCGAAAACTTGGGGTGAATCTTCCAGAAGGTTGAGTGAGGCAGCCAGACACGAAAGAAGACCTGCGGTACGATTCCGTTTATGTGAAGTTCAAGGCAGAACTGTCACTATGGTGACGGTCATCAGCACAGTGGGTGCCTCTGGGCCGGGGACGGACATGGGCTAGCAGTGATCACGAGGGAACTTTCTGGGGTGCTGGCAACGTTGGAGGTCTTGACCTGGGTAGGGGCCACGTGGGTGTATACACATGTAAAAACGTACCACGCCGTGCACTTGGTGATTTGTGCATTTGTGTGAATCGTGTCCCCAAAAAAAACCCCCCAAAGACAAAAAACCTAGGGTTCCAGCAGGTGCCCGGGTGAGCTGCCCTGGGGAAAACCCAGTAACCTGTCACACGGGGAAATTTGGCCAAAACCACGCGATGTGGCTGCAAGGTCCGGCCTCAGGCAGCCAGGGATGTGCTATGGAAAAGAGCACAGGCTGAGGTACCATATCTGCCTGGGTTCAAACCCCAACTGCTGCCTCCAGCTGGCTACGTAAACCTCCCTGAGTCACATCCCTCCCTGGGCCGGAGTCCCCTGAAGGCTAAGTTGGGTTGGACATCCAAGATGGCGTCTTCACTCATATGTCTGCTGCCTCGACTGGGATGGCTGTGACAGCTAGGGAGCCCCTGGGCAGCTGTCTCCTCTTCTCCACGTGGCCACTTCACGTGGCCAGCTAGGGCTTGCTCACGGGATGGCAGTCTCAGGGAAGTCTGCAATGTGACTTCTTTCACGGTGGTTGACTTCCCCGAGAGAGAGTTTCAGGAGACCCAGGTGCCATCTACAAACTTCTTACGACGGAGGCTCGAAAGTGCTGTGGTGTCGCTTCCATCACATCGGTCAGAAACAGGTCACGGGGCCAGCCCAGATGCAAGAGGAGGGGACCACACCAGGGCATGAATGCTGGGCGCCATCTTTCTTCCCCACACCTGCCGAGGACTCTGTGGAGTTGTGTCCCTCCGCCCAGCCCTCTGATGCTGGAGTTCCCCGGAGTCTGTCCCCAGCTCTCCTGCCACCGTCCACCTGTTCTCCTTGAATACTCATCGTTGGCTCTTGGCCGTCTCCAGCCCAGACCTTTCTCGGGAACGCCAGACCTGGGCAGCCTCAGTCTCGAGGCCACTGCCAAGGCCCTGTCTTCCCTCCAACCTGTGGCTCTTCAGTTAGCTACAGGGAGCCACCATCAGCACAGAGGATGCAGCAAACCCAGGCTGAGAGGTCAGGGGAGGCTTCTTGGAGGAGGCCGTGCTGGTGCTGAGCGGGAACCAGCTAGGCTAGGAGGGTGGAGAGCATGTTGCAAGTCGGGTGAACGTCATGTTCAAAGGCACGTAGGAACGTAAAGGCCATTCTGGGACAGGGCAGCTGGGTTTGGCTAGAGGCATGCACGGAGGGATCCGAAATGAGCCCAGAGGGTCAGGCTGGAGCTGGATACCCGTCTGCGTAGACGGTGGGGACCATGGATCCAAGCTCTCACTTCATTCTTAACCCGGTGGGGAGCCACAAGGGAGTTTTAGGCGGGCAGTACCCTGACTCAAGGACAGCTGCCTCGGTGGAGACGGGGGTGTGGGTGTCCTCAGCTCGTGGAGGGTAGAGAAGGCCGAGGGTTGGCTGGGGGAGGGGGGTGGGGGGTACGTAGCCTGGGGCAAAACGTAGGCCGGAACTTCCACCGCAGCCAGAGCACACGCGAATGCTTCCAGAAGGGAGTGGCCAACAGGGGCTCGAAATAAAGGCCCACAAAGAGGCCACCGACTTTTGCCAGGCCACAGAAGGTGGGAAGCTGTGTGGGGTACGGGGTCCTCTCAGGGAGGACAGAGTTCTGTTGTTTCCTTGACACCCACGAGGCCCCCTTTATTAGACCTCCAATCACCCAGCCCCACCACGTTCGGGGCCTTGGGACCCTCACCCACTCTCAGCTCCAGGGCCCTGCGGCCGCTCTGGTGGGGCAATGTCACCCCACAGTGGCCCCCCCCTCAGGAAGCGCTACCCTTGCAGACCCTCCCCCTCCCCCATCCTTCTCCCCTGCTCTGAGCCCGGATGCCCCTCCCTCAGCCTGCACACACCTGCGGAAGGCACCCCCCCCCCGGGGGGAGGCGGGGGTGAGATCTCAGGCCCACGTCCCCGTCCACGTCCACGGGCCGCCAGCCTCCATCACCTCCTCGCTCCTAGCTCTGCCATGCGCGGCCAGTTACAGAACTTTTCCGTGCCTCGGTTTCCCCGCCTGCAAGTTGCGGATAGCCGAGCGTGCCTCACGGAAGTATCGGGAAGCACCAAAATGAGCCAATCCACGTAAAAGGCCGAGAAGAGTGGCAGGGCCTAGCGGCGTCATGCAAGCATCGGCTGGTGCCGTCCCTGTGACGGTTGCCACCGTGCCTGGGGGTCACGGGGACTCCCTGAGACAACAGGAGTGAGACGTACAGCCTGGGGCCCGGAATACAGGGCGCGTTTTGAAAAGCGCAGCCGTCGTTGCGCGGTCTGTAGTCGGAAGTCAGCTGGACGCCCCCGCCCCCGCCCGTCCCAGGAGGTCTGGTTAAACTTGGTCCAAACCCCCAGTTCCAAGGCCCGCGAGCATCCAGACCTCTTCCTTCCATTTTGCCCGGTTCCCACCTGTCACTCCCCTCTCTCTCAGGGCAGGACGCGTTGCCAGGTCCGAGGCCAGACCCTTCAGTGCAAAAAATAGTCTTCGAGAGTGTCCCATCGAGGAGCTCACCACGTCTCGCCTCTCGCGCCATCACCACCGCTGGCAGGCGGGGGGGGGGGGCACCCGGCAGCCTGGGGGGAGTCCGGCCTGGCCAGCGGGTAGCGACCCTTCCTCCCCACTGCGTCCCGCCCTTGGATGCGACGGTTTATCCCTGTTCATTCTCCCCTCCTCCCGTCCCCAGACGCTTTGCTCTTCCCCTCCCGTCCGATCTGCGCCCCATCGGCCTGGACTTTTTTTTTTTCCTAACATCCATTTATCTTAGGGAGAGCAAGACAGAGCATGAGCGGGGGAGGGGCAGAGAGACAGGGGAGACCCAGAATCCGAAGCGGGCTCCAGGCTCCGAGCTGTCAGCCCAGAGCCCGACGCGGGGCTCGAACCCACGGACCATGAGATCACGACCCGAACCGAAGTCACCCAGGCGCCCCTCTTTTTTTTTTTTTTTCTTTTTAATGTTTATTTATTTGCGAGCGAGAGAGCTGGGGCGGGGCAGAGAGAGAGGGAGGCAAAGGATCCGAGGCAGAGCTCCACGCTGTTAGCGCGGAGTTCGAGGCGGGACTCGAACCCACGGAGTGTGAGATCATGACCTGGACCAAAGTCAGAGGCTTAACCAGCGGAGCCACCCAGGCGCCCCAGCAGCGTGGGCTTTCTGAAACAGAGCTGGCGGTCGTTTCCCTTCACGAAGCCCTGCCCCGTCCCCTCAAGTCTTGGCACACGAGCCCCTCAGCCTGCCCCTTTGGACTCCCTGGGCCCCAGGCTTCCCCAGGAAGCCCCCTGCCGCCCCCGAGGGGGACCAGCCATGTCCTTGACTGCCTTCCCTGCTCTCTCCCACACCTACCTGCCCACTCCCTGCCTCTCCCCGGTAGAGCCGGGACTTGGAGCAGTCATCATCTGCCACCTCCGGGAAGCCCTCCCAGATACCCCAGTTGGGGCTGACTGACGCTCTGGCTTCCACAGCTCCTCCGCTGGACGTGTTCTTTCCACATGGCTCTCCCAGACTGTGAGACCAGCTCTGGGCCTCTTCTGCTTCCCCAGGGCCCAGCACAGAGCACACGGAGCCTCCGCCAGAGGTGCGTGTGTTGACTGACCGACTGAGCGGCAGACCAGAAGCGGGCGACTACCCAGCCAGGCACCCTCTAGACAGGGCACAGGCACGGCCTCGGCCTCGCCGGCGCACCGGATGGCAACGGGCCGGGTCTCCTTGCAAACCGACCGGGGCGCCTGGCAGCCGGCCCGAGGGGCTGGGAGCGGACGGCAGTTTCTGGCACCTCGCAGGGCCCGGGGTGGAGCTCTGAGTCACCCTTGTCACCCCGGCGTCCCATCTGGACTTTATGAGGGCCCTGCAGGCTCGGAGGCCAAAGCGGGGAGGGGCGGCCGGTTTTGACCGAGCTCCCGCCGCGAGCATTCTGGAAAGCATCCCTGTTAAGGCTCACAACAACCCTTTGAAGTAAGCACCTGCTGCTGTCCCCATTTTCCAGAGGAAACTGAGGTTCAAAAGGGGGACGTGACTCACCCGGGTCAATAATTCAGAGGCTCACATCTCGGCCCGTCTGTCTCCAGCGCCGCCTCCCCTCTACCTGTCGCAGCGTCTGCCTTTGGTCGGCCCGGTGAGGCAGGGGCACAACCATCCCCACTTTCGAGTTGAGGGGCCCGAGACTCAGGGCAGTAAAACGAGTCACCCGGTCACAGAGCTGGTTGCGTCCCCGGGGCCTCCCCGCCCGGGGTGGGGCTTCCTGAGCTGACCGAGGGCGTCCCATTGGACGCTGCCCGGAGAACAGGTGCTCCGGGTCCCCCAGCTGGGGGCGTAGGTGTGAGGCGAGGTCCGGGCGCACCTCTGCTGGGATGACTGGAACGGGCTCCACGCTCCTGCCTCAGTTTCCCTAGTAAAGCAGAGCAAGAGCTTCCTCCCCCCGGGGACCAGGAAGGCTGGGGGCCCCCAGAAAGGACAAGAGGGGGTTCCAGAGGTGCCCGCGTCCCTGGCCGGCCCTCGTCCCCTCACCATCCCGCAACTCCAGACTCACCCCGCGTGTCGTGGGAGGTGCCAAAGCCCCTTCCGTGTTGTTTCCTGGCTAGACCCCCGGCCCTGCTCCCTCCACTCCCGGCTCTGGCCGCCCTAGACGCAGGCAGTCGGCTGCCTCCTCCAAGCTCCCCTGTGGCTCCCCAAGGCCAGCATGAGTCCTGGCTTGGCCACCCGCTGGCCCTGTGCCCTCGGTCGAGGCGTCTCCAGAGCGAGGCCCCAGCTTGCAGAGGGGGGGCAGCTAGCTGTGACCTCCGGCCTCCAGCCGGTTCTCACGTGCTCCCGATTCCTTAGGGGGAGACAGGTGGCCGGTGTCACCAGCCCCACGCCCAGGGCCCCCCCCAGATCTCGGGCCCCGACCGCGTGCTGTCTCTCGCCTCTTCCCTCTTTTCCTCCGTTCCGTGGCTGTCCGCGTCTACACAGGACCATGCGCTGCAGCACTGGAAATAGGAAAGTCACCCCCACGCGTGCCACGATGTTTAAAATCTCTCGGGGGAGTTTCATACCCACACGCCCCCCCCTCCCCCTCCCCCCGCCCACAGTGAGAAAACCCAGCGCGAAGGGGCCCCGGACGCACAAGAACCTGGGACAGTATTTGCCTCTGGGAGGGGGCGGGAAGGCCGAGGGGGGACAGAGGTGGAAGGACACTCATTCCGAGATCATATGCCTTCATTTGACCTGAACTGTTTTTCAGGTGCACGCGACACGTGTCCCAAAATAAATAAAAGCCGGGCGCCCCAGTGGCTCAGTGGGTTCGGCATCCAACTCTTGATTTCGGCTCTGGTCGTGATCTCACAGTCTGGGGGTTCGAGCCCCGGGTCAGGCTCCGCGCTGATGGTACAGAGGCTGCTTGGGATTCTCTCTCCCTCTCTCTCTGCCTCTCCCCTGCTCGCTCGCTCGCTCTTTCTCTCTCCAAGCCAATCGAGAACCTTAAAAAAAAGTGACAGTTAAAAAAAAAAATGAAATAGCCCTCAAGGGAGCCCGGGAGGGGGAAGCCACAGCCGGAGCCTGGTTCAGCCACGGACCTTCTGTTGACTCGTTTGCGTCTCTCCTGAGAGGAGATTAACAAATGCAATCGGTCAGGGTCACGAGGGCGCTGGGCCCGCACACGCCTTCCCGCTGAGCAGCAGCCCTTGGCATCCCTGTTAATGTCCTCGTCGGGCCTGTTCCGGGAGCCCGGGTGACGCAGAAGTGAAGGGACACACCCTCGCCCCGCTTGGGGACGACAACGCCCGCGCGGGCTGATGGCACAACCGCCCGGGCTAGAGGATCCCGGGCGGGCGGCAGGCAGAAGGGACGCCGGCCCCCGGGGTCTCCGAAGATAAGGAGGCCCCGGCAGGGGACAGAGGGGGGGAAGGGGGGTCCAGGCTGGGGGACCAGGCTGGACACACCTGTAGCCACACTGCGCGAACGGCAACAGATGCGCGGTCGCGAGCGCCTTGTGCGCACCCCCGGCCCGTCCGACACACGCTCTCGCCCAGGCTCCCCTGCCCCCGTGCACGGCCCCGCACGGGCCTGGACGGGAGGCAGGTGCTCGCCAAGCAGGAAGGCGTGGGGTTCAGGGTGTGGGCTGGGGACGGACGGCGGACTGCCTGTGTGACCCCAGGCAGGTCCCTGGACCTCTCTGTGCCTCTGTTCCCTCCCCTCTCACCGGGGGACAATAACAGCACCGACCTCATAGGGGAGACCTGAGGATTCGATGAGGCAGTTCCTGTATCGTCCAAGGGCTGTTCACCGGTACGATTTCTAGCATCGGCTCGGGTCACCATCTCGCGGTTCATGGGTTCGAGCCCCGCGTCGGGCTCGGGGCTGACAGTTCGGAGCCTGGAGCTGGCTTTGGGTTCTGTGTCTCCCTCTCTCTCTGCCCCTCCCCGGCCCACGTTCTCTCTCTCTCTCAGCTGCCTTCGCAGACCTGCTGAGAAGGATGGACCCAGGCTGATGGGGGACCAGGAGCCACACTCTAGAGCCACTGAGTCAGAGGCTGCTGCTCTGGAGGGCGCGAAGCCTCCAGGCTCACGGAGCGTGTTCTTGGCCTGGGAGCCCCTCGAGGGCCGGCACAGGTGCCCCTGCGCCCGGCACGGAGCCTGGTGCCGAGCAGGGGGCCCAGCTCGTGGCAAGAGTTGACTTCCTGTAGACAAAAGTCGTGTGGAATTCCGAAGAGTTGCCTTGGGGGCTGGCCAGTTCGTCCTCCCCTCCCCTCTGAGCTGTGCGTTTCGTGAAGACGGGGCTCACGCGTGACTTGCCTTTGTCCCCAGAACCAGCTTTTGGCAGAGCGGTCGTCAGGGAGTGGATTAGTGAGGATGTATTTGATTGTGAGTGGCAAAGGCAATAAAAAAGAAAGATATTTATTTATTTTATGCAGAAAAGTCTGAAGGGAAGGGTGCCTGGGTGGCTCAGTCGGTCCAATGGCTGACTCTTGAATTTGGCTCAGGTCATGATCCCAGGGTTGTGGGATTGAGCCCCACGTCTGGCTCCACGCTGAGCATGGAGCCTGCTTAAGATTCCACACCCCCCCTTCTTTCTCTCTCTCTCTCTCTCTCTCTGCCCCTCTCCCCTGCTCACGCACCATCTCTCTCTCTCTCTCAAAACTAATACATAAGCATCTTCTTTTTTAAGTTTGAAGGGAGGGATCCCAGGCTGAGCCACAGCGTCTGGGATCCACTGTTTACATAGTTAGATCTAGAACCCAGGCTCCATCATGCACAGCCTCCATTCACAAATGCGCCTCTTGGCGCAAAATGGCTGCCCTAGTGCCAGCCAACACATCTGCACCCCAGCCAGCAGGTAGGAGAAGTGAAGCGAAGAAGGGACGAAGGGCCTAAGCCAGCTTTCTCTCGGGGAAGTTCTAGCACAAAACTTCCACTTATATTCCTTTGGCCAGAACTTGGTCACGGGGTCACTCCAGCCGGAGAGAAGCTGGGAGAGGCAGTCTCCGCTTCAGGTGGGCCTGGGCCGAGAGGCTGTGTCACCGTGCTCCGAGGGGGCCCAGGGTGTGGGCTCCACGTTATCAGTATTTGCTCACTCAGCCGTCTAAGAGGCAGAGAGCATTTCGGGAAGCCTTTGTCGGGCTGGGGACACATCACCCGTACCCAAAGAAGGAGGGACTCTAGTGGCACCCCGGCCCGTACTGCCTGTGCAGAGAGGGGCCGGCAGTAACTCCCGCTGCCCAGAGCTCAGCGGAAGAGTGAGAAGGACCAGGTGATGGTGAAAGGCATGCTCTTTAAAATCCAACCTGTTTGGGGGCGCCTGGGTGGCTCAGTCGGTTGAGCATCCGATTCTCGATCTCAGCTCAGGTCTCGATCTCAGGGTCATGAGTTCAAAGCCCGCTTTGGTCTCCATGCCGGGCATGGAGCCTACTGAAAAGAAAGAAAAAAAAAAAAAAAGACCGTTATTTACCATACAAGTGAGTTACGTGAATTTTTGAAAGCGAGAATGAGCAAATGAGCTAAAGAGAAGAAAGGATCGTCATAAATCCACCACCTAGAGCTCAACTTCATTACTTTGTCGACTATCTTGTCGGTTTGTTCTATGATCCTATGGACACACATAGCTGTCCATTCTTATACGATTCTTTTCATGGAAAATGTACATACTTTTCATAGGCTCGCACTACACGTAGGCTATTTAAAAAACCCCGAACTCTAGGAGCTCCTGGGTCAGTCGGTTAAACGTCCGACTTCGGCTCAGGTCGTGATCTCACGGTTCGTGAGTTCGAGCCCCGGCGTTGGGCCCTGTGCTGACAGCTCGGAGCCCGGAGCCTGCTTCCGATTCTGTCTCTCTCTCTGCCCCTCCCCTGCTTATGCTCTGTCTCTCTCTGTCTCTCAATAATAAATACACATCAAAAAATTTTTTTTAAAAAGTTGTGATCTCTCAAACTACATTCAGAAATAAGAAATTCCTACTTTAAAAAAAAATTAAGCAAAGCCATACGGAACTGCCAGTCAGAGCTTTGGAGGAGCGGGAAAAAGTCCACAGCTCCCACACTGAATTCACGTACATCTTAGCCAAAAGGGAAGACACGCAGCACGCTTATGAGTCTCTACAGCCTTCTTGTGGGTAAACACATCATTTCTGTCCAGGTGTCTGAAATACCAACAATGAGGACAAGTGGTGACATTTAAACCACGCTGATCACGTGTCAGGCACTCTTCTACGTGATATATACGTGATATACGTCATTTGATGTATCACGTGATATATATCGTTCATTATATACCTATTACATACACATATCTGTATACACCTATGTATACATTTAGTCTTCCTGGAAACTCTATCAGGCAAGCGCCATGATTCCCCCCAGTTTACAAGAAGAGAAACTGAGGCACGGAAGGGTCAGTTTGCCAAGAGCCTCATACCTGTAAGTGGTGAGGCGGGGATTTAAACCCAGACAGCACGAATCTGTGGTGCTTGGGACTCATCACTATGCGAGACTTTGTGGATTTCTTGTGGGTGGGTGAGGTCCCCTGAGTTTCGAGGAGAGAACCCACAGGCCCAGAGAGGGTTAGGGAACGACTTTGGGTCACACAGCAGATTTGGGTGCTTCATCCACCCGAAGTGCCTTCTACAGTGTTCATTTTATTGATTTATCTTTTCAATGTTTATTTCGGAGAGACAGAGCACGAGCAGGGGAGGGGCAGAGAGACAGGGAGACACAGAATCCGAAGCAGGCCCCGGGCCCTGAGCTGTCAGCCCAGAGCCCGACGCGGGGCTCGAACCCACGGACCGCGAGATCGCGACCTGAGCCGAAGTCGGACGTTTAAGCGACTGAGCCACCCAGGCGCGTCTACTCTCTACGCCGTGAGAGATCGCGACTCCAATATTTTACATTTTAGAACTCTCATACAGTGAGTATAGAATTCTCGGCTTCCCTAATTTGATTATTTGGAAATCTTGGATTCGAGGAGTCTTTGCCTTTCGTTGCCAAAAGCTGGGGCTAAGGGAGGTCACGGCTCCTTCCTCTGGGCAGCCAGGAAGCGGGCCGCCTGGAGGACACTGGAGCATTGGGAGGTCGCTGGTTTAGGCCTCTCAGGGGAGAGGGACCGTGACCCTTTTGCCGTCTTGTCCTGGAATCTCCGGGCTTGTTTTGTGTGTTACTTTCAAATGCCCTAGTCCCCCCACCCAGGGACCCCTCCTTATCTCCTCCTCCAGATGGGCTCTTGCTCGCGTGAGGGGCCCCAAGGTCAAGCCCAGCTGCCCGCTGTGAGAGGCAGAGCACATGTCCTGAGGTTCGGAAGCTGGTGCTGACATTGGGTGTTTTTGAAAAAAAAAAAAAACAAAAAGAAAAGAAACGCGAACGATCCATCCATGCGCCCTGGGCTTCAACGGCAGGACCCGTCGTACGCCGGGTGACAGAAGCGGGGCCCCAGGCTTAGGACAGCGCGCTCCGGGGCCTCTTCTGGGAGACCCCCACCCCCAGGGCCTCCTGTGAACTTCCTGGCTGTGACCGTCCTGTCCGGCCTGTGCTTGCCCACGGCTGGAAAAGACCCAAACCCTGAGCAGGAGGGAAGATGGGTGGGTGAGTCCAGCAAGGAAGGGGTCCCAGAGCAGGGCTAAGCGGGAGACGCAGGCAAAGCCCACAGGCAGAGCTGAGACTCACTGTCCTTAATAGAAGCCAGGCGCGACCGCCGAGCTCGGGACAAGGTTGGGGTTTGGCCTCATCCTGAGATTGATGTGGGACGAGGGCTGGCTCAGGGGTTCTGGAGTGGGGGCCCGGGTGGGGGGGGGGACAGCCCATGGCATGAGCCTGCAAGGGGTCTCTGGCCTGGAGGTGCCAAGGGGTGGGGCTCTCAGGATTGGGAAGAGCAAGGGCAGGTGGGGATGGCACTCGGCTGGCAACTTGCCTCTGTCCCTCGGGTGTGGAGCCGAAAACAGGCTTTGGTGCTGAGTTCGGCCTTGCAAACTTGTCCTCCAACTTACTCCGTACATTTTCAAACCTATAGATGAGCTGCAAGAATCGTACAACAGGGGAGCCTGGGGGGCTCAGTCGGTGAAGCGTCCGACTTCGGCTCAGGGCACGATCTCGCGGTCCGTGAGTTCGAGCCCCGCATCGGGCTCCGTGCTGACGTGCTCAGCGCCAGGAACCTGCTTCGGATTCTGTGCCTCCCTCTCACTCTCTGCCCCTCCCCCCCGCTCTGTCTCCCCCAAATAAATAAACATCAAATAAGAAATAAAATAGTATAAAAAAATAAAAATAGAATCCGAGCTCCAATCAGGGATCGCGCGTTGCGTGTAGTTGGGGAGTTTCTTTTGTCTCCTTTCACCTGGAACACGCCTCCTGCCTTTTGTCGTCTCTCATGATTTAACGAGGCCTGTCGTCTTGGAAAACGTCCCTCGGTTTGGGTCTGTCCAGTACTTTTCTGGTGATTGGATCCAGGCTGAGTTTGAACGGTCTAAGGCTCCTGGCTCCTGGGGGGAAGCTGTTATCCAGGCGTGTCGACCTAACGTCGGGTGCCTGTGACCTGGGGGAGGGGTGCCCGCCCGGCTCCGGGACTGTCGTCATTTCTAAAAGCCTCGGGTAACCCCAAAGGTGACAAAGGTGATATTTCTGTGGGGTACAAGTGCACACCCCTGCTTACTCACGGGATCAAAGAGCTGCTGATATTGACTTGTCTATCACTGATTTGTTCGTGTCTTTTCTCCCACTGCCGGGGTGGGGGGTGGGGGGCGGGTACCATTTTTCTCTTAAGGATTTGTAACCACTATTCCCTACGCTACAGGTATTTACCGTTCATCATATTTACTCTGGAGGGTTTCTTTTCCGTATTATGTTTTGCCTTTTCATCATGTGTATGTTTTTGGACATTATGAAGTCTCTCTCTCTCTTTTTTTTTTTTTTTTGGTCAAAGTCTCACATTTAAAAAATAGTATTATTGGGGCGCCCGGGGGGCTCAGCCGGTTAAGCATCCGACCTGGGCTCAGATCCTAATCTCACAGCTCGTGAGTTCAGGCCCCGCATCGGGCTCTGTGCTGATGGCTCGGAAGCTGGACGGAGCCTGCTTCGGATTCCGTGTCTCCCTCTCTCTCTGCCCCTCCCCTGCCCGTGCTCTGTCTCTCTCTGTCTTTTGAAAATAAATACGTGTTTAAAACAATAAAATAAAAAAAAAAAAGTAGTAGTGTTTCTTTTAGAAAATAATCATAGGACACCAAAAATATTTTGGGCGGTTTGTAAATTTGTGCTGTCGTCACAGGCCGCTATTAACCCCGGTTATGCCTTTTTTTTTTTTTTTAACATTTTTATTTATTTATTTATGTAATCTTTATCCTTGAGAGACTGAGCGTGAGCAGGGGAGGGGCAGAGAGAGAGGGAGACACAGAATCCGAAGCGGGCTCCAGGTTCCGAGCTGTCAGCACGGAGCCCGACGCAGGGCTTGAACTCACAGACCGCGAGATCGTGCCCGGAGCCGAAGTCGGACGCTGAACCCACTGAGCCACCCAGGCGCCCCTCACTTTATTTATTTTTTAATTGGCATCCAAGTTAGTTGGCATATTGTGCAACAATGATTTCAGGAGCAGATTCCAGTGATTCATCCCCTATGTATGGCACCCAGTGCTCACCCCAACAAGCGTCTTCCGTAATGCCCCTTGCCCATTTAGCCCATCCCTGAAGGCTCTGTTTTCATTGCAAAATGCATGCGTGTTGGTCACCAAATTGAAAACAATATAGAACAATTTTAAATAAAAACTTAAAAGAAGAGAGCTGTACAAAGTAAAACCTCAGAGCCCATCATGACGCAGGTCGGCTTGTCGGAGAAAACGGGTAGGAATACCGTGGGGGGTAAGCGCGCACACATCCATGGCCCCCCCCCCCCAGCTCGGACCCTGGCCACAGTGCTGTGCGGTTGTCTCTTTAACCGATCTCTCAGGCACCGGCGCGCATTTACTGGTAAGAAGCCCAGTGTCTCCCTCTTGAGGTTTCTTCCAGAACAGTCTGATAATCCCAGGGGATCACGCAGTCCAGAGGAGGCCGGTCTCATTTCCACAATGCCCCTGAGCCCCGAGGTTACAGCCTTCTCGTTTATACCAGGAGCTTAGTCCTCGCTCCCGGAAGTGGGAATGACTCCAGAATTCGGTGGGTCCAGCATGGCTTTCAGCCCCAGACGCACATGGGGTCTGCCCCCCACCCCCACCCACCGTGAGGCATTGTGAAATGCCTTGGGCTTGGGTCACCTGGCCACACCCCTTTTCCCACAGAGTGAATTCCCTCTCTGGGGGCATAGGTGTCCTCTTTGCCGGCTGACCTCAGTCAGGACTCTCCCAATTCAGACGGCAGCTCATCTGACCCACTGACCGGCACAAGGGAGAACTTGGGCACCCGAGCTCGCTCCTCCCGGGGCTCCCAGCCCAGCTACAAGTGTGCCCGCTTCATTCCCAGATTAAAGGAGGGTCAGCTTTGACGGTTAGTTAGGAGCATGGGGCCAGACCCCTTTAGGCAAGTTCCTTCCCCATCCGTTAAAGGACAATAATAGAAGAGGTAATACATCAGCACTATGGACAGAGCACTTAGCACAGCCCCCGGCACATAGTAACTGCTCAATAAGTGTGAACTATTATTTTATACCCAACACATATAGGAGCTCTCTAATTTCCCTATTTTGTAAAAATGAGATCGCCCACACACATTTTTCTTAGCTTGCTTTTCTCAAGCAGCCTTCCAGAGACATTTCCCACGTCTCCTCATGCAGCCTCCTCACCTGTGTAAGAGACGCAGAGCCCTCCAAAGGATAGCGTCCGTGAAGTAGATTAAGCCATCTCCGTAAAGTCAAAAGCCTTAGTCTTTTCCTTGGTGATGCTTCCCGTTGTATTAAATCTTAGGAAGTTCGTTCAAGTTTGACTGTGAAGCTGTCCCCTGCATTTTTATTCCTGCATCTCAGGAGTGTGTGTCTTTCTCTCCATCATTTGATCTCAGTCCACACGGGATTGCAAACGTCTTCCCACCAAGGGAGCAGTGGGCGAGAGGTCAGCTTCCACCGCATGAGGAGGGACCGGGAGAGCTGTCTGTTAGGGCAGGAAAGGGGAAGGCCGGCCAAGCAAGGATCCTGCTGTCAGAATCCCCGGCCACGACCGTCTTGGGACCCACCCCATCCTCGCTTCCGCTCCAGGAACCTGGGAGTCTTTCTGGTTCCTCCCTCACCCCCAACAAACCCTTTAGCAAGCCCTGTGGACTTGTTCTCTTAACTATTTCTCAGGTCTGCTCCCTCTTTCCACTTCCAGGGCCCCGCCTCTTTAGTTCAGTACCCACATAGCTGCGATGGCCCACCCCCCATCCGTTCTGCCCTTGCCTCACCCGTCACCCATACCGCAGCCTGTGAGAAGCGGTTGGAACCACCTGGCAAAGCTGAAGCTACGCTTTTTGCCAACTCCTTCCTGTTTGCACCAGGACACCTGCTGGAGAAGGCAGCCCGGTCTGGAAAGCAAGAAACCAGAAACCGGAAACGACCCAAATACCCAACCAATACGGAGGTGTATTAGTCTCCTGGGGCTGCCGTAACGAGTGTCTCCAGCTTGGTGGCTTAAAACAACACAACTCATTGCCCCACAGTTCTGGAGGTCGGAAGTCCAGGGGCGCCTGGGTGGCTCAGTCGGTTAAGCATCCGAGTCCTGATTTCGACTCAGGTCATGATCTCACGGTTCGTGAGATCGAGCACCGAGTGGGGCTCTGTGCTGACAGCGTGGAACCTGGAGCCTCCCTCAGATTCTGTGTCTTCCTCTCTCTCTCTCTGCCCCTCCCCAGCTCATGCTTTGTCTCTCTCGGTCTTTCAAAAATAAACGTTGAAAAAAAAAATCTTTAATGTTTAATAAGTCCAGAATGGGTCTCACTGGGCTTAAAGTCAAGGTGTCAGCGGGTGTGTGTTCCTTCTGGAGGCCCTAAGGGGAGGATCTGGTTTTTGCCTTTTCCAGCTTCCAGAGACTTCCCGGAACCAAACACTCCAACAGGGGCAGCTCGGGGGACCCCTGGCTCGCAGAAACCCTGTGTTCTGTCAGGATCGGACATTTTGGAGATGGGACAGGTGTGGGAGGCTGACAGACCAGGGTTCCTACTGAACCTCTCCCTTTACAAATCGCTAATAATACCCATTATATAGATTTTTGCTTAAGAGTTCAATATGGGAGCTTATGTATACACCCAGCATCTAATAGATGCTCATCTCTGGAAAAGAAAGAAAGGGGAAGAAAGGAAGGAAGGAAAGAAGGAAGGAAGGAAGGAAGGAAGGGAGGAAGGAAGGAAAGTAGGGAAGGAGGGAAGGAGGAAGGAAGGAAGAAAGGGAGGGAGGCTTGTGGGCTCTTTCCATCTTAAAAGCCAGCAATGATGGGTCAAGCCTCTTTCGTGATGCCATGACTCTGGTTCAGGCTCTTCCCCCTCCCACTTCCCCCATTTAAGAGCCCCTGTGATGACACTGGACCCCCTGGATAATCCAGGCTAATTCCCATGTCAAGATCAGGAACCTTAATTCCTCCTTGCTACGTAACAGAACACGTACACAGGCTCCAGGGACTAGGATATGGATGTCTTCAGGAGTCGTTCTATCACAAGGAGAACGGAGACAAACTGTGGCCTTTTCCTCTAGTAGAACAGACGAAACAGTCGCCCTGGGACGGTTGCCCTGGGCAGCGGACCTCACTGAAGACTTCCTTGCCAAAAACCCCCCGACGTGGTCCCGTGAGGTGTCCCCAGGTCCCTTGCAAGGCCTGAGAGGGATACCAGCAATGTGGGTCAGACGGTTCATTAGTGAGAATACATTTGTGGACTTTGTGACGCTTGTGCGATTTACCAGCTTTAAAAACAAAAATCTGTAATCTGTTGTGAACTCTCTTCTCCTTCTAAATAAAGTTTTTACCTAATTTTACCTCTTGTAGTATAATTTTATATGCCTTTTAAAAAGTGTATTTACTTATTTTGAGAGAGAGAGAGAGAGTGAGCATGAGCTGGCGAGGGACAGAGAGAGGGAGAGAATCCCAAGCAGGCTCCCTGCTGACAGCACAGAGCCCGAGGCGGGGCTCGAATTCATGAGCCGCGAGATCGTGACCTGAGCTGAAGGTGACGCCTAACGGACTGAGCCACCCAGGCGCCCCCCCCCACACTTTATACACTTCTAAAAGAACCTCCCAGACTGTATAAACCCCAAGCCCTACAAACCCAGAATGTGCTCCAACCACAGCAGCGAAAACTATTTGCACCAACGTGGATGACCTTCCAACACACACCGAGTGAAAAGAAGCAAGTCACAGAAGACAATACTTGTGTGTCACAGAAGCAAGTCACAGAAGACAACATTTGTCTGTGGCCCGACCCAGGCAAAAAGTAAAAGTAAAAAAGTAAAAAGAAAAAAAAAAGTAAGCTATATCGTGTACGTGGATGCACACATATATGGGAAAACTATAAAGAGAAAACGAGAGAATTCTTTTTTTTTCAACGTTTATGTTTATTTTTGGGACAGAGAGAGACAGAGCATGAACGGGGGAGGGGCAGAGAGAGAGGGAGACACAGAATCGGAAACAGCCTCCAGGCTCTGAGCCATCAGCCCAGAGCCCGACGCGGGGCTCAAACTCCCGGACCGCGAGATCGTGACCTGGCTGAAGTCGGACGCTTCACCGACTGCGCCACCCAGGCGCCCCGAGAATTCTTTACATAATTCAGGATAGAGGCCACAGACATGTGATCAAGGAGGAGTACAGAGGGGGCTCCTGAGGGACAGGAGACGCGTGGCGTGTGAACCTGAGTGGTGAAACATAGATTTTTGTTCCCGTATTACCTCTAGAATTGCATATATGTCGCATACTCTCTTGCATGAGCGGTGGTCGTTAGAATTCAAATTTTTGTTTTAAAATAGCTGGAACGGGGCGCCCGGGTGGCTCGGCCAGCTGAGAGCCCGACTCTTGGTTTCAGCTCCGCTCGTGATCTCACGGTTTGTGGGTTCGAGCCCCGCGTCGGGCTCTGCGCTGACCGCGAGAAGCCTGCTTGGGATCCTCCCTCCCCGTCTCTCTGCCCCTCCCCTACTCACTCTCCTTGTCTCTGAAAATAGATAAGTAAACTTCAAGAGAAAAACGGAGTAAAAAAAAATGAAATAAAATAGAACGACTGGATTAACTTTTTAAAACAACTTAAAATTTTAAGCTGGAAGACTCTGCCGTGGCTTCTCGCTTGGAACCGAATCCACGCCCCTTGCTGTGACCCAAAAACGCCACGTGTGTTCCGGCCTGCTCACCTCTGATGGCATCTCACATCCCCCACGCGGGCACCGTCTCTATCCAGTCGCACAGTCCTCCCCGGCACCTGTTCTGCGTAAACGCGCCCGTCGCCCCCTTTCACCGGCCCCTGTTTTCCTGCGTGGAGCCTGACCATCCCAATTTGCGATGTTACCGATGCCACTCCCCCTGCCCCCTGCGCCGTCACTGGACTCGGAGCCTCAAGAGGCCAAGGGCAGGGTCTGTTCTGGCACCCCCTGGGGCTCCCCGACTCCTGGAGGGTTTTAACTGGTACGGTCTCAGACTCTGAGCGGCACGAGGCAGAAGAAGTCTCCAGAAGAACAGCAAACAAGGCCCGGAGGGAAGGGGGTGGGGGAGGAGACGGGGTCAGTGGACGGTGGTCCCCTCACTCAGGAGGGCTGGCCACTACACCCGGGAGGGCAGGGTTCCCGCCTGTCAACAAGGTTCTGGGGGTAATTCTTTGTCTGGGCACCTGCCGGAAATAAGAGCTGCCCCCTCCCCCCCCCCCCGGTGAGCTAGGTGTCGCTTGGACCTTTTAAACTGAAAACCAACTGACTTTGGGGGGCACCGGAAATCTAACAGGGACTTTACAAACGTCCCCCTCCTTCCTGGGGCGCCTGGGTGGCTCAGTCGGTGAAGCGGCCGACTTCGGCTCAGGTCATGATCTCGCGGTCCGTGAGTTCGAGCCCCGCGTCGGGCTCCGTGCCGACAGCTCGGAGCCTGGAGCCTGTTTCCGATTCTGTGTCTCCGTCTCTCTCTGCCCCTCCCCCACTCACCCTCTGTCTCTCTCTCTCTCTCCTTCAAAAATAAATAAACATTAAAAACTTTAGAAAAAGAAAAACAACAAATGTCCCCTCCTTCCCTACCAGTCACACCGCTGTTGCGATGACCGGACGGCGCCCGCCCTGCCTCTAGCACACGGAATAGCCCTGGAAGGGAGCTGGGACGCACTTGGTGCCACGTAGATGTGGAGGGATGTTGCTCCCATCCCCCCATCCTCTGTACCCCATAGGCGCGTGGGTAACTGTGGGGGCCGGGGGGGTGGGGAGACCAATGGCTTCCCAAAGATGTCCAAGGCCTGATCCCCACCAACCGTGAATGTGTCTATGCTGCGCGCCAATGGGGGATTCAACTGATCTTGAGACGGATATGAGCCCGGATTATCCAGGGGGTCCAATGTCATCACAGGGGTTCTTAAATGGGGGAAGAGGGAGGGGGAGGAGTCTGACCCAGAGAGACGGCATCACTCCGTGTTGTTTTAAATCTCCGTGTTTGGGGTACTTTGCTGCAGGGAGTTGTCTCACGGGGCCAGGGCTTTGATTTTGCAAGACGCAGGGTTCTGGCGATGGGCTGCACAAGAGCGTGAATATACTTAACACTACTGAACTGGAACCCTTAGAAATTATTAAGATGGGAGGGTGCCTGGGTGGCTCAGTCGGTGAAGCGTCCGACCCATGATTTCAGCTCAGGTCATGATCTCGGGGTTGCGGGATCAACCCCGAGATCCTACTTGGGATTCTCTCTCTCCCTCTGCGCTTCTCCCTGCCTCACCCTCACTCACTCTCTCTCTCTCTCTCGAAACAAAAACAAAACAAAAATAATAAAAGCAAAACAAACATGGAAAGAAGGGAGCATCACCTTAAAGGAAGGATTTCTCACCGGAAGATAAATCTGCAGGCCTTTCTCTCCCCTCATCGTAGGTATAATCGGTTTAAAAGGAAGGGACACACGCATTCATTCGCTCATTCGATGAAATGAAGCGAGGGGTCGCTTACTCAAGGACAACGGCGAGAATCTATGACCTTGGTGAGACGGAAGGATGGCCCCCGGTGATGTTAAAGGGACCCCGTCCCCTGAGCCATCAGCCTGGCCCGAGGACCTCATCCACTGCGTTTCCTCTTTAAAAAGCAGCGGATGGGGCGCCTGGGTGAAGCGTCCGACTTCGGCTCAGGTCATGATCTCGCGGTCCGTGAGTTCGAGCCCCGCGTCGGGCTCTGTGCTGACAGCTCCGAGCCTGGAGCCTGTTTCGGATTCTGTGTCTCCCTCTCTCTCTGCCCCACCCCTGCTCACGCTCTGTCTCTCTCTCAAAAGTAAATACACGTTAAAAAAAAAAAAAGACAATGAATTTTCAGTTAGGCCAGGGCTTGGACACACGAACCCGCGTGTCCTTCCCAGCAGCAAGGCTCGTCCCAGCTCACCCTGCGTCCGTTAACAACCTCTGAGCATCTCTGGTAAGAAAACTCCTGTATTCAGCATGGGGACCGTCAGAACAAGTGAGGCACGATCCCCCGCCCTCAGGGAACTCCTGACCTCGCTGATTTCCTCTGACTGCATCGGTGTCTCCACCTCGGCACGATGGACACGTGGGGCCAGATCATTCTTTGCTGGGGGTGGGGGTGGCTGTGCTGTGTCCCCCCCCCCCCCCCCGCCGGCGTTCCAGCCGCATCCCTGGCTTCTAGCCACGAGATGCCAGTCGCATCCCCACACCTGTGGCAATCACAAATGTGTCCCGGCCCCGGGTACCTGGGTGACTCTGTCAGTTAAGCTCCGACTTCGGCTCAGGTCGTGATCTCCTAGTTCATGAGTTCGCGCCCCGCATCGGGCTCTCTGCTGGCAGCGCAGAGCCTGCTTTGGATCTTCTGTCCCCCCTCTCTCTCTGCCCCCCCCCGCTTCTCTCTCTCTCTCCAAATAAATAAACTTTAAAAAAATATTTTTTTAATGTGTCCCAGCATTGCCAAATGTCCTTGGGGAACGCAAAATTGCCCCCACTTGAGAATCACTGAGCTGAGACATGCAGCTCTGGAGACTGGGAAGTCAGGCGAGCCTCCTGGAGGAGGCGCTCCAGGGGCTGCGCCTTGACTCTGGCTGAGATCCCAGAGGAGTGGGGTCATCATTCCGCCCTGGCGCTCACCCCCACCCCACCCCCAACATTTTTGGCTGGCTCGTCTTCCTCCACCGGATCCTGACATGCTGGGATCTCACCTCCGTGGCCCCTTCCCCTTCTCTCTCCACCTCTCCCTTGAGAAGGGCGGCACTTTGCTGCAAACCCTTCCAATTCCCCGTCTCCAGCCCCCGTCTCTCTCCAGAGCCCCTGACTCTTTGTCCAGGTGCCTCTAGACACCTCCACCCGGAGCCCTCCAGGCTCTGCAGGCCCCATGTGGCCAGAGTAGTCCTCTCCCCTCCCCAGCACAGCCCATATCTTGGCCTCCGTGTGGACACCCTCAGCTTTCTCCCCCTCTGAGACTTGTTGGTGTGATCTCTTAAATGTCACTGAAATCCAGCCCCTCCCCTCCACCCCCACAAACTGGTGTCACTGCCCTCACACTGGTCTGATAGGAGACTTGCCCTCCAGGCCACCATCACACTGCAGCCGGAGCTCCTTCTAAAACGCCAACCCTGGGGGCGCCTGGCTGGCTCAGCCTGTAGAGCATGCGACTCTTGATCTTGGGGTTATGGGTTCAAGCCCCACGTGGGGTCTAGAGCTCACTTAAAAAAATAAAAAAATAAATGCCAACCTGATCACGTCACACACACTCCCCTTGCACAAAAACATCCCATGCCCCTTCTGCCCAGCTGCGAGGCCTGGGTTCCACTCCTTTCCGATCTCTGCCTGAGTCACTCAGTCAACTCCCTTCCGCCTGTAAAGTCACCTACATTCCCATGGCCAGCCTTCACTCCTGCTCTTCCATCTGACCGCAGGGCCACACCCCCCCACTACCCCCCCCCCACCCCCCAGCCCCCCCCCAAGCCCTGCCTGAGTCCCAGAGAGCTGGAAAGGCTCTTCGAGACTCTCTGGTCAAACGTCTTCATTCTCCAGACGAGGGTTCCACGAGGGTCTCCGGTTCCATGAGGGCAGATGACGGCCTTTGCTGCCCCGGCTGGTGGCACCTGAGAGGTTGGCCTCTCCCCCGCCCCACCGTGACACGCTCTCCTTCCTCACTGGCCTCCAGGACACCCCTCCTCCCCAGATCTGCCTCTTACCTCCCTGGCTGCTCCTTCTAGGTCCCCGCTGCCGCTGCCGGTGTCTCCTCCTCACTCCCACCTCCCCAGGTCAGTGTCCCCAGGGCCAGGCCTTTGTCCTCTTCTGACGTGCTCTCCCTCTGATCAGCCCACGGCTTGAAACGCCAGCTGCCTGCCCCCAAACGGGCATCTGATATACCTCAGACTCTCTCCCTGAACCACAGACTCAGGATTCTCCTACTCACCTGCCTCCTCGGCATCTCCACGCACAGACCTGGGAGGCATCTCAAACCCAACCCACGGCCAGACCCCTCAGACCCGCTCCGCCTTCGGTCTTCCCTGCCTCAGTTCACCAGAGCTCCGTCTCCCAGTGTTCCAGCCAACGTCCTTGGGGTGCCCCTGCGACCTGATCCCTTCCTATCCCCTCCACTGCTGCCACCCGGGCCGGAGTACCATTCTCTCTCACCTGGGCTATCTCAACAACCCCCTAGCCCCGCTTCTGTCTTTGCCCTCCGCAGCCTCTTCCCCGCCCAGCGACCAGAGTTAACCGGGGTTGATTTTTGACTGTGGATCCCAGAATGTCCCTCCTCTGCTCAAAACTCTCCAAGGGCTCCCATCTCATTCGAGGAAGAGCCAAAGTTCCGTAAAACCCCATCTGGCCTGTGCCTCCTTCACTTCGGCAGCTCTTAGCTTTGTAAAATTCATCTCCTCCTGTTGTCCTCCTCAATTCAGCCACCCCGTACACTCCTACCCCAGGGCCCTTGCACTGGCTGTCTCCTTTGCTTAGAAGATTCTTCCTCCAAGAAAAAGAACGGCTCCTTCCGTCACCTCCTTTGAATCTTTGCTCACGTGGCGGCTTCTTTTTCTTTTTTTAAAATTTTTTAAATGTTTGGTTATTTTTGAGAGAGACAGCATGAGTGGGGAAGGGGCAGAGAGAGAGAGAGAGAGAGAGAGAGGAAGACACAGAATCCGAAGCAGGTTCCGGGCTCCGAGCTGTCGGCGCAGAGCCCGACGCGGGGGCTCGAACTCACCGACCGTGAGATCATGACCTGAGCCGGAGTCGGACGCTTCACCGACCGAGCCACCCAGGCGCCCCACACGTCGGCTTCTTAATGAGGCTTCCTCTGACCACCCTGTTGAAAACTGTAAACCACCGCCTCTCAGCACTGCCCATCACCTCCCCCTTACCCTTCTCCAGTTTTGTCTTTGCAATTATGGCCTTCCAACACACTGTATAATTGACTTCTTTATTTGGTCTGTTGCTTATCTATCTTTTCAACTAGAATGTCAGCTCCAAAAAGGCAGGAATCGCTTATCTCTCGTTCACAGCTGTATCCCACTGCCTACCCCAGTGCCTGGCACTTATCTGGGCTTCAAAGCCCAGAATGAGACCGCAGGTGGCGCAGTGGGAGTCACTGGCTTGGGAATGTCACCCTGCCACCCTCCTTCAGGCTGACCCACCTTGGACAAGCCGTTCAGCCATTCTAGACCACCCCTCTGGAAAACGGAGACGTTATAGCTGTACCTAGGGCTTAATAAAGGCTGGCACGTGCAAACACATGAACACTAGGAAACCTTGACCCCTGGCGTTCTAATGCAATCTACACTTTTCCATACGGGATTTCTCGTTCTTTCCCCCTGGCAAGAGCCCCAGAGGTAGGTAGGACGGATCATCCGCGGCCTTTCACCTTTTTACAGGTGGAAACAATGGCAGGTGGAAAAACAGCGAGGAGGTCTGGGCAGATGATGTCTGACCCCCTCCCCACGCCGTGGCTGACCGGTGATTCCGATGCTCTAGAGGGTCCCCGGGCGAGGGGAAAGGGGGGGGGGGTGGGTGACAGAGTGGGGCTCGGCGGGCGCCGGGGGACTACATTTCCCAGGAGGAGTTGCCCGCAGCTCTGTGGCTCCCGGTTTTTTAAAGGGCTCGCGTTAAAGGGGGGCGGGGGGAGTTCCGCCGCCCGCCGGCCAGAAAACCGCTCTGCTCTGCGCTTGGTAGGGACCCGAGAGCGGCCTGCGGGGGGGGGTGCCCCGTCGGAGTCAAGAAGCCCCCAGACCCTGCAGTACCAGCCGGGCGAGGTGAGGCCAAGCCAATCTGGAGGCGGCGTTTCCTCATCTTGTCCCCCTCTGCCTCGGACTCTGCGCCCAACTCCCGGCCCCCTCGCTTCCCTTCCAGTTCTAACTGGGGCGGGGGGGGGGGGGCGGGGGGGGAGGAGGAGGGGGGCGGTGAACCTCGCAGCCCCGGGGCGGGAACGTGGGCTATCCGCCGGCCCGGCGACGGGAAGCCCGGGCGACTCCGAGGTGACCCTTCTCTCCATTTGTGGCTTCGGTTCCGGGAGAGAATTTACAGGTCTCTGGGATGGGCAGAGGATGTGGGATGTGAGAGCCACAAAATGAAGGGGAGGCCTGGGGGCCCCGGGAGCTGAGCCTCACAGTGCACCCCCATATCCGCCCTTCCGAATCCGGCGGTCTCCGCGGTAAAATGGGAGTAGTCGGGGGGGGGGGGGGGGGGGGGGGGGGAGTGATCACGTTGGCCGCCTCCCCAGGCTGGAGGCTCAAAGGATCAAGAAACCAGAGCAAGCACTTTGCAAACTGTAAGGCGCTGTGTAAATAAAATTGTTTCATCATCGTGCCAAAGGATGCAGCTAGTCCTTATTCTAAGACGCCGAGGGACGTGGCCAGGGGGTGGGGGCGGGGGGGGGGGGGCGTGCAACATCTCGTACCCGGGCTTGGTTATTTGATTTGCCTATTTCCCCGTCCAGACCATAGTGGGAACCAGGAGAATTGTCTTTGTAAATAACCAAAACGAACCCACCACAATGTTGTGTTTTCAAATCAGGAAACTTCGGCGGTAATTGACATCATCCAAATAAGAACCTTGACCTTTTGAACTAACCTGGCCCTTGGTGGCTTCCTTCCCCTGCCTGTGCCACCAAGATAAACCCGGGAGAAGGCATCTGATACGGAGTCTCAGGCCTCCCTCTCCCGCCCCCCAATCATTTGGATTAATCCATCCCGTGGTGTATGTGGGGGAAACCTATTAATTTCCCTGGCCTCAGAGACTCCCCAGGTCCAGTAAGAGCCCTTCCCCCCCAAGAGCAGCTACGAGCCCCCCCATCCCCCATCTAAATACTCCAATCATTCCCCTCTCCCCTCCCCAACAGCCAGTGCCTGCAAACAGCTCCCGACCATACCAGAGGCACGTTCATCATTTTGACCAGCTATAAACCCCCCACTCCCAGGGCATTGTTTACGTGAAGAGTGCCCGGCCTCTTTGCTTAGGGAATAAAAGCGGGTTTGTTGTGGGTGGGGGCTCAGGGAGAGAGCATCCCAGAATCTCAACCCAGGGCCCCTGCCAAGCGGGCCCTGCACGTGATTAGGATGTGTGTCATAGACAAGGGGTCCCAGGAACTCTGGCGTCCCTTCTGCTGGCCTCTGGGCCCCTAAAGCCCCTCAGAGCCCCTCAAGACTCCCTTCAGACGGTGACGCCCCCTTTCGCTTCATCTATACCTGCCGAGCAGCACGGAAAAGATGTATACATTTTAACAAAGACCTCGCATCCTCCCGGCAAAATGGCGGTGGCCCCGGCCACCGCTCCCCGAACAACTGCACACTTGCTGAGGATTCTTCGGGACCCCAGGAACATGACCCCTTCCTCCCCCTCTCCCCCAGAGTCCCCATTCTCGCAAGTTCCCAAAGCGCTCAGCGCCTCTCTTCACCCCAGGGGCCCCGGGGACAGTCTCTTGCTGGAGTCTTTGGGACAGCTCCTCCATTGCAGACCCCCTCCCCACCCCCCACCCCCCACTGCCTTCAAGGGGCCCTGGGAGGGGGACTGGACCCCCGGATGTGCCTCAGGGGTAGGGACCGCAAGGTTCTGCCTCTGAGACCCCGAAACTCCCAGGCTGAGAGAGGCGTATAAATGAATCCCCGATTGGGATATACGGGCGATGTGGGGGTCTTTGAGGACAGCAGAAGACTCGGGAGACCTCTCCTCATTCCCTCAGGGGTCCCGGGCAGCACCGGGGGTTCGGCCTCAGGAGGGAACCTCCACGCAGAGGTCAGGGGTCGCGCTGGGGGAGAGCAGGCAGAGGAGGGGGAAGGGACAAAGTTTGAAAGTGCCCTTCCAACTCTTCCAGGGAAAGTTTGCTCGGGGGGCCCCAAGGACTGAGAAGCGGTAGAGGTGCGGGGGGCCCGATGGTGGGATGACCCCCGAGAGGTGACCGGACCCTGGGGGAGCGACCCCTCCCCCCTGTCCCGGCTCGGCCCGGCTGGGAGTCGCCCAGCTCGGGGCAGCGTGTGTTAGTTGGGGCCGCTTTCCAGCCGCTCCGCCGGGCCGGGGGGCACCGCCGCGGCCCGGGAGCGGGATCCCTGGTAGCCCCAGGGGGGAGCTTTGCTACGGGGGGTTTCCCGCACCTGGGCTCCAAGGCCCCGCAGGGCCAGCCCCCCGCAAAGGGGAAATGTGCAGGCGCACCAGCCGTCCTCGGCGCCGTTTGGGGCGCGTGGCGGGCGCGGGGGGCGGCGGCCGGGCCGGCGGGATGCCCGGCGGGGGAGCCCAGGGAGCCAGGCAGCGGTCCCGGGCGGCGGCGGGGAGCGGGGAGGCCCGGGCCGGGGGGAAAGGTCGGATTTGCTCGGCGGAAGAAACACAGATGGCGGCGGCGCGGCGCCATTCCGGGCCGGGAGCAGGCAGCCAGCAGCCCTGTCCTCACCGCGGTCCGCCCGCCGCCGCTAAATACCCGGATGCGCCGCCCGAGCGCCAGACGCGGAGCTGGGAAAGGGGAGGCAGAGGAGGCGGAGGCGGAGGCAGAGCGCGAGCCAGAGACCGAGCCCGAGCCCGAGCCAGAGCCCGGCGCCGAGACCGACCGACCGACAGACCGGCGGGGCTGGGCCACGCAGACCCGGCCCGGCGAGTCCTCCCGCGACCCGAGCCAGGTCCCTGAGAGCCGGGGCCCGGACTGGCCGGGGACTCGGGAGCGCCAGAGCAGATTCCCGAGTAAGGCTTTCCTCGGCCTCCGACGAGGGCTGGCCCTTTTGAAGGCGCCTCCTTCAACCGCAGGACCAGACAGGCCACCATGACCGAGAACTCCACGTCCGCCCCTGCGGCCAAGCCCAAGCGGGCCAAGGCCTCCAAGAAGTCCACAGACCACCCCAAGTATTCAGATATGATCGTGGCTGCCATCCAGGCGGAGAAGAACCGCGCTGGCTCCTCGCGCCAGTCCATCCAGAAGTACATCAAAAGCCACTACAAGGTGGGTGAGAATGCCGACTCGCAGATCAAGTTGTCCATCAAGCGCCTGGTCACCACTGGGGTCCTCAAGCAGACCAAAGGGGTGGGTGCCTCGGGGTCTTTCCGGCTGGCCAAAAGCGATGAGCCCAAGAGGTCGGTGGCCTTCAAGAAGACGAAGAAGGAAGTCAAGAAGGTGGCCACCCCAAAGAAGGCGGCCAAGCCCAAGAAGGCTGCCTCCAAAGCTCCCAGCAAGAAGCCCAAAGCCACCCCAGTCAAGAAGGCCAAGAAGAAGCCGGCTGCCACGCCCAAGAAAACCAAAAAACCCAAGACTGTCAAAGCCAAGCCAGTCAAAGCATCAAAGCCCAAGAAGGCCAAACCAGTGAAGCCCAAAGCCAAGTCCAGTGCCAAGAGGGCCGGCAAGAAGAAGTGACAATGAGGCTTTTCTTGCGGACACTCCTGCCTGTCTCCTGTTTTCTGTAAATACTTTTCTCCTTTCTTTTCTCTTGATCTTCACCTGCAATCCTTTGCCCCTTTCTATCCTGACTGTGTAAGAGACAGAATTTGGATTCCTCAGACATTAGGGAATAATTCATTTTTCCTTAACCAATCGTGCAAAGACAGCAACAACAAATCTCTCTGTAATGATGAGAATGTACTTTTGTTCTGTTGACTTGTTATTAATCTACTTAATGGGTTTGGGGATTTGGATGGGTCTGTGCGTTTTGTTTGGATGGTTTGTTCACTATGAAGGTAGAGGGGCGGGAGAGAATGGGCAAGGCAGCTTGTTCTGACTAGATGAGGGGGAGCCCAGAAATTGTAAGGTTTGTAGGAGTATCTTTGAGGTGAGCTAGCTTTCTCTAGGTTGCTCACCCCTGTGAAGAGTTTCCGAATCTCGGCGGGGAGAGGGGAGGGGTGGCAGCAGCTGGATGGCAAGGGCGGGGGGGAACCCTCTCTGGGCTGACTTCCATCTTCCAATAGTGAGCAGTGGGGGGTCCAAATCCAGTTTCCTTCTCACTGTTGGTCTGCCCCTGTGGCCTTCCTATTGTCCTAGGGAAGGGGGGGGGGGTCCATGTGACAGCTGGTCTGAGAAGCTGTGGCTTCTCTCAGTCAGCTGGAAACTAGTCATTGGGGGGTCTTTGTGGCTTCAGAAAGTCTCCTGTTAAAATGGAGTGGAAACTTTAGGGGAAGGGTGGGGACTCAGTCAGCCAAGTGCCTCAGTGTGCCCTGTTAAAACTTGGGTTTTTCCACACAATTGGATTGTATCATAGGACTTTTTTTTTTCTTTTCTTTCCCCCTGGTTTTTGGTTCCTCCTGTACAAGAGGTGGTTTTGCTTGGTGGCCTGGTGGGGCTCCAACCCTGCCACCCGCCACTTAAAAACCTCCCGACCTCTTTACTTTGGAGTCTTTTATAAGTAGTTGTAGATGGGGGAGGGGGGGGAGTGGGCGGGGAGTGGACAGTAAGACATACTGCAGTCAATTTTGAATTGCTAAGTAGCTTCACAGAGCTAGGTCTGTGTGTATGTGTGTATATGTATATATACATATCTAGGGCTAGTACTTAACGTTTCACACCCGGGAGCTGGGAGAAAAAAACCTGTACAGTCTTCTTTTATTTTTAATAAAATAGGAAAACGCGTCCTTGCGCGTGGTCAAACGCCCTCCCCCCCCCACCCCTTTTTTAAACAAGTGTTATTTGTGCCGGGAAGAATTTGCTGTCTTTGTAATTTTAAAACTTTAAAATAAAATCGAAAAATGAAAACACCTCGTTGGTGCGTTTTTCCTCCGTTTTAAGGCTGGAGGCGAATGAGGAGCAATGGGGCGGGCGAGCAGGGGTGAAATCCGGGGACGTTTGCACCTGAGAATGGGAGAGGGTTCCAAGAGGTCGACAGGGACCGGGGGACTGGGCTGCAGAGTACAGAGCGTGCCTCAGCCTGCTTCTAGGCTCTTGCCTTTGGGGTCCAGAGTGCACCCCCCTTTCCTTCCGAGCGGTGGGTGTGTAGGCAGGGAATGGGACTTGGGATTGGGGGGGGGGGGATCTGGTGGGCTGGGCCCTGACGCGCCACCCTCCGCGGAGGCGCCTCCCCTTCCCCCACAAGGAGCGCTCCAGTCTCCACTTACACATCAATCCACTTTCATCCGCTGCGGATCCCGCCAGGCCCCGCCCCCACCCATCCCTGGGCCCGTCTCCCCGCCCCTTTAACAGCCTTCTTGCTCCGATTGGTTGGTGTGGCCCAGCCCCCGGGCACGTGACCAGGCGGCGCCAGCGCCAGCGCCGCTCTTGGACGGGCTGGCGTGCTGGGGTGAAGCAGGCGCGATGTGGGCCTGTCGCCTCCTCCACGCTGGTCTCTCCGCAGCCCCCCGCGGCCGCCGCGCGCAGTCGGCGCTGACCCAGCTGCGCGGCGTCCTGGAGGAGGAGCTGGAAGCGATCCGCGGGGCTGGCACCTGGAAGAGCGAGCGGGTCATTACGTCCCGTCAGGGGCCGCGCATCCACGTGGACGGTGTCTCCGGAGGTAACCCCCCCTCCCGCCTGCGAGTCTTCGGACCCGGCTGGGTGTTCGAGGGCCCTTCCGAGGCCAGCGCTGGAATGGAGGGCCTGACGGCAGTGGGCGGGTGGGAGTATTTGCACACGTAGCCACTGGCGCCTTTCCTAGCTGGGTGACTTCCCAGTGGTAGGTGTTAACCTAGTTAAGCCTGTTTACGCGGAGGAGGGTGATTTGCCCTTGAGCACCTTTTTGATTCAGACGTCGGGACTGGAGTGAGGCCCAGTCCTGTGAGGACGTGAGAAAAAAAAGAGAGACACTTAGCTGGTTCCCACCTGGCTGCTTCAAGGAAGGGTGGAGGGAAGGTGGGGCCAGAAGCCCTGCGTTTCTGGGGCTGCTGTCCTGTGCTGGCCTCTACCAACTGCTCAGCACGTGGGCTCCTGCAAACCCCGATACAGGGGAGAACGAATCCCATTTTACAGACAAAGAAGCTGAAGCTCAGAGATATGAAATGGCTTTGCCCCAAAGCCCTTGCTAGCTGCAGGCAGAGCTGGGCTTTGGTCCAGGTCCTCTGGTACATTGGAGCTGGAAGGTCACCTAATGGGTCAGAGAAGCCAAATGCCTGGCCAGAGTCACAGCGAGCGAGGGGCCTGAGGGCTGCTGCAGAAGCCACACCATGAATTCGTCCACTGGGACTTCCTCATTTCCTTTTTTTTTTTTTTTTTTTTTAATTTATTTATTTTGAGAGAGTGTGCTCGAGCCCGGGAGGGGCAGAGAGAGGGAGAGAGAGAACCCCAGCCAGTGCGGGGCTCAATCCCATGAACTGTGAGATCATGACCTGAGCCGAAGTCAAGAGCCTTGGACGCTCACCCAACTGAGCCACCCTGGCACCTCCCTCATTTCTGTCTAACTGGTAGTCGCTATCTATCTTGTCTGTGCCAGGACCCAGGTGGGTGCTGGTTACAAATAATTTCCCAAGCCTGCCTTCTGCTCAGGAAATCGGCCTGGATCCTTGGTGCTGTTGTACTCATTTGTAGACTGAGGTCCCCCCAGATCTCTGCCTTCCCCTCAGGGGAAGCTTGGGGCAGGTCCAAACATGGGAAAGTTAGGAGGCACAGCTCCTAAGCTGAATGAACCTCGCCCCCTGTGGACCTCAGTGTCCCCCTCATGCCAGCTGTGTTCACTTCCGGGTTTATAATTCAGGAGTTGATGTCTCAGAAACACTCCCCCTCCCCCCCCCGCCCCCCCCCCCACACTTTAGGCATGTGATTCTTACCAGGCAGCAAAGTCAACTGTGTAGAGTCTGAGGTCCACAGAGGGCACCTGACCCAGCCCTTTTTTACCCACGAGGGAACCAAGGCCCAGATGAGGGAGTTGCTGGTAGTTTTCAGGGACAGGAGAAGCCAGTGAGGTAGGGCTACATTCCTCCTTGGGTGGAATGTGATTCAGAACCAGAGTTTCAACTTCTTACCCTTCAAGGCACCACTCTGAGAGTCCTTTCCTGACCCTCCCTGTCCTGTGGCTATTGGTACTTCCTAGGGGCCCCTAGTTCCCGTCCTGCCCCAGAATGGATCGTACTGTGTGGTTGTTGCCTCCTCAAGGGTGAATCCGTGTTCGTTTCCTGAGTCCCCAGGGCCTGGCACTGACACTTTTCTAAGCCCTTTCTTGCCCTGAGCTGCTGTGTCCATACCTTCTTCCACCTCAGGAATCCTTAACTTCTGTGCCAACAACTATCTGGGCCTGAGCAGCCACCCCGAGGTGATCCAGGCAGGTCTGCAGGCCCTGGAGGAGTTCGGAGCCGGCCTTAGCTCCACTCGCTTCATCTGCGGGACCCAGGTACCCAGTGGCTGTTGCGGGGGTTGGAGGGTACCTTGTCCCCAGCGCTGGGCACTGACCCCGACTGTCTGCTTCCCACAGTCAGCAGGGCCCGTTTAGCCAGCTCAGCTCATCCCAGGGCCCTGGGCCCTCTCGTAGCCTGATGCCCTACACCAGAGAGTCCGGGCTCGGGCTTCTGTTCTGTTGCAAAAGCAACTCGACCTCTCTGAACATCCCTTTGCCCCCTGCGTGTAAAAATGCCTGCAACGGTGCCCGGCACATACCAATGCTCCCTAAATGTGGACTGTTTTATTTTGTGAATGTTACAAAATAAACATATGTAAATGCGAAACGGCGCTTAGGTGTTCACTCGTTATCAATACTCCTGACAGTCGTTAAGTGACAGGTGATATTCTTGTCTCTGTTACAGAGATGAGGACGCTAAGGCCCAGAGAAGTTAAATGACTTACCCCGAGGGCACACACCTGTTAAAATGGGATTTTTAACCCACGTGGCTGGGCTCAAGATGATTGATTATTATTACCCATCTCCTGAGCAAGGGGAGGGTGAAGTGAAATCAATTATCAGAGGCAGAACTCCTAACTCCCAGCTAGGGCACTTTCCAACAAAACCCTCACCCAGACTGGACAGCTTTCAAATATAAAAAGCCGAGGCCCACAGGAACCTATGTAATCCTTTTCTTTGCTATTAAGCAACCAAAAAAGGCACTTAGTTTGAGGTCGGGAAGACCTCTTCCCTCGCCAATATCACCCATAATTCCACATGAGACCCCGGTTACAACGATCCAACCAGGAAGGACAGCTAGGGAGTCCCTGATTCCTGAGAACCATCCGCCAGGGTCCTGTCGGCTCTGGGGGAACCCTCGCAGTGAAGGGAGCCCAGAACTTGTTTCGTGCGACCCCGCGGGCATTAACACCTGTTTCGCTCTGTTTCTTTAGAGCATCCACAAGGATCTAGAAGCAAAGATAGCCCGCTTCCACCAGCGGGAGGATGCCATCCTCTACCCTAGCTGTTTTGATGCCAACGCTGGCCTCTTTGAGGTGTGAGGGGGCCACAGGTGGGAGTTGGTGAGGACTGCTAGGCTGTGGAAGGCTTGGGAGCGGACAGGCAGAACCTGGCAGGATGCCAGCGCCACGCCTAGCCGCTCCAGCGCCCATTTCTTACGGAGGTTAAGGTTGGGCCAGGTAGGTGCCCTAGGAGGAATCCTGGGGCCTTCGTGGGGCCAGCTTGCAGGGCACTGGGGGGATAACGTACATCAGCAGGAAGGCTGGGGGCCGCAGGGGCCAGGGACCCACCGAACATGTTCTCCCCTGCTCTCACTGGAGCAGGGCCCTGGTCTGGCCCAGTCGTGGGGCCCCGGGGACCCAGATAGAGGCAGATGGGGGCTCCTTGCCTCCCTGTCCAGAGGAGTGCCCTGGATGGCAATGAAATTTTGACTCAGGTAGACATGGGGAGGGAGGGCCCCTAGGTGGTTGGGTGATAGCTCTCCTCCAACTGCCTTCTTCCAGGCCCTGCTGACCCCCCAGGATGCAGTCCTGTCGGACGAGCTGAACCATGCCTCCATTATTGATGGCATCCGTCTCTGCAAGGCCCATAAGTACCGCTACCGCCACCTGGACATGGCTGATTTGGAGGCCAAGCTGCAGGAGGCCCAGGTGGGATGAGGCCCAGGTGGGGCAAGGCCCAGGGATAACAGAGGCAAGAACTGGGCTGTTGCCCAGCTCTTCAGCCTCCCCACCGGTGAATCAAGATCCGAACCCAAATCCCTTGGCCCCGAGGCTTTATTCCGTTGTGCCATGCTGCCTTGACTTTTGGCACCTTATGTGTGGCAGGGCCTGCTAGGCATATAGGTGAGATGAGCTCAGGGATAGAAATCGCCCTGCCCCACCCTCCCTCTCGGAGAGGAGACTGAGCTGTTCTCGCTGACCAGGACTGCCCCTGAAGAGGTGGGCAAGGCTCAGAGAGGCACAGGGGAGGGACGGGAGGTTCCAGCCCCAGCGCAGTATGCTTATGTGCCTACCTCTGTCCCAGACACCGGGCAAGGTGAGCTCTTAGAGCCTGAAGCGGCACAGAGAATGGGTAGACTGGCACAACGTGAGACACTAGCCATCACCTGTCCACGTCTTCTTCCCTGCAGAAGCATCGACTGCGCCTGGTGGCCACGGATGGGGCCTTCTCCATGGATGGTGACATCGCACCCCTGCAGGAGATCTGCCACCTTGCCTCTCGATATGGTGCCCTGGTCTTTGTGGATGAATGCCATGCTACTGGCTTCCTGGGGGCCACAGGACGGTGGGAGCATGCATCACCTGGGGCCTTGGGTCAGGCTTCTAAGGGCGGGTGGGAAACCAGGAAGCCAGCCCCTAACGTGTGATCCCCGGGCACTCAGGCGGCCAGCGGTGACAGTGGTAGCTTCCCTTGCAGGGGCACGGATGAGCTGCTGGGTGTGACGGACCAGGTCACCATCATCAACTCCACGCTGGGGAAGGCACTGGGTGGAGCCTCAGGTACCTGTCGGGTTGTGCCTCTGAGGTCCCCTTATCCACATGCAGAGCCCTGGAGGGGTCTCCGGGAAGGTGGTGAGGAGAGACTTGGGGAAGAGAGCAGCATGGACCACCCTCTCAGGAGGGTAGGCTCTGGCACCTGGCCTCTGACTCCTACCTCCGTCCCTGCCCTTGTCCTCAGGGGGCTACACAACAGGGCCTGAACCCCTGGTGTCCCTGCTCCGGCAGCGCGCTCGGCCCTACCTCTTCTCCAACAGCCTGCCCCCTGCTGTCGCCGGCTGTGCCTCCAAGGCCCTGGACCTGCTCATGGAGAGCAATGCCATCGTCCAGTCTATGGCGGCCAAGACCCAGCGGTGCGGTCCCTGGCAGGGGTGGGACAGGTTGGGGTCGGGGAGCTGCTCCTGTGTGCCCGCCCAGGCCCATAGCTCCGTGCCTACGGGTTCTGCCTCTGCCCCTAGCATGTCTCCAGCAGACTGCAGCGGGATTCAGCCCTTTTAGCCAAAAGCTGCCCGCCCGCCCCCCTCCCTCTTCTGCCTCTGCCTTTTCCCTCCATTTCCTGGTGCATTTCTCTGAGAGCGATGCTGTGTCTCCCCGCCCTGTCAGTCCTGTCTTTTTGCCCGCCGTTTTGGTCTGCCTCTCTGCCCGTCTCTCCATCTGCCTCTCTGGGTCTGCATCTGTCTCTCTTGGTCCATCCTGCAGACTTGGGCACAGATCTTGGATCACATGCCCAGCAGGAGTGGGTGTGAACGCCCCACAGCCCCCTGGCTACCTGTGACACCCAGCTGTGCCCCACAGCTTCCGCAGAAAGATGAAGGCTGCTGGCTTCACCATCTTGGGAGCCAATCACCCCATCTGCCCTGTG
The DNA here is from genome assembly GCF_018350175.1 of Felis catus. NCBI lineage: Eukaryota > Metazoa > Chordata > Mammalia > Carnivora > Felidae > Felis > Felis catus. The sequence continues at coordinate 131,584,178 of NC_058374.1, forward strand.
ATGCTGGGTGATGCCCGGCTGGCTTCTTGCATGGCAGATGACATGCTAAAGAGAGGTAAGGAAACTGGGACAAGAGGACCAGCCAGGGGGCCTAAGAGAAAAGAGAAGGGAACCCCTAAACTGTGAACGCTCCCCCATACCTTCACCCTACCGCCCGTTTTAAACCTGCTGTCTGTCCAAGCTGAAAATCCCAGGCCGTGACGCGGTCGCATGTCTGCGAGACCTTGAGCACCTCCCTTGCCCTCTGTGACCGTCAAGCAAGTAGGACCCGTGTGTCATGTCCCTCAAAGCCTGCCTGGCTCCGCTGAGCCCCAGGCTGACCCTTTCTGCCTTACCAGGCATCTTTGTCATCGGGTTCAGCTATCCGGTGGTCCCCAAGAACAAGGCCCGGATCCGGGTGCAGATCTCAGCAGTGCACAGCGAGGAGGACATCGATCGCTGTGTGGAGGCCTTCGTGGAGGTGGGGAGGCTGCATGGGGCACTACCCTGACCTGGGTGGTGACAGGCACAGCCAAGGTCCCCCTCCCTCCGCATTAACGAAAGGGGCCTTTGGTCAGCCCAGGCCAGACGCTCTGAACCCTGTCAGAGTCCTAAGACTGGGCTGGGGCATGGCCGGTGCTCGTGATCTTGTGTCAAACAACAGTGTGAAACTGGGCTGACATGTTGGTGTGTTTTATTCTCTCTGAGCAGGCCCAGGCCTGTGACCAGCTGAAGAATCGGGCAGGAGCTGGGCTTCTGAGGGCAGGCTCCTGGGTAGATCTCAGAGCTGACCACCTGCCCCAAGTTAAGATGAGACCCAGGCAGCTGGGATAGTGCAGGCAGGGGCCACCATGTGACACAATTGGATTCTGTGCTGCTCCAAAGGCTGGCTGAGCCCCAGCCCTGCAGGCCCTTTCCCGCCCCACCCACCCTACTTACTCCGCAGCCTCCAGAGTTTAGCCCTGGTGGACACTTCGTTTTCTGCTCCCTATCCAAAGGATGGCTGCCAGCTGCCCAGATCAGAAGGGGCCGGGCACCCCACCCCGTGTGTGGAAGGAGGGGCAGAGGATTTAGCCCCAAAGGAGAGAATGCGGGTCACTATAGGAAAGGCCCCTGGTAGTCTGGAACCATGTATTCTAGCCCACTTTGACTCTGTGGCCTTCGGGCAGCCTTTCACCTGTGTATGCCTCAGTCCCAGTGTACCGAGCGGATGTTAATCGATGACTCGGGGTCCTTCCATAGCGCTCCTTCCGAGGACTACTGGCCTGCTGATCGGCCAGCAGGGGGCGCAGCGAACTCAGGCTCCGGCTGCTGTCGCCCCGCCCCCTCCACCATCCAGGGCTTGGCCTCCCAATTGTTTGGGCAGCCCGGGAGAGCCGATTTGCTGCTGCCAAGGCCCCGTCCACCCTTGTCCCCAACAAAGGCTCGCTGCTCCCCTAGTGGACGTGATGACAACCCCCTTTCCGCAGTCGCTGTCCCTGGTCCTTGCCTCTCCATTGGCCTCCCCACTCAGCTTTACGGGCGCGGTGTCGGGCGCCGGGGAGGATGGGGGCTGATTCACGGCAGCGCCAGCCTCGGCGTGGTGTGGCCTCGGGAAGCACGCACCTCGCTGGGGGTAGGGCAGGGAGGGTGAAAAAGGACCTTCATTAACAACAGGGAAGTTGTCTGTCCTCTCTGTCCCCTCGCACCTCCGTCCCAGCCCTCAGCCTGGATGTCAGAACGAACGATCTGGGGGAGCTGCGGCCAATTCACTGGGATTCTGGGACTCCTAGCTTGTGGTCTAGAGGAGCTTGAGGCTGGGAATCAGGAGCTCCAGGGGCTGGGAGACGGCAGTGCAGAGAAGAGGACTGCTGTGGCCACATCAGCAGCTGGGATATTTGCAAGCCGCTGCCACAGGGTAGTGGACCTGGCGCGGGCGCATACAGCGGAGCCCTGGCGCCAGCCCCGGGCCAAGCCAGCAGCTTGATGTGCGCGATCTGCATAGGCCGGCGGATGAGACCGGGTGGCCGCAGCCGGCCGCGGGGCTACGCGTCCCGGCAGCAGGTGTGGCGTATCCAGCGAGGCCAGAACGCGGGGCCCGGGCCCACCCGCCAGTGGCGCAGAGCACGCGCCTCCTCTTCCAGGGGCTCCTGGGCGCCCCCGCTGCCATTGCGCCCCCCGGCGGCCGGCGGAGGCAGCGGCACGGCCGCAACACCCTAAGCCGTTTTGCCGAAGTAACGCGCCCTGGCATCAAACAGCTCGCGGGGCTGCGCCGGCTCCCGTCCGCCGCCGTCCAGAAGGGCTGGTAGGAAGCAGCAGCAGCAGCTCTGGGCTCACGTGTTAAGGCCCACTGGTGGCGGCCCGCTGCCAGCGACAGGCGGCGCAGGGCCGGAAGGCCGGCCAAGGATCAGCCGCACTTCTGCCTCCTGCGGGCGGGGAGCTTGAGAGACCACTCTCACCGCGCGCTGTACACGTCCTCCGCGTTGGGCTCCAGGTTCAAGGCTCCGGCCGCCTGGAGCAAGGTTAGAGGTGGCGCCAGGGGTGCGCGGGGCTCGGCCATGACCTCGCGTACTTCCGGCCTGCCCCGTGGCCGGCCCTCTGTGGTTCCCTCGGTCCTCCCGCTTTCCTTCCTTCGCTCTGGCTCTATCAGCGGCTCGGCCTTGACCTGCTGGGAGCTCTTGCCCTAGTTCTGCAGCAGCCCGTCCAGAGCCCTGCCCTGGGCCGGGGGGGGGGGGGGGGGGAGCCTTCCAGGCTGGAGGCTCCTGAGGGGATGGCGGGGGTGGGGGTGGGGGTGGGGGGGTAGTGTGTCAGGGCTCTTGAGGGCTTTCCGGGTTCAGGGTGGTTGTAGACCTCTGACAGTCAAGGATTCTAAAACTTCAGCACACCGAGGCTGGGATCCTACAATGCTGCCTTTCAGTGATCATGACATTCTACACTTTTTTTTTTTTTTAATTAAGAAAATTTAGGGGGCGCGCCTGGGTGGCTCAGTCGGTGAAGCGTCCGACTTCGGCTCAGGTCACGATGTCGCGGTTCGTGAGTTCGAGCCCCATGTCAGGCTCTGTGCTGACAGCTCAGAGCCTGCTTCTCTCCCTCCCTCTCTGCCCCTCTCCTGTTCACACTCTGTCTCTGTCTCTCAAAAATAAACAGTAAAAATTTTTTTCATTTAATGTTTTTTATTTATTTTTTATAAACTTTTTTAAATATTTTTATAAAAATATTTTAATTATTTATTTATTTTTAATGTTTATTTTTGAGACAGAGAGAGACAGAGCATGAACAGGGGAGGGTCAGAGAGAGAGGGAGACACAGAATCTGAAACAGGCTCCAGGCTCTGAGCTGTCAGCACAGATTCCGACGTGCGGCTCGAACTCACAGACCGTGAGATCATGACCTGAGCCGAAGATGGACGCTTAACGGACTGAGCCACCCAGGCACCCCTAATGTTTTTATTTTTGAGAGAGAGAGAGACAGAGTGTGAGCAGAGGAAGGGCAGAGAGAAGGAGACAAGGTATCCAAAGCAGGCTCCAGGCTCGGAACTGTCAGCGCAGAGCCCGACGTGGGGCTCGAACCAAGAAACTGTGAAATCATGTCTGGAGCCAAAGTAGGAAGCTAAACCGACTGAGCGACCCTGGCGCCCCCCCCCTTTTTTTTTTTAAGTTTTAAAGTTTATTTATTTATTGAGAGAGAGCACACGCACAAGCAGAGGAGGGGCAGAGAGAGAGAGAGAGACAGAATGTCAGTGCAGAGCCCTGGCTTGAACCCATGAACTGTGAGATCATGACCTGAGCGGCAATCATCAGTCAGATGCTTAACCAACTGAGCCACCCAGGCGCCCCACATTCTACAGTTCGAATCCTTCATTCAATTCTGATAGCTCTGAATTCCGGACAGTCTAGGTATGATCCCTAATATCTTCTGGTTAGTGAATGTCTGCTTCCAAAGATTCGGGGATGCTCTGCTTCTGGGGTAAGTGACATCAGGCTTTCAAGAAACAACCTCTGAGCGCTGGTGAAAATCCCAGGGGTGTGGGAGGAGCTAGCCTGAAGAGTCTCTTCCCCAGCTCCTTGGGCCTTGAATGCAAGTCCTGACTCCATCAGGGTCCCCTCTGTTTTCTGTCCGCTTCCGCAGACTTCCTATTGACGTCCCCTCCCCCCAACCTCCCAGCTTCCAGAAAGACATTCAGTCCCTGCCGCCTCTTCTCTCCCTTCACTTATTGCAAATTGTCTTCTGCCCCCACTACACGTGTCCAGTTTACCCACCACCTCATTGTTGTGAAATCCAGCGTGCCTCGTCCCTCCAAGGGGCTCGTCTCTCTAACCTTCCCGAAGCATTTGGCCATGTGGCCTACTCCTCCAAGAGTTCCAAGCAGAAGCCCACGCGTGACTGACTGAATTACTCAGCCATTTACCAAGACCAATTAACCTCTCTGCCTTTTGCCCCGACAAGAGGCTCCTAACGGGTCAGGCATTAAATCATTCCCCTTCTGCCCATCCTTTTCACCCCAGGCCATAATAAACTAATTATGAACGAAAACGCGCAGATCCTGTCCCCACTCTAAAATTTTCACTAGGTCCTCATTGCCCTCAGGCTAAAGCCAAACTCCGCACGGGCACAAAACCCCTGCGTCTTCAGCCAGACTGAATCTTTGGAACGAGCTTAGGAATGCTGATGGGCCCCCCCCCCCCCCGGGATTCCCAGGGCCTGGGAGAGGAGTCCCATCTGGTCTCCGGAAGAGAGACTCCCATTCTGGTCTCCTAGCCGAGGGCACTCCATTCAAGATGAGGAATCCTTGCTGAGCTTGGGTTAGAGCTCTACTTGGGGCAGGGAGGGAAGATGGAGTCTTTTAAGGCAGGAGGTGAGAGTACCAGCAATGAATGGGCTGGGCCCTGGACACGGAGGGGTTAACTCCAAAGCGACTCTCAGAGAATCAATGGGTTACTCACTGCAGAAAGAGGCAGAAGCAGCGCAGGGAGGCAGAAAAGGACCGGGCAGAAGAGCATGCCACCTGGGGGAAATCAGGGACGGAGGAGGAGGAGCGGGAGGAGGAGGGGGAGGAGGCAGCGGCAGGCGGCGGCTAGTGGCGACTCCGGAGGGAGTGCTCAAGTCTGGCTCAGCAGAGGAGGTGCCTTAAAGGAGAAGAGAGAAGTGGGAGGCAGACCTGCACCTGCAGGGAGGCGCCAAGGGGCAGCCACTGAGCCAAGAGGCAGCCTCAGCCTGACCCGTTCACCCAGGATCAAGCAGGGCCCAGTGCCCAGAACTGAGGTGGGTGTTGCCTATTCTGACCTTCAGGGGGCTTGCTGCATGCTGGGGACTGGGGGCGCAGGTATTCCCTTTCTTCCCTCCTCCCTGCTGCTCCCCCACCCCACCCCACCCCCCGCCCCGCCGCCCCACGCCCTTAATTTGTCCCACCATCCCGGAAGCCCCAGGCACGCGGGGGGATCCACAGGTAGTAGCCGATGTGGGCCGCAGGGTGGGGCAAGGGTGAGAGCGGGCGCAGCTCGCATAAATGCACGCGCGAATACTTGCACGCGGTCAGAGGCACCACCTGTTACAGGCTGTGGGTGGAGCACTCCAGCCTGGGAGTCAGGGCACCACGGGGGCAGCAGCCCCGATCTGCCACGCCAAGGGTGCTATTCAGCCTCCCGTGTCCCCTCTCCGAGTGAGCCTCAATTTCCTCTTGTGCAAAGAGGGGGCAGTGACCTATACGGTTTTCCCAGCTGTGCCACTGTGGGGCTCTCACCAAAGGGGACTTTGCAATGACTCAGGGATACCACCCATGCTTTGCTGCCTTTGACCCATGTGCAAGAGTCCCCCCTGCGCTTCAAATCCCCACGGGGAAATAAGGTAGTTAGATATACAAGCACCTTGGGTTGGAGCGGCCCCTCCCCCATCGGCCATGTCCTCACCGCATTCTGCCTGAAGGCGCCCACCTAGTAATCACCTTTGTGCCCTGAGCCCTGGGGGTGTTCCCGAGCAAATGGAAAAACCCACCTCAGACACCTACGTGACTGCCAGGCTTGCCCCGTGGGTCTCAGTGGTCACTCTTGGCTCTGTCTCCCCACTCCCATCGCCATCCCCCATGAGCTTCCCGCCCCCCCCCCCAGACCTGGCCAGGCCCAAGCTAGGGGCGGGGATCGATCGAGCCCCCGGGGTCACGTGACCAGAGCTGGGGGCTCCTGTCTGAGCCCTCCAGCTTCTTCTCCCCAGGTGCCCATCGGAGGGAAAGATGGCTGATGCGCAGAACGTCTCGCTGGACGGCCCGGGGAGTGTGGGGGCCGTGGCCGTGCCTGTGGTCTTTGCCATCATCTTCCTGCTGGGCACAGTGGGCAACGGGCTAGTGCTGGCCGTGCTGTTGCAGCCCAGCCCCAGTGCCTGGCAGGAGCCGGGCAGCACTACGGACCTGTTCATCCTCAACCTAGCGGTGGCCGACCTCTGCTTCATCCTGTGCTGCGTGCCTTTCCAGGCCGCCATCTACACACTGGACGCCTGGCTCTTTGGGGCCCTCGTTTGTAAGACGGTGCACCTGCTCATCTACCTCACCATGTACGCCAGCAGCTTCACGCTGGCCGCGGTCTCGGTGGACAGGTGCGCTGCATCTGGGGCCCGGCTCGGGTGGGCTGAACAGATCTCTTAGGAAGGAGCACACCCCGCCAGGGTGCGGTCACACCTGCTTTCGCGGTTCGACACTTGGGGTGCAACCCAGGCTCACTCTCGAGCTGACGACCCCCCCCCCGGGGCAAGCCCCTTCCCTCCGAGCCTCTAAGCCAACCCGGCTAGGGGCCAGGCACCGCTCTAAGCGCCTGGCGTGTGGGTTCCCTTCACCCCCGCAGTCCACCCTGCTAGGCTGGTCGCGCCGTCGCTCCGGCCGTCCGGACGCGGAAGGCCAGGCCGCCGGCCCAGAGGTGCGGCCGCAGCGTCCACGCGGGGGCCAGGGCGCGGGTGTGGGCCGCCCGCCCTCCCGCCTGCCCCGCTGACCCGGCGCCCGCCCGCAGGTACCTGGCCGTGCGGCACCCGCTGCGCTCGCGGGCCCTGCGCACGCCGCGCAACGCCCGCGCCGCCGTGGGGCTCGTCTGGCTGCTGGCGGCCCTCTTCTCGGCGCCCTATCTCAGCTACTACGGCACCGTGCGCTACGGCGCGCTGGAGCTCTGCGTGCCCGCCTGGGAGGACGCGCGCCGGCGAGCCCTCGACGTGGCCACCTTCGCCGCCGGCTACTTGCTGCCCGTGGCCGTGGTGAGCCTGGCCTACGCGCGCACGCTGCGCTTCCTGTGGGCGGCCGTGGGCCCCGCGGGCGCGGCGGCGGCGGAGGCCCGGCGCAGAGCCACGGGCCGCGCGGGGCGGACCATGCTGGCGGTGGCCGCGCTCTACGCCCTCTGCTGGGGCCCGCACCACGCGCTCATCCTCTGCTTCTGGTTCGGCCGCTTCGCCTTCAGCCCGGCCACCTACGCCTGCCGCCTGGCCTCGCACTGCCTCGCCTACGCCAACTCCTGCCTCAACCCGCTCGTCTACGCGCTCGCCTCGCGCCACTTCCGCGCGCGCTTCCGCCGCCTGTGGCCCTGCGGCCGCCGCCGCCGCCGCCGCTGCCGCCACGCCCGCTGCCCCCCGGGCGCCCGCCGCGCCCACCGCCGCGTCCGCCCCGCCACCGCGGGCCCTGCCGGTTGCCCCGGGGACGCCCGGCCTCGCGGCAGGCTGCCGGCGGGCGGCGGCCGGGGCGGGGGGCCCGGGGAGGAGCCCGCCCGCGTCGGAGAGGCCGGGCGAGCCTCGTCGGCCCCGGGACCGGAATAAACCCGGTCCGCCTCCACTCTGCCGGATGACCGTCTTTCCGTCATTCCGCTGCCCCCCAGGGCACGACGGCGACGAGGGGACGCGCCAACGCCAGGGGTCCTCTGAGACGCACTGGCCGAGCTGGGGCCCCAGCCCCCGTGGACGCCCCTGGGCGGTGAAATTGGGTCACCCCCGCGAAGCGCAGCCCCCTGGCCAGGCAGCCCCCAGACTCTGTCCACAGCCGGTCTGGCGGGAGGGCCGTTCCTCTGCCCGCCCTTCCAACCTTCTAGGCCCTGCTTCCTCAACCACCCTTTGCCAAGCCGCTTCTCCCTTCCAGGCTGCGTGGCCTGGGTCATGTATCCCTAGCCGCTGATTTAGCAAAGAGTCGTGAAGCATTTTCTGTACATCTTACGCGGTGCTACGTTCTTCAATCTCGTTATCGAAGCAGCTTTGCAAGGTAGATACGTAATTAGTTCCCTTTCTGCAGATGTAGAAACCAAGAATCAGAGAGGTTTAGTAATTTGGGGGGGTCTGTCTGAGTCGGTGGAGTGTGTGACTCTTGATCTCGGGATTGTGGGGTGGAGCCCCATGCTGGGCGTAGCAATTACTTAAAAATAAAATCTTCAAAAAAAAAAAAGAAGAAGAAGAAAGAAAGAAAGAAAGAAAGAAAGAAAGAAAGAAAAGAAAGAAAAAGGTTTAGTGATTTGTCCAAGCTCACATAGCTAGTGTTTGGCAGAAGTTGGATTCAAACCCACCGCTATCTAACTTTTTCTGCTCAGTGGAACGGCCTTCTCCACTTTGGGGGCCTCGGCTCTCAAGTTTCCAAGGTTTCCAAGGTTTTCCTTGGTTCTTCCTGACTCCTGATCCTGCATCGGCCCTCTTCCCTAAACCAGCAGCTCCCACGTTTGACTCGATGTCTGGAAATCTCAGAGAGTTCCCAGTCCTCTTCTTTGGGACAGTTCTGTTCAGTACTCGGGCCGGCAAGTCCTGATGGGCTTGTCCCAGCTACCGAGTCCCAGGTCCACGGCCTGACCCAAGCCCCTTGCATTATTTTTTTCAGCCATTTGGTGCTCCCAGATCAGGTGAGAAACGGAGCCCCACTCAGGTCCCAGCTGGCCTCCCAGCAGTCCCGGCTGCCCTGTGGCCCCCACCCTCCCATCCATGCACACAGCAGGGTAGTCGGTGACTGTGGAAACCTCCTAATTAACCAATAAATCAGTCCTGACGGTTGCAAAACTACCCAGTTCCCTCCCTCCCCCGCCGCCTCACCACACGCCAATAATATATATTAGCTTCAGGCTGAGGCCTAAGATCTTAACGGCCTCCTCGTCCCCCTGGCACGCCTCCCGGCTGCCGGGCACCCTGGGAAGGTCCCTCAGTGACAGTAGGCGGCTGCTGAGTCCTCCTCGCTGCCTGCCACCTGCCGCAGACCCAGGGGTCAGTGTCGGTCACCCTTCACACGGGGAGGCTGAGACCAGCTGGGGGAAGTGGCTGCTTCAGGGGCCCAATCGCAGGGGCCTGACACCTGGGCCAGCGTCCCTTCTCGCACATGTCTGCTAAGGTTCCCACGGCTGACTCAGGCCACAGCAGTGGGAGTGGCTCCGGGACGGCAGGGGCGCCATGCTGCCTGCTTCTGCAGCACCCAGCACGGCCTCTACCTCCCTGAGGCCCTCACTCACAGCTCCGCTGGCTCGCCTGTGCCTCTCAGACAAGAGATATTACCTCCCTCTTCAGAAGGGAAAACCGAGGCTCCAGGAGACGAGGTGGCTTGGTCAAAGTCAAATGGCAAATTCGCGGCAGAGCTGGGATCCTAACTGGGCCGGACAGAAGGCTCTCATGGCAGGCCAGGCACTGGGAGAACATCTAAGACTATCTGAAGTTCGCCGCGAGACAATGGTGAGTGCCTACGGAGGAGAATGGGGAGAGGGGCGCCTGGGTGGCTCAGTCGGTTAAGCGTCCGACTTCGGCTCAGGTCATGATCTCGCGGTTCGTGGGTTCGAGCCCCGCCTCGGGCTCTCAGCACAGAGCCTGGAGCCTGCTTCAGATTCTGTGTCTCCTTCTCTCTCTGTTCCTCCCCTGCTCGCACTCTGTCTCTCTCTCTCTCTCTCTCTCTCTCAAAAATAAACAAAGATTAAAAAGAAATTTAAAAAAAAAAGTGTCTGACTTCCACTCGGGTCATGATCTCGCTGTTCGTGAGTTGGAGTCCCGCGTCGGACTCAGCGCTTGGGATTATCTCTCCCTTTCTGTCTCTGACCCTTACCCGGTTTGCTTGCTCTCTCTCTCTCTCTATCAATCCATAGAAGAGGAAGCCCAGAAGCCCCAACTAATGGAGGACAGTATAGCCCGGACCAGAGTAGGCACAGAGCAGGTATTTGGATACTTGAAGAAGAAGATGACCTTTTCCTTCCTTCTTTCCTTTACCCCCCAAACATTTAAGTGCTTTGCCTAAAGAAAGCTATGCCACGAGGGGGAGACAGAGAGGGCAGGACTTTGACCTGGTCCCTGCCTTCCAGGAGTTCTCAGTCTAGCTGGAGAGCCGAATATCAAAAGAAGAAACAAGAGCACCGCGTGATGGGGCCAGAACAGGAGAACACCCACAGTTCTGAACGGGCGCAGAGGAGGAAACTCCTGCCTTCCTGAGCAAGCCAAGTAGGAGTTCCACAGGAGTTAATACGCATTTAATTATCCCATGTAATATGCATCTTCCTAAAAGAAAGGTGAAAAGGGCCTGCCAGGTGGAGCAACAGCCCATGCCAAGGCCGGTGCAGCTGGGAGCGGTCGCGGGCTTGCGCAGCCGAAGCAGGGCAGGGTGAGGCCTGGGAGGCCAGGAAGCTGGGTGCAGTGAGATCCCGCAGCCTCCTGGGCCAGCTGGGGAGCAAGAACTTCATCCTTCAGGCAGGTGGTGATGCCATTGAAGGGTTTCAGGACGGGCCCCGTCAAGCATGTGGTCAAATAGCCCCCAGCGTTTCTGTGCAGAGGCTGGGCTAGAGAGGCCAGGCAGACAGCAAAGAGCACAATCCAGGGGGTGCTCCGCGAGCCCCTGGCCGGGGAGGTTGCCGCCAAGGGCCTGGCCTAGGGCTGGGAAACTGTTTTGCCCTGGATTTGGCAGGAAGATTGGCGGCCTGCTGCTGGGCTCGGGCCTGGCCTCGGAGGCTCCCGGGTCTGCTTCAGGGGGCTAATGAAATGCTTGGAAGATAGTCGTAGGATTTCGGTTAGGAGAGAGCTGTGAGTCCTGTAGGGCCACAGGCAGGCGCCGGGGGCTAGAGGACAGGCTGAATGAGCCCTGGCCATCCTCCGAGGCCCAGAAGAATCCACCAACCCGAGCCCCCTGCAGGATCTCAGGCTGAGCCTGAGGCAGCCTGGGGGTCCTGGCAGGAGCTTAGTTGGAGGGAGGTTTGAACTCTGCAGTCTCCTTCCCTTCCTATTTGTGCAAACCTCTTAGGGATGGGCCCGCAGCGCTGATGCCTTAGCGCCTGCTAGGCACAGACTTCTTCTGCCAGGAAAAAAAAAAGGCAGAAGCATGGGGGTAGGGGGGAGCCCGGAAGACCGTAACCCGGCTTGGGCAAGCAGAGAAGACTTCCCAGGGGAGCTGGTGCCCAGGCCAAGTCCTGAAGTGGGAGTTAATTAGGGCAGATGGCAAAGGGAAAGACGGAAGAACACACATGTGCATGGGCCACCCGGAGTCAGGCACAGCGTGAGGGGCCACGGTCCTGGGACAGGGTACGGGGGAGCCTCAGCAGGAAGGGAGGTGGGAGAGGTGGAGACAGTTGCAAAGGATTCTGTAAATGTTGTCTGAAACTGAGGCTGCCCTTTGTCCTGAGGGCAACAGGGAGCCACCGAAAGGTTGTAAACAAAAGGGTAAATTTACCAGATTTACCCTTTAGGGAACTTTCTGGCTGCAAGGCAGGCTTTCAGGGGGGTGGGGGCAGAAGGGGGGGTGGGGCAGGGAGACCAGTGGGGAGACTGGTGTGAGAATCTGCATAGATGAAAGCATCCAAGATGTTGACAGTGGGTAAGGAGGTATGGACAGACAGGACAACCACTTACAAGGTACAGTCATTGGGACTTGGTGACTAAATGTTGGGGGGTGTCCCAGATGACATCCCGGACTTCTGGCTTGGGCTACTGGGGGTGGCAGTGGGGATAACAGGGGCACAGGCTTGAGGGGGAAACGTGCTGAGACTTCAGGGCCATGGGGGGGGTATGGTAGGGGGTGTCCACAGGGCACCTGCTACGCTCAGGCCTTGGACTTGGCCCTGGATTGTGTCTCATCTGCTTTAGAATTTGGAGATGGAGAAACTGAGGCTCAGAGAGATTAAGTAACTTGCCCAAGATCACAGAGCTAGCCCCAAACAGAGCTGGGTCTGCCTTGGGCCTGATTTCGGTTCCACGGTCTTTAGAGAGAAGAGGCAGGAAGGGGTTGGCTGAAGCAGAGGGAGGAACCTGAATGTGCAAAGGTGACCCCCAGCCTCACCCCGCCCTGTGTAACAGCTGTAGCCAGGGCTAAAACTCGGTCCTGGGGAGGGTGGGCGAGGTGAGGGCCCTGGCACAGCTACTGAACCCCTCACCCGGCTTCAGGCTGGCGGGAACAGCATCATCTATCAACTTCGAGGTGTGTGCCTGGGGACATAAATGCCAATTAACCGCCCGGAGACTTCCTGTTAATGAACATCAGTTCCTCAGCCCTGACACAGGGCTCATTTGTGAGCCGCTGGCTGGATCCAAGGAGGCACGAGGCCGGAGAAACGGGCGGTGCAGGGGTGGGATTGTGTCCGGGGTGAGTGGACAAGACTCTGATTTATGGAGGCATCTGCTTACCGCCAGGTTGTTTTAGGGGCTCAGGCTCTGTGTAGGGGTGATACCGAAGCAGGAGGAGGGGTGGCGTGGAGGGATGGGGGGGCAAGGGTACCAGCTTGGAGTACCTGTGACTTAGGGGCCATTGGGGGGTATGCTAGGGGGTGCTGGGGAGGGTGCCAGCCCGAGCATCTCATGGACCTGCCAGGTCCAATCAGAGAGGCGGCACAGCGCAGGGGTCAAGGCCCGGACTTTGAGGGGCGCCTGGGTGGCTCAGTCGGTTAAGTGTCCGACTTCGGCTCAGGTCACGATCTCGCGGTTTGTGAGTTCGAGCCCCGCGTCGGGCTCTGTGCTGACAGCTCAGAACCTGCAGCCTGTTTCGGATTCTGTGTCTCCCTCTCTCTCTCTCTGACCCTCCCCGTTCATGCTCTGTCTCTCCCTGTCTCAAAAATAAATAAACGTTAAAAAAAAAAAAAAAAAAAAAAGGCCCGGACTTTGAGCCACACTGTCAGGTTTGAATCCTGCCTCCTGCACTTCACGTCTCTGACCTCTCTATGCCTCGGTGACCCGCAGAACTGAGCTCTGTCTGAGCCAGGTCCCAATCGAGGCAGACCACCCTGGGGTGCTCACTGGCTGCTACCAACTGTATGCGACGTTGTCAGGGCTTCCCAGGCAGGTCCCCGTCTCCAGCACACCCCTCACCATCGAGCTGAGGAGGCACGACTTACCCACCTGTGCCCCTCTGGGCGCGCTGACCACCAAGTGCTATCCTCCCAGGCTTTCGGAGTGGGAGAGAGTCACCAGGCTGGCATGGACCAATCACAGGGACAAGAGGACACCCTGGTGCCTGGGCTGGGGCTTCGGGAAAGATGCCTTTGCTTCCCTGAGCCTGTTTCTTTATGTATAAAACGAGGTGATCATACCTCCCTGAAACGCTGAGGCCTCAGTGTTCACTTGAGAGCGAGCCAGTGTCCGGGGGGTGGGGGGGTTGGGGCTGTGTGTGATTCCCTTTGGGAGGCAGAGCTGGGGCGGGGGCAGGGAGCCAGGGACTTTGTTGGGATTGCCCGGGCATCAGTCCAGCTTCCTGACCTCCTAACCTTGCCTTGGGCTCCATAGCTGAAGCAGTCTGGGAAGCAGACTGGTAGGAAAAGGGCCAGACCCTCCCTACACCCGAGACTGGTCATGGAGACTGAGATGTCCCCTAGTAGGGACCATCATCCGTTCATCCCGACTGAGTCCCGGGGGACACGGGTGGACATTGGCACTTTGGAAACCTTGGCAGAGATTACGTTAGACCTGGGCTGGGCCCCGGCAAGCTACTTTCTCTCGCTGAGCCTCAATTTTGTGCATCTAGAAAATGGCGGCAGCAATATGTTGGCTATCTTACATTTTCTAGCAAACACTAAATCAAAGGACTTGTATTAAGGGCCTGCTGGCACGTAGTAGGAGCTCAGCCAATGTCCTCGCCCTTAGTTTTAGGAAACTCTGCTTCCGAGAAGGCCTTAATTTCAGGCATGGTGGAAACAGTGTGAGCGCTGGGGGTGGGCCCAGGTTGGAGCCCAGCTGCCCAATTGGATCCCTCTGGCAAAGCCGTATTTTTTCCTCGCCATCAAAAGCAGTAGCAAGGCTAGTTATCTCGACGGATGGCTGTGAGAACATGTGAATATTCTTCTCCAAGCACTTAACCTCTGTTTGCCAGGGTTTTTGTCCTTTTGTTCACTGCTGAATTCCCACCTAGAACATTGCCTAGACCATAGCCAGTGTTCAATAAGTATTTATTTTATTTTATTTTTTACATGTATTTATTTTTGAGAAAGAGAGACAAAGCGTGAGCGGGGGAGAGGCAGAGAGCGAAAGAGACACAGAATCCGAAGCAGGCTCCAGGCTCTGGACAAGCGGTCAGCACAGAGCCTGATGCGGGGCTCGAACCCACAAACTGTGAGATCATGACCTGAGCCGAAGTCGGACGCTCAACTGACTGAGCCACCCAGGCGCCCGGCAATAAGTATTTCTAACGTGAATGAAACGTGAGGTATAAAGCAAAGGACCCGACCCCGAAGGTGACATCAAAGGATATGGATTTCTTCTTTCTGCCTGCCCCCACATCCTCCCCTCTTCCTGCTCCACAACCCCCCACCCCGCCCCTGCCTGCAACTCAGTAACTCCCAGAGCAGCCGGTAATAGAATTAATGCCTGTGCCCCGTAACCTCTGCAGAGTTCCCCATCCTACCCCCCCTGCCCAGCTCAGCCAGCTTAGGGCCCACTTGTGTGCTTTCTGACTCACGCCAATGTCTGGCGCTGACTTTGACTGGCTGGCTCTTCAGACAGACTTGGGGTTGCAGACATTTCCTGGCTGGAAATGGGGTGAGGCAGATTGGCCGACTGCCTAGCGGTCTGGCAAGTGTTTGATGACTGGCCTATCGGGCTGGGGAGGGAGTGGACCATAGCCCCTTCACTCGTCCCAGTGACCCATTCTCCTGGTTATGTGGCTACAGGGCCAGGAGTGGGTGGGTGAGGCCAGGAGGAGGCCAGGAGGATGCATCCGGCTCTCCAGGTGGGGATGGCTTGGTCCAGGCCAAGGACTTTTTAGGAGTCAGCCAGTGAGTCTCTGTCAGGCTGTTCTAGAAACACCTGAAGTCATCTCAGGGCAATTTCATAAAGTCCCAGAACCCTCCACCCTCTCAGCTCTGCCAGTGCAAAGCAGGCTGCCCTGGGAGATGGCTGGTCTCAGAAGTACCTAGGTACCCAAGTACCTAGGATGCCCTTGGCAGGTCTCCTACCCCTTTGCTCCCTAAGTTCTTTTTTTAAATTCTTTTTTAATTTGTATGTGTTTATTGTATGTATTTATTTTTATAAATTTTTTATTGTTTATTATTTTTGAGAGAGAGAAAGAGAGAGACTGAGAGCAAGCAGGGAAGGGGCAGAGAGAGAGGGAGACACAGAATCGGAAGCAGGCTCCAGGCTCTGAGCGCTCAGGACAGAGCCCCACGCGGGGCTCGAACTCACAGACTGCGAGATCATGCATGACCTGAGCTGTACTCGGCCGCCCAACTGACTGAGCCACCCAGGCTCCCCTAAGTGGTTTTTTTTTTTTTTTTTTTTTAATGTTTATTTGTTTTTGAGAGAGAGAGAGAGAGAGACAGAGTGCCAGCAGGGGAGGGGTAGAGAGAGAAGGGGACACAGAATCGGAAGCAGGCTCCAGGCTCCTTCCTAGCTGTGAGCGCAGAGCCCAGCAGGAGGCACCAACCTAGTAACTTCGAGATCGTGACCTGAGGCGAAGCGGCACGCTTGACCCGCGGAGCCACCCAGGCGCCCCTGCTCCCGAAGTTCTGTAGCAAGGGTTCCTAACTTTTTCTGAGTGTGGACCCTGCTGCGAATGAAAGCTATGGCCACTTTTATCGGAAACACACATGCACACCCTTCACACAAAATCTTGCGCAGTTTCTGGGGGTTCGCGCCTCTCCGAGAGCCCATTTATTGAACCCCTTAGCCCTGAAGCTGACAAACAGCTTCAACTCTCTCCAGGGTGATCGCCCCAGGGGTAGGGTGTGGTATGGAGGCCCAGAGGGGCGGGTCCCAAGAGAATGGGCCCACTGAGTTTGAGGTCCATGCCCTCCCACCCCTGCCTCCCCTTTTGCCTTGACCCTCTCATGCCCAGCCCCACCCCCGGGCTCATGGGCCAAGGGGTTTGTGTGTAGGCACCAGCCCCAGCAGCGCCTCTAGTGAGGGCAAAGTCAAACGTGCTCCTGGACCTGAGTGGGCAGGGTTCCTCAGAGGCAGAAAAGCCGCCCACCCTTGTACTTCTCGCTCTCCCCTCTCCTCACTCCGCCCCTCACTCCTGGCCTTTCACAGCGCGCCCCTCCCCTCAGCACTACAGTTCCCCTCAGCACCGCCCTTCCCCACGGCGCCCCGCCCCTAGGCGCGCCCCTCCCCTCGGCACCGCCCACCCCAACGGCGCCCCGCCCCTCGGCACCTCCCTCCCTCCCGGCTCCCCTCCCCTCGGCGCTCTCCTCCCCTCAGCCCCACCCACCCCCACGGCGCCCCGCCCCTCGGCCCCTCCCTCCCTCCCGGCCCCTCCCCTCAGCACCTCCCTCCCTCACGGCGCCCCGCCCCTCCGCGCGCCCCTCCCCCTCAGCACCGCCCCCTCCCCCCGGCACCCCTCCCCTCAGCGCACCCCTCCCTCACGGGGCTCCTCCTCTCAGCACGCTCCTCCCCTCCCTCAGCCACGTAGACAAGCAGTCCGTTTACTCCGCGGCAGCAGCTTGAGCTCCGGGGAAACTCGTTCGCTTCATCGGCCCCTCGCTCTCCCCAGTCTCGGGCCTAGCACGCTTTCCCTTCCCCACCCCTGCCGTCCTGGTGGGGCTTCTCCTCTCACAGGGTCCTGAAGGCGGTCCCCAGCCGGTATCTCCTACCCACACAGATCTTTTCTCTTCGGGGCCTGGGGAGCATCTGGGCTCCGCGGGTTCAATTCCGATCCGATCAAGCTGGGCTTTGGGGGACAAGCTCCCTTCTGAAAAGTAGCCAGGGCCCCGGTGAGGTGAGAGGGCAAACGGGGCAGAGCCAGGGTGGACGTGGATGGTGACGGGAGGGGGGGGGGGGAGTCTGTCTTTACTCTGCAGTCAGTGCCTTGGAGAAGGCCAGGCGGTGCCTCCCCCCCCACCCCGCGTCCCCCCTTTTGTGGCGGACCCCTGCCGTGAGGCGCCCTGCCTTCGGCGTGTCCACTGCCCACAACGCGGGCTGAGTCTGCTCCTGCAGGGGCAGGACTGGGGTACCTCCCTTACAGCGAGTCCTGCGCCTCCTCGAGTGCCTCAGTCTCCCGAGGCTGCAGCCACAGGGAGACGTCCACAAACTTGGTGGCTTAAAACAACACACATTTATTCTCTTACAGTTCTGGCGGTCAGAGTTCTCAAATCAGACTCACTGGGCTAAGGTCAAAGTGTCAGTAGGGCTGGCTCCCTCAGGGAGATCTGAGGGGAGCATCTCACTTCCTTGCCTTTTCTGGCTTCCGTGGGCGCCTGCGTTCCTCAGCTCTGACCCCTTCCCGCTGTGTCTCCTCCGTCCTCTCTGACCTGCTTTCCTGTCACTCGGGTCCCTGCGATTGCCTCAAGCCCACCTGGGTAATCCAGGAGGGTCGCCTTGCCCAAAGACCGTTAATTTAACTATGTCTGCAAAGTCCCTTTTGCCCGATAAAGTCATGTTCACAGGTCCCTGGGGATAAGAACGCGGCCATCTGGGGCGGGGGAGGGGACCTCTATTCAGCCCACTACAACTAGGCTGCAGAAGGGACCACTCCGCCTGCTGGTATTTCAAAGGCTGGGAGAAAAAGGGTGGGCCTTTTCTGCCTTGGGTTCAGCAGGGTCCTTCCAAGCCTTGTATCTCTAAGGGCTGGGCTTCACCAACCCTCCCTTCCAACCGGAGACACTCCCTGCAATGTCTCCTTGAAAGTCAGGTGGCAAGTCGAAATCTAACTGCTGGTGAGGGGTTCAGGGCCAGCCAAGAAGCCCCCGAGGGTGCCTGCCTTCAGCCCACACCCCGCTGGCTGTGACAAGCCCACGGCCCGGAAGGGACACAGAGAAGGCTCTGGGGCCTGCCGCGGGGGGCAGGGAGGCCGCGAGACGAGTGAGGCCCGCTAGGACAGCGCGTGTCGGCCGGAGCTCAGGTGTGGCTGCTGTGCTGTGGGAGCGGAGGGGGAAGCTGGGGGCTGTGGTCCCCGCCCACAGAGATGACAGAGACCGTGGCTGGGAGCGGCGCCGAAGTCACGGGGCCTCTGTGAGAGTGCGTCTCTGCCCCGTAGCATCTGGGGGCAAGGCCTCACCAGACACGTGTGGCTCCAAAGTCCCAGGTTCGGGCTTTTCCTTTGTGATGAGAGAGCAGCGGGGGCAGGGGGAGGGCGGCGGCGGCAGAGCAGGAAGCCTGGGAGCCTCTCTTGCTACCTCTTCTCCGTGTTCTGCATCTGCAAGCTGAGGGACGTGAAGCTGGCCAGGAGGTCGGTCACCTCATCCACCTGTGGGACAAAACCACGGCTCTGTCACGGGTGCCGCGACGGGCCCAGCTGTCTCGGCCCCCGATCTCCACCCTGATGCCACAGACTCGGGAGGGTAGGCGTTGCTTCCTGGGGCACGTGGTGGCTTCACTGACTGTGGAGCAGCTGTCCGATCGATAGTCCTGGACTCCAGCTGGTCTCAGACTGTCCCCGAGAGAAGGGCCACAAGTGGCGTCAAAGGACGCAGACAGGGGCTTCGAGGTCCACAGGGGGCTACAGCCCCCCAGCCGCGGCCTCTTTCTACTCTGAACGTCTAGCTGTAGCACAGCAGAGCGGCACCGGCCCCGAGGCTCCCGCCAGGCCCTGGGTCTGGCCCTGCCGCCGCAGCTCACCTGCTCTCTGGTGCTCGTCATCTGGAGGCGGGTGCAGAGGTCGTCCAGCCGTTCCCGCTGCTCGTGCCGCCCCAGGCGCTCCAGGTACTCCCTCAGCATCTGGATGATCTGGAACAAGGGGCCGGGCTGAGCTGCTGGGGGTCTCGCTAGGTGGCAGAGAGAGAGAGAGCCGCCGCCGCCGCCGCCGCCGCCGCCGCCGCGAAGCCCAGTGGAGCGGTGGCCGGATGGGGTCGGTGTGAAGCAACCCAGGCGCCCGGGTGCGCCCGGGCAGGCGTGTCTGTCTGTGGTCCGGGCGGCACCTGTCCGGCGCTTGTTTGTGCCGTTGGCCCAGCGTGAAGGGCACTCACCTGCTTCACCTCCAGCCGCACAGCCTCCAGGCACTGGGAGTGGCCCTCTTGCAGGATGTTCAGCTTTGACTTGGCCAGGTGCAGGGGCGTGCGGCCAGCTCGGTCCAAAGCATCCACACGGGCCCCTGCGGGAGCAGGCGGAGGTGAGCGCGCTGGGGGTGAGGGCGGGAGAGGAGGGCGAGGGGGCGGGGAGCACGTACCTCCTCGCAGCAGTGTAGTGATGACGGGGACATGGTTGGTGCAGGCCGCTGAGGAAGAAGAACAGGGACCTGAGAGTCCGGGACACCAGGGCCTGGCCCTGTGTGCCAGGTTGGCTGCAGTCGCTGGGACTGTGCCTCCAGATGTGCCTGCACCAAGGCAGCAACGGGGCGGGTCCAACTCCCTCCCCGTTCAGCTAGGGAGACCGAGGCTTGGGGATGGGACCTGCTGCACCGCGAGCCATAGTGTGGGTCGGCCACGGGGCAGGAACAGGCCGCAGGTCTCACCTTCCCTAGCAGAGCTCTGCTGAGCCATTGAGGTTGCTAAAGCAGCTGTGCTCAGGACCCAGCCAACCGGTGACCCAAGGGGGAGTCCATGAGAGGCAGACTGGGGGGTGGTGGTGGCCCCGGGGGCTCGAGCTCTCCCCAGATGATAGGAGATCCTGCTGGGAACTTACAGACAGGCCCCCGGGCTCTCCATCAAAGGAGCCTATCTGTGCCGCAGAGAAAGGTGTCCTGGAGGCTTACCCAGGTGCAGCGGTGTATTCCCCAGCCCATCTCGCTGGTTGGGATCAGCCCCGTGGTCCAGGAGCAGCTGCACTGGAAACAGGAAAACCCACAAGGACTCTAACCGCCACCCCTACCTAGCTAAAGAGGCTTCCTCAAAGTGTGGAATATTGAAAGCAAATACGGTTTTCTAGGTTGTTTCATACATCCGTTCGTTCGTTCGTTCGTTCATTCATTCATCCACTTACTCACAGGGTTCATGTGCAGGATTCTGAGGGCCAGGAACTAAGGATTCTGGGAGAGCCTCCTGGCCCATGCAGGTTTGAAAAGACTGAGATTTTTTTTTTAATTTTTCAAATTTATTTATTGAGAGAGAGACAGCACGAGCTGGGGAGGAACAGAGAGACAGGGACACAGAATCTGACGCGGGCTCCAGGCTCTGAGCTGTCAGCACAGAGCCCGACGCCAGGCTCAGACCCATGAACCATGAGATCATGATCTGAGCCAAAGTCAGACGCTTGACTGACTGAGCCGCGCAGGCACCCAGAAAAGACTGAGATTTTTAAGGGTTAGAGAATGTTCTTCCGGGGCGCCTCAGTTGGTTAAGTGTCCAACCTTGGTTTCGGCTCAGGTCACGATCTCACGGTTCACGGTTTGTGAGATCAAACCCTGCATCGGGCTCTGTGCTGACAGTGCGGACCCTGCTTGGGATTCTCTCCTGCTTGCTCACGCTCTCTCTCTCAAAAATAAACATTAAAAAAATTTTTTTTAACGTTTATTTATTTCTGAGACAGAGAGAGAGACAGAGCATGAATGGGGGAGGGTCAGAGAGAGAGGGAGACACAGAATCCGAAACAGGCTCCAGGCTCTGAGCTGTCAGCCCAGAGCCCGACGCGGGGCTCGAACTCACGGACCGCGAGATCATGACCTGAGCCGAAGTCGGCCGCTTAACCGACTGAGCCACCCAGGCGCCCCTCAAAAATAAACATTTTAAAAAAAGATGGGGCGCCTGGGTGGCTCAGTCGGTTGAGCGTCCAACTTCGGCTCGGGTCATGATCTCGCAGTTCAGGGGTTCGAGCCACACATCGGGCTCTGTGCTGAGAGCTCAGAGCCTGGAGCCTGCTTCGGATTCTGTGTCTCCCTCTCTCTCTGCCCCTTCCCTGCTCATGCTCTGTCTCTCTCTCTCTCTCTCTCTGTCTATTAAAAATAAACAAACATTTAAAAAAATAATAAAAGAAAATAAAAAAGGAAAGTTCTTCCAACAGCAGTGGCTACTAGTAAGGGCTCTCAAGGACATTTTTTGCTCTTTCCACAGTCAAGTGCCATAGTGGGAATTAGGCCAGTAGAAGATGCTGAACATCCCCCTCCCTGAGAGTCTCTATGCCCTCTCAAAGGTGGGTCGTGGTATTGAGGGCTTATCAGTTACCCAGATGGATGTGCAGGCAGACTTAACTCATGTGACAAGGCCAGGTTGAGCCGCATGCCACATACAGAAACCAATGCAAGAGGAGGTACCTTAGACCTAAATGTACCTTAGACCTAAATGTAAAAGCTGAAAGTCTTTTGAAAGGCTGGTAGAAGAAATCAAGAGAGTATCTCTACGACCTTGGGATAGGCAAGGTCACAGAAATCCTTAAATAGGTCAAAGAAATGCTAACCATTAAAAAGAAAAGATCGATAGATTGGGTTCATTAAAATTAAGAACTTGGGTGGGGCGCCTGGGTGGCTCAGTCGGTTAAGCAGGCCGACTTCAGCTCAGGTCACGATCTCGAGGTCCATGAGTTCGAGCCCCGAGTCGGGCTCTGGGCTGATGGCTCAGAGCCTGGAGCCTGCTTCCGATTCTGTGTCTCCCTCTCTCTCTGCCCCTCCCCCGCTCACGCTCTGTCTCTCTCTCTCTCTCTCTCTCTCAAAATAGATAAATAAACTTAAAAAAAATAAATAAATAAAATTAAGAACTTGGGTTCACTGGGGTGCCTGGGTGGCTCGGTCGGTTAAGCGTCCGACTTCGGCTCAGGTCATGATCTCGCAGTTCGTGGGTTTGAGCCCCGCATCGGGCTCTGTGCTGATGGCCCAGAGCCTGGAGCCTGTTTTGGATTCTATGACTCCCTCTCTCTCTGCCCCTCCCCCACTCACACCCTGTCTCCGACTTCGGCTCAAGTCATGACCTCGTGGCTCATGGGTTCCAGCCCCACGTCCAGCTCTGTGCTGACAGCTCAGAGCTCAGAGCCTGCTTCGGATTCTTTGTCTCCCTCGCTGTCTGTCCCTCCCCTGCTCGCGTTCTGTCTCTCTCTCTTAAAAATAAATAAACACTGAAAAATTAAAAAAAAACAAAACAGGAAAACGAACCTATGGTACTCAAGGTCTACGTGGGGCTAAGGAGCAGAAAGGTAGGCTGCCAGGGTGCTGAAAATATTCTTTTTCCTTTTTTTTTAAAAGTAGGCTCTACACCCAATGTGGGGCTCAAACTCACGACCCTGTAGGGCTTGAAGGATCACGCCCTTGATCATGTGATCAAGAGTCACGCGCGCTACTCACTGAGCCAGGCAGGCACCCGTGTTAATCTTCTTTAGCTTCATCTGCGTGGTGCATACATCCAGAAAGCTCACCGTTCATGAGTTAAACCACATCCAAAACTGACTCTTAAAAGGGGGAGGGAGGGGCTCCCCTGCTGCCGCGCTTGGCGCAGAGTAAATGTCGCCTGAACGTCTTGGAGGCCTGGCCCCAACCACAGAGTCAATCGTATTCTTTCCCCTTTCCGGCAGTGCTAGTTCCACAGGCCGAGGGAGTGAGGAGGCCCCCCCACCCCCACCCCCAGCACCTCTAGAGAGAGGCTGCTTGCCCAGCTCCCCTCTCCCCTCCCTCCCCGGGACTCACCGATCCGGTCATTGCCATTGCAGGAGGCAAAGTGAAGAGCTGTGCGGCCCTTGTCATCAGCTGCACAGGGATCCGTGCCATCTTCCAGCAGCTGCTGCACTGACATCGCCAAGACAGAGGGAGGGAGGGCGACAGAGAGGTAGCGTGAGTTACGCTGCAGCCCCCGGGGGTGAACACGGATGCTCAGGGGAGCCTGCAGGTAAGGCACCCATAAGCCGTGGGAGAGCGAGCTCCTCCTGGATGCCGGCCTTACAGGAATGTCATGACAAGGGACTTACTCTCCTGAGGGCACAACTGGGAACCCCCGATTCGGGCTGCTCAAACTACGTCTAGGGTTAGAACATCACAGAAGGATCTTGGCCCTCAGCGTCAGGAGTTCTCGAATCACAGAAATCCCCAGCACACAGACTTTGGCCCCCACATCCATTTGGATACACACCCTTTCCAGTTGGACACAGCAGCCCAAGCTGCGGGGGCAGCGCTCACTTTGCTCCTGGGAGGTGGCCTTTTAGAGTGAGCGGCCAGAGCACAGGTTTGGAGCCACGAAGACTAAGTCCCAGGCTAAGCCGGGTAACGAAGAGAGGAGTACGTTGCCAACGGCACGGGGCAGTGGAAAGAGCGGGGCTCAGAGCAGGAAGGCCTGAATCTGGGCCCCAATTCACCGGCAAATGGCAATAATCTCCGCCCTGCCAATCTCCAGAGCTGCTGTAATAACAATAATGGATATGAAATTTCTTCGTTGCAAAGTATGGAGCCATTACAAAATGTGACGCATTATGTGACACATGTGTGTGTCCAGCTGAAATGGAGAAATTGCTGCCAAACATCATTTTAGAGCAACTGACGTTTTTAGTCTCCGCCAGCGAACCTCTCAAGGACTCCAGACGAAGCCCGGCATCTCCTCCTCCTCCTTCACTTCAAGCCCAGGGAGCCACTCCATCATCCGCGGGTCCTCAGTGCCCAGTTCACCTCGCTGCTCTGACATTAAAACGCCGCGCTGGTTTTGGATATCGTCCCCCTACGCCGAGCACCAGCCTGGCACCAGGTACCCGACTGCTAAGCCCGGTGACCCCCCCCCCCAGCCAGGTATCACGTCCATCTTACGAGCCAGGAGAAGCGCCCCACTATGTGATGTGCCCCGGGTACATTCACCCGGCTGTCGGGGGGCAAAGCTGCGACACAAACCCAGACTTCTCTGGTCTCTCCAGAACTTAGACCTCTCCAACTAAACACATCACCTCAGCTTTTTCTTTTTTTGGGGGGGAAGGAGGAGGGGGGGAGGTTTATTTTGGAAAGGGGATCACTTTATATTCTTTCTCTTGAATTATATTGTAGGTTTTTTGTGTCGTGCATCTTACTTAATACTTGGGATCGAGACGGGATTTGCGCAGCTCCAGGATCGCTGTTGACTAACTGAATGAAGGTGGCAGGAAAAGGGTTAGGAGAGTGGAAGAGAAGTAAGGACTTCAAGCCATCTCAGTACATTCACCAAAAGACAACCCGTATCAAAGAGATAAGACAAAGCTAAAAGAGTCCATTCTCTTTCGTGATTTGTGCAGGTATGGTCTTTTTGGTTGGTTGGTTGGTTGGTTGGTTGGTTGGTTTCTTTCTTTTGAGAGAGAGAGAGAGAGAGAGAGAGGGAGAGAGAGAGAGAGAATGCAAGGGGGGAGGAGGCAGAGGAAGAGGGAGAGGGAGGGGGAGAGGGAGAGGGAGAGGGAGAGGGAGAGGGAGAGGGAGAGGGAGAGGGAGAGGAAGAGAAAGAGAAGGGAAGGGAGTCTCAAGCAGGCTCCACGCTCAGCGGGGAGCCCCATGTGGGGCTCGATTCCATGACCCTAGGATCGTGACCTGGACGGAAATCAAGAGTCAGATGCTCAACTAACCAACCGACTGAGCCACGTAGGTGTCCTGGGCAAGTCCAGTCTTTTTGGAGAGCGCTACAGCAGTATCTACCAGAAGCCATCAAAATATGCCTATCTTGGGGCGCCTGGGTGGCTCAGTCGGTTAAGCATCCGACTTCGGCTCAGGTCATGATCTGGCAGTCCGTGAGTTCAAGCCCCGCGTCAGGCTCTGTGCTGACAGCTCAGAGCCTGGAGCCTGTTTCAGATTCTGTGTCGCCCTCTCTCTCTGACCCTCCCCCGTTCATGCTGTCTCTCCCTGTCTCAAAAATAAATAAACGTTAAAAAGTATATTAAAAAAACAACAACAAAAAAATATGCATATCTTTTGATGTGATAACCCCATACCTGGGAAATTATCTTAAAAATGAAAAACCGTTGTACAAATATATGACCAACTAGGGGCGCCTGGGTGGCGCAGTCGGTTGAGCGTCCGACTTCAGCCAGGTCACGATCTCGCGATCTGTGAGTTCGAGCCCGCGTCAGGCTCTGGGCTGATGGCTCAGAGCCTGGAGCCTGTTTCCGATTCTGTGTCTCCCTCTCTCTCTGCCCCTCCCCCGTTCATGCTCTGTCTCTCTCTGTCCCAAAAATAAATAAAAAACGTTGAAAAAAAATTTTAAATATAAAAAAACAAATATATGACTAACTAAATAACCCTTGCTTTGTCCCTCTGAAGGCATGACGGGCATCTTTTAAAAATTGTGGTGGGGCGCCTGGGTGGCTTAGTCGGTTAAGCGTTCGACTTTGGCTCAGGCCATGATCTCGCGGTTCTTGGGTTCAAGCCCCACATCAGGCTTTGCGCCGACGGCACAGAGCCTGCTTTGGATTCTCTGTCTCCCTCTCTCTCCCTCCCTGCTCATGCTCTGTCTCAAAAATAAATAGACATTAAAAAAAAAAGCTTTTGAAAAATTGTGGTTTTGATTGGAGAATGGAATGCTACAGTAATTTTTGGTTTTTACCTTGTAAGCCTAAAAAAAAAAAAACCCATACAGCCATGTATTCATTCTACAAAGAGGGGGAAAATGACATTTCCATTTTGAGAAAACAAATGGCGACAAAGACCGTGAAAAATTACCCAGCCTACAAAATTGTGTATACAGCACAGTTTGCCAGCCCATAATGAAAAATTCTCTGCGTAGGACAAAGGATGGGAAGGGACAGTGTCACCAAAATATCAACAGAGATTATTTCCTTTGCTGCTTATGGATGTTTTTCTTGTATATTTCCCTAAGCTCTCAAATATTTTAAATGTGTATATAATTTTCATATATGTGAAAATATGTTATTATTTAACAATAGCAGGACATCAATTTTATGCCCACGGTAATTGCTAAACTACAGCAAAAACCCAATAAACATGCGGAGAAGGAAAAGGAAATGCTGACCAGAGAGAGAAAAGCAATAAAGAGGCTAATCCTACAGAGTCACCGTCGGAGCCTCGCGAGAGCCTGGTAAACCTAAGAGCCATTTAGATTTGAAGATGAGTATGTCAGAGACTCTGGAAAATTACAGCATTTCTCTCAGTATAATGAAACCACCAACCATGTGAGTACCTGATTCAAGATGAACTAGGCTTTCTGTGGAAGGGAAACGTAATTCAAATATTCTCTGGCCACACACTAGCGATCTTAAAAAGAGAGCACATCATTTTTTCCTTGAAAAGCTATCTGGGTTGCTGCTGAAATATTCCAAAATATCCAAGTTCATGGAAAAGGGGACCAAAGCGAAGAGAGCTGAAAAGGCCTCCGGTTTCCAGGCCTGTTCACTAGGCTACGCCAGGGGTAATGGAACCATTTCAAGGCCCATGGTTTAAAAATTTTTTTTAATGTTTTTATTTCTTTTTGGGACAGAGAGAGACAGAGCATGGGCCGGGGAGGGGCAGAGAGAGAGGGAGACACAGAATCCGCAGCGGGCTCCAGGCTCCGAGCTGTCAGCACAGAGAGACAACAGCGTGAGGGTTCCGTCTACTGTCGCTGACCTTGAAGTTAGAGGGAGAAGACTCCAGGCCAAGGGATGTGGGTGGCCCCTATACGTTGAAAAGGCAGAGGGAGACCGAGTTTCCTCTGGAGCCTCCAGAAAGAAATGTAGCCCTGCAGATATGCTGCTTTCAGCACGGTGAGATCTGTGTTGGATTTCTGACCCCCAGAATTGTATGCAAAGGAACTTGGGTTGGGGCGCCTGGATGGCTCAGTCGACTTCCGCTCAGGTCATGGTCTCGCGGTTTCTGAGTTCGACCCCCCCCTGTCGGGCTCTGCCCTGGGATCCTCTCTCCCTCACTCTCTGCCCCTCCCCTCCCCAAGTAAAATAACTTAAAAAAAAAAAAAAAGGAAATTTGTGTTGTTTTAAATCACTATGTTTGTGGTAATTTGTTGCAGCAGCCGTAGACAACGAATATATGGATAAAATTTGATTTTTTTTCCTCTAGAACTTGTCCTTCTACCTCTGATGCTGCCACTGCCCTGTCGGCCAATGAACGCTGGACAGCAACAATAAAAAACCAGAGTGGTGGGGCCCCCGGGTGGCTCAGTCGGTTAACCGTCTGACTTCGGCTCAGGTCACGATCTCACAGTTCGTGGGTTCGAGTCCCACGTCGGGCTCTGTGCTGACAGCTCAGAGTCTGGAGCCTGTTTCAGATTCTGTGTCTCCCTCTCTCTGCCCCTCCCCCATTCATGCTCTGTCTCTCTCTGTCTAAAAAATAAATAAACATTAAAAAAACATTTTTTTAATAAAAAAAAAAGGAAAAAAAAAACCCAGAGTGGTGTCCTGCTAGGAGCCCCTCCCACTCCCTTCACATGTCCTGTCAACGAAACAAGTCTGAGAACCACTGACCCAACTACCGCAAAGCCTCAGCTCTGTTCAGACGGCGGCTCTCCTGACAGTTAAAGCTGACTGTTCGTTCCCGTTAGCCAGAAATTCTAAAAAGCTCCTACCCTTGTTGCCAGGTGCCAAGGATACAAAAGCAGACCTGGTCCCAGCCTCAGGGAGCCCACAGAGCGATGAACCCTAGGACATCGGGAAGTTCAGGGTGACAGGGATGCATGGGAAGAGGAAGCATGTAAGCCAGACTTGTCTCTTGCAAGTGAATTACAGTTATACAATATATACTATGAGCTTGGTCCAAGGGGTGAGCTGGCATACTGAATTCAAGCACTGTCTTCCCAGGAACTGGTTGCCTCGAGTTTTCTTCCCCTAGCCCAGAGGGCTAGCCCTGCTTTGCACACTCACCTGTTTCCACGTCGTTGGCATTGGCCGAGTCCCTCAGCCTCTTCAGAGCTGTGAAGAGAGTAAGAGAGTTCCAGTTCAAAACAAAACAAGTCATGATGAAGCCGAAAGTGGATGGCTTCCTAGCTAATCCACCATTCGCCCACGATAGCATCTAAAGGGACAGAAAGGCACCAGGATACAAGAGACACTACCCTGGGAACAAGGAAAAAACTTGAAACGCGGCACGGCAAATGCGAAAGGCACACTGTGTCGCAAATCCTTCAAGGCCTCTGGAGTCAGCTCCTGGCTCTCCATGTCACCCACACAATGTAAAAAATACAATGGACATATCAGAGTAGGAGTTTGAGGCTGGCAGACATGGGTTCTCATTCCAACACGGCCACTTTCTGAAAGGTATGTGACTTGGAGCAAGGCAATCTCCCTGAGCCTCAGTTTCCTCTTCCACATAATGGGAACGGTTTCTGCATGGCTTGGAGTCATCGTGAGGATCAGAAATGATCACATACCGCCCCACAGGCTCTGGCACACAACAAAAGCAGAGTGATCGCCGCATGTTCATCACCTTCCTCAATGCACCAAACATCCCCATAAAGCAAGTACTGTACTCACTTTACAGACGAGAAAACTAAGCTTCTATAGTTAAAGCTTCTATAGTTCGCCTAAGGCTTAAACGAGGCACAGGGGTCCACACCCGGTCTGTGCGTTTAAACGAGTTGGTGAAACTTGCCTCCCCTCTCCGATACTAAAAGTAGTCTCCAGGGCTCCATTGTATTACCTACTTACTGATAACCGCCTGGAGTCATGAAAAGTTTCCGTTCAGGAATTACCAGGCGCTTAAAGACAGTCTCTTTCACCTTCACGGTCCTTAGCCGCGCTAACATCCTGATTCCTACTGAAAGGAGACTCGACTCGGGAGGGGTCGCTCGGGGCCCTGGGCTCAGCCGTCCGAGGACCCCGTCCGGAGGGGTCGGGGGAGGTCAGGGCCCCGGGGTGTCCGCGCTCCTCACCGTGCACCTCCTTGCCAGTGGGCCCGAGCCGGCGGTGGGGCCTGGCGGCGCGTCTCAGCCGGCCGGCGGGGATCTTACAGCGCAGCTCATCGCGGGGCTCCGCGTCCTGCTGCCACAGGACGTGCAGGTAGCGCAGCGGGGACTGGGCCCCGCCAGACGCCCGGCCGGGGAGGCCCGCGCCGCCGCCCAAAGCAGACCCGAAGTCCGCGAAGGAGAAGAGGCCCTCGGGGCCCGTCAGCGGCTCCGGGGCCACGGCGCACTCCCCATCCGAGCTCGAGCGGCCGGAGCGCGGCTCGTCGTCCGCGCCCCCGGCGGCGGCTGCCATGGCAACGGCTCTGCGCGGGGCCTGGCCGCCGGAGCCTCGTTCCCGACCCACCAACCGACCCGCTTCCTCCGCCCTAAGCCTCGCTGTCAGCGGGCGAGCGGGCGGGTCCGGCCTGCAACCACGGCAACCGAAGGGGGGGGGGCGGACTCCTGTCGCGAGCAGCCAACCGGGCACGGTCGGGGCAATGGAATTGGTTTCCGGCAGCGCGATTGACGGACATAATAACCAATCACAAATTTGAACGGCCTACGCCCTCGCCGTACGTCGCCGCCGGAGCCAGTAAAACAGCTAAGTTTAAGACACCCTTATTTTTCCCCCCTCCGTTACCCCCATCGGGTGAGGGGAAGATAACGGGCAGAAGCTTTAACCAATCCCGTTAAGATGATCTGCAACCACTCTCTAAGGAAAATTAAGAAGCCGAACTATGGGGATGCATACGGTTGCATTTCAAAGCACTGAAGTTTAAAAAAAAAAAAAAAAAAAAAGGACTTCCTGGTGGGAAGTGCCTAGTGTAAGTAGGAAAATGAGACTGTGTTAAAATTGGGGACTATTACCGCAAACCGAGGAGTAATAGCTTCTAAATGGGAAAGATCCCTTTAGTTTGGGTTCTCTCGTAAGCCCAGCGTTGATCACTGATTTACAAAGAATTGTAATTTAACGTAATTGCCCCACAGCGACACTGCAGTCCGAGAGCCAGTCGCTAGGAGCCAGGTAACTCTGTGTTCAGTTTCGGACCCAAGATCAGAGTCGCTGCTCGATGAGATGCTCACAGCCCTGTGGGGGTGGATGGAGCCGGAAACACGGACGGGCTCCGCGCGCAGTGAATGAGCTTAGCAACCCCCTCGCACAACCCACTATCCCATAGACACTCCTATAAGGTGGACGAGGAGGACCATCCCTATTTCACAAACGAGGAGTTGAAGCCAGAGAGACAAGGGACTTGTTTATGGATGCCCAGCTGTCTTTGGACAAGGGCTTTGGTCCAGACAAAAGTTCTTCCTTCTCACTGAAGGTAACCTTTCTCTGACAGTTGAAAAGCACTTTCAGAATTTGTAGTCGTCTCAGAACAACATTGTGAGGTTTCTCATGGTACTGTAATGGAGAAAAATACTGTTTGTTTGAAAACAAACAAAGAAAAGAGATAAACACTGAACATGTGTCATTTACTAAGTGCTTGATATATATTGCACCATTTATTTCTCCCCTACAAGAGTCTTAGCAGGTAGATAATGTTACACCCACTTTGCAGACCAGGAAATTGAAGTCCTGAGATGTTATATGAATTACCCAAGGGTACTGGGTTAGAAAGTTGAAGAACTAGGATTTGAGGCCAGAGCAGCCCTCTCTATCACACAGTTTTCTGTAATGAAGAACCTGCTGGAAACCTGGCTCCAGAGAGTTTAAGTGACATCTGGGTATTTATATCTCACTCCTGCTGAATGTATCTGGAAATAACTTTACTATTCATTCCTCCTTTTTCCATGTAATAACCTCCGAGGTAGTCTCCTTCCCTCTAGTCTCTCTTTGTAGAATTCAAGGTGCACATGCTGGCTAACACACAATTCTTTTCTTGTCTGTAGGATCTGCCTACCCACTGAGGTCAGACTAAAGTGCAAACCCTTTATCCTAGCAGACAGCCATTGTCTTCCTCCTATGAGCGTGTCTGGTCCTCAAGCAATCTAGTCCACTAAATATGTGTGCACTGTCACAATCTTTTAATTTGAGCAGGATCTCTACACATTTAGAGGCGATTGTTACTTCTCCTTTCTAAATCAACGTTGTTGAAGTATAAATTACATGGCCCACCCTTCTGTGTGTTTGAAAGGCACTTGTTATTTTGGATTAGAACAATAGGATGTGGGTTGAATGTGGATCCAGTTAGCCATAGCCTCAGGGCTTTACACTTGAACTTGAGCTGTATTCTCCCGTGCTGCCTGGTTTAGCAACTGGCAACACCACATTGTAGCTATTTGACTGACTGACTGACTGACTGAATGAATGAATGAATAAATGAATGAATGGAGATAGTATAGCCCAGTGGTTGAAACCATCAACTCTGGAGCTATGAATATGTGGGGCCATGGCTTTGAACAAGTGACTTTACCTTCTGAGCCTCAGTTTCCCACCTATAAAGTGAAGGTAATAGTAGTGCCTACAGCATGTGGTTATCACAAGACTAAATGATATAATGTGAGTAAAGCACAGAGCTTGGCACAGAGTTAATGCTCAAAAAAAATGGTAGGTATTGCTATTATAATAAATACGGGTAGGATGCAGGCTAGGGTCATACGAATCCTGTGCAACAGTGGGCCCATCACACTGGCTTGAACTTAACCTAAGGGTACTGCAAGCATTCACACTAGTCGTTTTTATTTGGTTAATCAGCAAACAAAAATACGAAACACTTGGTGGGAGACAAAGAAAATACCTATAATGTTTGCCTTGTGGGAAAAGCTTCTACCTGGGAATCCAGGGACTTGGGCTTTAAGTCCTGTCTGGCCCAAACTCACCTTGTGATGTGGGGTTAAGTATCTCCTTTCTTTGGGCCTCAGTCTTTCCATAAGAAGGTATTGTTATAGGTCAGATACTGACACTAGCTCAGGCCAGATTCAGCAGGATTTTCCTTTCATTCTTTCTCTCACCCTGTTGGCCTTCACAGTACCTTAGAGCCATTTGAACTGATTGCCAACATTTAAAAGTTGAAAGTTTCACATAACGTTTTTAATTTCCAGAGTTTTTACAACATGGGAAGATATGGGGTGCCTGGGTGGCTCAGTCGGTTAAGCCTCCAACTTTTGATCTCCACTCGGGTCTCGATTTCACAGTCATGAGTTCAAGCCCTCCTCTGTACCTGGAAATACGTCATATGGTGATTGTGTGCCTTTTCAATATCATGCTAGAGAATTGCTCGCAAACCCACAGAAGGGCCATCTGACCCTGGGGAAATTTAACCCTAACAATTGATGAGGATCCATTGATGTTTTCCAACTCTGTAAAGTTAGAAGTTCCCTTGGAGGAAACAGCTAAGATGCAATCATTTTTGCATACCTGATGGAGAAAATAATCCCAAAGGTTACGGTTTTATTATCCTATAGGGTATGAAATATGATTGGCAATCATAATCCAGTATTCCTTTAACTCTTCTCAAACTCTTTCCAAACCAGCTCTGTCATACTGTTGGTTCCTTCATTAACGATTAAGTAAGCTTACTCTTTATGGGTATTATAATCATTTTTTTTAACAACTGATAATTTATTACAAAGTTTGGAGAATCATCTTTTTAATTTCTTAAAGGTGCTAACGTTTTGTCATCACATAAGTTCCAAAATTGTTTGGTTAGCTATTTGTTACTAATGTTACTTATAATATAAAAATCAAACATTTTGAGGTATGAATGGCCTACAGTAGAATTCCCACATATGAAGTGTACAAGGCTGATGATTTTTGACAAGTGTGTATACTCATGTAACAACCACCCCAATCAAGATAGAGACGTGACAATGATATTTTCAACAATTTGAGAATTTTTCTTTTAGGCTACAGAGAGGGGGCCCTGTGTTTTCAGAAACGTGGTTATTTATTTCTGGTGTTAAAAAAGAGACGACAGGGGGCGCCTGGGTGGCGCAGTCGGTTGAGCGTCCGACCAGCCAGGTCACGATCTCGCGGTCCGTGGGTTCGAGACCCGCGTCGGGCTCTGGGCTGATGGCTCAGAGCCTGGAGCCTGTTTCCGATTCTGTGTCTCTCTCTCTCTCTGCCCCTCCCCCGTTCATGCTTTGTCTCTCTCTGTCCCAAAAATAAATAAAAAACGTTGAAAAAGAAAAATTAAAAAAAAAAAAAAAAGAGACGACAGGCCCCAAAGGGAGTCACTTGTACTAAGCCCTACGTTGGCAAACCAAGACTCAACACCCAAGCTAATTGCAGCTTCAACCCCCACTCCCTGCCACAGGAATGTAGCCTTTAACCAGTTACCTGGTCAGGACTAATGAGATAATCTGCCGCTCCCCTTAACAAGGAGACCTTGCCTGAAATGTGCATTCTTTCTTTTTTTTAAGTTTACTTATTTATTTTGAGAGAGAGAGTGCAGGGGAGGGGCACAGAGAGAGGGAAGAGAGAGAATCCCAAGCCGGCTCCACGCTGTCAGAGCAGAGCCTGATGCGGGGCTCGAACCCACAAACTGTGAGATCAAGAACGGAGCTGAAGCCAAGAGTCGGATGCTTGATCGACTGAACCACCCAGGTGCTCCCAAAGTGTGCATTCTTTGCTAATGATTTCCTCTCCACCTTTTAAAACCTTTCCTTGTCTGCAGCCCAGTGAAGCGCTTTTCTATTGCTAGATGGGCTACCGCCCCATTGATGAATTGTTGAATAAAGTCAATTTGATCTTTAAATTTACTCAGGTCAATCTTTGTTGGGAACAGTGGGCAAGAACGATTGTCTTGATGTTCATGGTGATAGAAGGGATACAACTTAACATGTCAGGAAACAGCCTGATGCGTCACTGTTTTGTTTTGTGTTGTGTTGTTCTGTCTAGTGGACTTCACGTACTAAGGAGCCTCTAGTTCTGAGAGCTACTGCTCTCCCAGGGCCCACATATCACTGCAGTAAACGTGGGTGACAGGGGCTTGTGAGACCATGCCCGGGAGAATGAAACAGTGAGTGATCTACAGACAAATGCAGGGTTCTCGGGGAGTGGCGCTCGAAAGGAATCCTGTCGAAGAGACCAGGCCAACTGCAAAATATAAGTCATGGCTCTTCTGAGTCAGAGAATTTCTGGTGTCAAATCCCAGGCAAATGAAGATCAAGAGAATCAGGGCAGCTTTTCAGTGGCTGAACCCTCTCGACGACTCCCCCGGGTAAAATTGTTCCAGGAGCTTTGGTCTGTCCACAGTTTCTTTGGCTTTGGAGTACTGATTTTCCATTAACAGGGGAGCCTTGCAAAATCAAATACCCTGTGATCAGACATTTCATAGTCTGTAATGGGGTTCCATATTTATTTATTATTTTTTCAAAGTTGTGTTTCTAAGCCAGCTTAAGATACTGCCAGGCAATGGCCTACGTTTCAACTCAAATGCAGTTCTACAAATATGGGCCGAGAAGTGCAAGGGGGAAGGGTAAGCTAGTTATCACAATACAAGTGAGATGATAGTGGCTTGGACAAGAATGATAGAAACAAGGTGGTAAGAATTGAGAGGGAACATTTTGGAGGTAGAGCCACCAAAATGCAGATGCACTGAACGTGTGTTACAAGAGTCAAGTCAAGGGTGATTCTGAAGACTTTGGCCTCAGCATATGAACAAATTAAAGTTGCCCCTAACCAAGATGGGAAATACTGAGGGAGGAACAAGGTTGAGGCAGAAAGTCAGAAGCTCCACTGGGACATGTTAAGATATACACTATATAGAGAGAGATATAGAGAACCCGTAGAGTGTGTGACTCTTGATTTCATGGTTGTGAGTTCAAGCCCCATACTGGGCGTGGAGCCTACTTAAGATAAATAAACAAATAAATAATTTTTAAAAATAATAGGAAATTACAAAAACAAAACTAGGTAGGAAAGAGACCTATTTTATTTTTTTAAGTTCATTTTTATTTTGAGGGAGAAAGAGAGAGCACGAGTGGGGGAGGGGAGCGAGATCATCTCAAGCAGGTTCCACACTGGGAGAGTCCCACTGGGGCTCAAACTCCAAACCCTGAGTTCATGATCTGAGCCGAAACCAAGAGTTGGATGCTCAACCCACTGAGCCACCCAGGCACCCTGAAACTATTTATTTAGAACGAGAAATCACAACACAAATTGTGCAAGAAATCATGCCATTATAGATTGCAATTTGTGACCTTAAAAACCTGACAAATGGGGGCGCCTGGGTGGAGCCTGCTTGGGATTCTCTCTCTTTGTCTGCCCCTCCTCTGCTCGCACTTTCTCTGTCTCTCTCAAAATAAATACATTTTTAAAATCTGACAAATAACACAAACATCACAAAATCCAGAAAAGAAACATATTTGTTAGTTTTCTTTTTCCTTTTTGAGCTGAATATGCTTTGATCACCCCTTTAGATAACAACAATTTTGTATGGTCACTTTCGATAATGAGAATGGAAAAATAATTTAATTTTTCCTCTAGCATGTTAGATCAAAAAATTTTTAATTGCTTTTTATTTTCATTTTAAGTTCCAGTACAGTTAACATGCAGTGTTTCATTAGTTTCAGGTGTAAACATGTTTATTATTGATAATTTAGGAAAACTTCTTCCGATGCCACAATTCCTTTTCAGTAACGTCATGAACATTTTGAGAATTGTCAAAGTTGGGGACAAGCTGTATCAAATTTTTGCCATATGAAATGTAATTTTTCAGGTAATTTCAAGCTTCCTAGTGCCCTGACTAACCTTCAATAATCCTTTCATTGAAGACACTCATCGATTACAGTGAGTGGTGGGTATATCTTACACACTGGAAGGCCAGCAAAAACTTCACACACAGAAGAGGATCACATACATATATTCTACTAAACTCAGAGATTCCCAGCTGGATTTCCTCTAGCTGAGTCCCAAACGCCACTAAATATGACACAGGGAAGTATGACACAGGAGAAGTCGGATTAGACGGAGAGTTTTAAGCAATTGCTGTACAAACAGTACTTTTGCAAATTTTACAGAAACAGGGGTGTCTAACTGGCTCAGTTGGTAGAGCACGTGGCTCTTGATCTCGGCGTTGTGAGCTCGAGCCCCACGTTGGGTGTAGAGACTACTTAAATCAATAACTTTTTAAAAAAAGAAAATCTACAGAAGCAAAGGACCATATGAGCACATTGCTGAGACCCTCCTCAAGCCACAGAAGAGTCTTGGGGAACCAAAGGTCCCTAAATTTTAAGCTTTAATTCTACTGATGTTGGCCGGCTGGGTCTGAGGACCCAGATGGGGGCCCTGCAGGACCAGCCAAGAGGGTCCTTGGCTTGGGGCATGATCCAAACAGGAAACCAAGAGCCAGGAGGAAACATGAAACATGAGCAAGGAGGAAATGAAAACAGTGCACTGGAAAGGGTACGAGATAGAGTATAGTCGATGGAGTATCTGGGAGACTGGAAAGGAAAGGAAAGCGAGTCTCTGTTGCTTGGGGTCATCTGTTTATTATATCAGAAAAGGGCCCAGGAAAAGGATGACAAAGGCGAGTGACAGGTGAACAACAGGTGTTATTTCATAAATCACTTTGGGTAGGAGGGACTGATGCCAGCTTTGGCTGGGGTTTGTTTGAAGCTGATGTTCTGGAACATGTTTGGGATCCTCATCTGCTTAGATGTTATCAGGTGTGTGGGGGCCTAAGAAGAAACTCAGAGAATGATTAACTTTCTTGCTTTCCCCTTGGAGTGGGAACACAGCTTCTTTGGCTTATTGAGACGCAAGGTGCGATACAAACAAAAGTAAATGTGGCCTAGCAGAAAAACAGCAGAGAAGCAGTCTTTCTAAAAATGGGGTCCCTTCAGTTTCCCTGTCTCACCGTGGTGGTTATCACCTCTTGGTGCTAGTTCCAAGGGAAGGCAAAGCAAAAACCTGACACAAAGAGCTGGGATGGGGCAGGGCATCGCCATTCTAAATAGGATGCTCATAGAACGGAAGGTAGAACCAGAGGGAAACTTGCACCTATCTGGGAGGACTGCATTCTATAAGCGACACCAGGTTAAATGTGAATGCGAAAAACCCGAGGTGGACTGTGCCTGGCAGGGAAAAAGCTGGAGTAGCTGTTTTAAAAGAGGAAGCAGAGGCTGGGGCCTAAGGAGGGTGAGGAACACTCCTAGTCACACAGCATATCCGCAGTTGAGCAGGGACTGGAATCCAGATTTCTGTTAGGTGTCGTGGCTGGGTAGATGACCACACTAAGGCCCTTGGCCCACAGGCCGGTTTTCGCTGGTTTGTTTTAGAACCCCATCTCTAACTCGAGGACTTCTCCAGGAGGCGCACCCACCCTACCTCCCGATTGGAAAAAGACCACAGCCCGAGCTTGGAAGCTGCATGGGTGGGTCGCAGGGCCGCCTCTAGGGCCCCACATCACAGTGGGCCTCCCATTGCCTGCTCCAACCTTATTGTCCAAAGTTGGCAGGCGCCTTGTGTCAATGACCTCTAGCTGCATGGGACCAAGTCTCAACTTCTAAACCAGTAAGTTTAGTCTTTCGAAGCCAAACATTTGAAAACATTCCTTGCTGCAGGCAAACTGCTTACACCTAAATCCAACATCAGGCCCCCGTACCCGAACTTCCTTTCTTGCGAGAAGTCGCCAGAGGAAGCTGTCAGCCATCTTTTGTGTGGCATCATTTCTGGTTTCTCTTTGCCCATTCTTTGTCATGCCGAAGCAGTTCACTCTTTCTTCCGAATTTGCGCAAGCACTACAGACTCCCCCTTCTTTATACAGCCTCTATTTGAAGAAGGAAGAAAAATTCAAGTGTTTGCCGCTTCCGCCCTTCTTGACGTGGCGGCTCCCTGAGGACTTCCGGTTTCCCGGCAGGCCCGGTAGGGGCTGAACTTCCGGCCTCACGACGCAGGAGCGGGCCGCAGTTTTCGCTCTCTCTGGCTGTGTTCGTGAGTGCCGCAGCCATGTCTTATCCCGCTGATGATTACGAGTCCGAGGTAAGGCTGGCCCTGCGCGTGAACTGAGCTCCGCGAAGGAGGCAGAGTTCTTTGGATGTTGGGCCCCGCGGCGAGACGGCGTCCGGGCCTCTCTGGGAGCCCTTGCGGGCCGCGACCGCCTCCGGCCTGCCTCCCTGCGGGCGCGGCCCTCATGCTGTTCCCACTGCTTGCTGCTACTCACCAGCCCGGCCTCGGCCCGCCCACTTCGCATGTCCGGTCTCCTCGTTCTCTCCTTTTGCGAGACCGGAGACGGAGGCTGCTTATGGAATCCCATAAGGATTCTGTGTGTCTGTAACTTAGCTCTTACGGTTTGGGCTGCCCCTTGTAAAACTCCGTTGGTTCCCGCGGCCTCTTGTGCTTTGCTCTACCTTATTTGCATCCGTAACGTTGTATCGCTGTCTTGTTTATTCTCCCTTCTCTCACAAGCGTGTGAGTTTCTCCAAGGCCGGGACTGTGTTTTATCCACTTGCGTATTCTTAGTACCCTGCTTATCCTAAACATTGTCGAACGAACGTTTTGGGTTCACGAATTGGTGACCGTTTCCGTCTCTTTCCTTAATAGGCTGCTTATGATCCCTATGCTTACCCAGGCGACTATGACATGCACACAGGTGAGACCATGGACTTGTCTGGCTAGCTAGGCACTTCTAGGGTTTGGCACCTTTTTGAAGGTCTCAGAACAGCTTTGACGGGCATCTGTTAAACGCTCTTTCTTCGTGGTCCCGGTGTGGAGTCAGTTATTAGTTCTCAGAAGGAGGGTGGTATAGAGCCTAATAAACCAGGTCCTTTTCATGTTCCACCTCCGAGTCTTGGAAGAGAAAGCTTACTATCCTGGATGTGGTTTCCTTGTCAGACTATTCGCTGAAGAAGAAAATCTTGTTGTGAAAAATTAAAGAAATGCAAACCAAGCCCAAGTGAAGTATTTTTGGAAGGTTTTGGGGTTGGGGTTTCCTGAAATGTAGTGAGTTGGTTTGACTTAGTAAGCGCCGTGCATTGTTGGAGGTACCTTGTCCAAGGTGTTTCATTTAGTCCTTAAAACAGTTCTATAAAGTACCTAAATGAAAGTGGTCTCCCTTTGGCAGATGAGAAAACAGAGCAGAGAAGTTTGGTAACTTGCACTGTTGTATTCGTGGAAAATGGCAGTCATTCATTCATTCATTCATCCAAAATATATTAAGTGCCTACTAACTTTCCCTTCCCACAGTCATCTTCTCTCTTCTAACACCCATATAACCACGTGGGTACACTGAGTACAAGGTTCTTGCCCTCTTGGGTTTCAGGTTCTAGCGGAGGGAAGAGATTATGAACAAACATATAATTTTAAGTAGTGGTGCGTTTTTTGAAGAAACCGCGTACCGGGATTGAGAGTGAGTTGGGGACAGTTATATTTCTGAGTGCTTAAAAGGGAATTATACCTGATTTTTAGACTTTAATTTAGAGGATGGTCTTGCCCTTTCGTTTTGTAATATATGTGGGTTTGAAAGCACTTGGTAAAGTATTTGTTCTGTCCAACCTTTAGGAGATCCAAAGCAGGATCTGGCTTATGAACGTCAGTATGAACAGCAGACCTATCAGGTGATCCCTGAAGTGATCAAAAACTTCATCCAGTATTTCCACAAAACCGTCTCAGATTTGATTGACCAGAAGGTGTATGAGCTGCAGGCCAGTCGCGTGTCCAGCGACGTCATTGACCAGAAGGTGTATGAGATCCAAGACATCTATGAGAACAGGTACAGACCGCTGGCTGAAATGACCCTCTTTCTAGGTGGACTGGTTTAGTGATGCAGCCCCTGAAAAGGGTGCTGTCTAATCACTTCTCTGTAAAGAGAGAGCCCGAGGGGTTTCTGTGATTCCTTGGGGGAGACATGTTACTTTGTTGGACTGTATTGCCAAAACTCATACAGGGTCTGGGGCGCCTGGGTGGCTCAGTCAGTTAAGCCTCTGACTTCGGCTCAGGTCATGATCTCACAGCTTGTGGGTTCGAGCCCTGCATCGGGCTCTGTGCTGACAGTTCAGAGCCTGGAGCCTGTTTCAGTTTCTGTGTCTCCCTCTCCCTCTGCCCCTCCCCCTCCCCCACTCACACTGTCTACTCTCTCTCTCAAAAAGAAATAAACATTAAAAAAAACAGGGGTGGGGCGCCTGGGTGGCGCAGTCGGTTAAGCGTCCGACTTCAGCCAGGTCACGATCTCGCGGTCTGTGAGTTCGAGCCCCGCGTCGGGCTCTGGGCTGACAGCTCAGAGCCTGGAGCCTGTTTCCGATTCTGTGTCTCCCTCTCTCTCTGCCCCTCCCCCGTTCATGCTCTGTCTCTCTCTGTCCCAAAAATAAATAAACGTTGGAAAAAAAAATTAAAAAAAAAATAAATAAATAAAATAAAAAAACCAGGGGTACCTGGGTGGCTCAGTACGTTAAGCGTCCGACTTCGGCTCAGGTCATGATCTCGCAGTCCGTGGGTTCGAGCCCCACATCGGGCTCTGTGCTGACAGCTCAGAGCCTGGAGCCTGTTTCAGTTTCTGTGTCTCCCTCTCTCTGACCCTCCCCTGTTCATGCTCTGTCTCTCTCTGTCTCAAAAATAAATAAAAACATTAAATAAAAAAAAAATTAAAAAAACCCCAAACTCATACAGGGTCTAAAATAATAACACCGTGATCAGTAATTATAGCAGCAGTTACAGTAGTACGTGCGACCAGTGTAAATCAGGCAACGTTCAGAATGCTTTTCCTGTGTTTTACTCATTACGCTTCTCCGTAACCCCATGAAGTAGGTAGTATTGTTTTCCTCATCTTACGGATGAGGGAAACAAAGCACAGAAAGGATAAGTCACATGGCTACTTGAGTTTTGAACCTGCACATTTCTGACAGCAGAGCCCAATTTTTAAATTACTGCACGACTTTTTTTCCTAATGTGTATTTACCGAGAGAGTGAGAGTGTGCGTGTGCAACACGCAAGCTT
Organism: Felis catus; assembly: GCF_018350175.1. Taxonomy (NCBI): domain Eukaryota; kingdom Metazoa; phylum Chordata; class Mammalia; order Carnivora; family Felidae; genus Felis; species Felis catus. The sequence continues at coordinate 131,625,008 of NC_058374.1, forward strand.
GGGAGGGAGATAGAGAATCCTAGGCAGGCTCTGCGCTGTCGGCGTGAAGCCTGACATGGGGCTCTGTCTCACGAATTGAGAGATCGTGACCTGAGCGGAAATCATGAATTGGACACTCACCCAGCTGAGCCCCCCAAGATGCCCCACATTACTGCACAACTTAATGCATAACAGGGTGAGCCACGCTTTGACTGGTTTTCAGGGGATTGCCCTTGTGTAATTGGCATTAGAGATGAGACAGGTCAGTCAGGGTCAGGATAGTCAGGAATGACGTCACCCAGGAAGCAGAATTTAAACCATTACTGAGAGGAGGGATGGACAAAACTAATAGCCAGAGGCTTATTGGATCAGTGAATAGAATTAATCCCTGAACTGTTTTTTCCTTCCTCCTCACATCTTCCTAGTTAAAAGTGTGTAGCTCGGTGCTGTCCCATAGAAATAATAATGCTAGCCACATGTGTAACAGTTTTTTTCATCAGCTATGTTTAAAAAATACAAAAAGAGGGGCATCTGGCTGGCTCAGTTGGTGGAGCTTATGACTCTTGGTCTCAGGGTTGTGAGCTTGAGCCCCACGTTGGGTGTAGAGATCACTTAAAAATAAAACTTTAGAGGCACCTGGGTGGCTCAGTCAGTTAAGTGTCTGACTTTGGCTCAGGTTGTGATTTCATGGTTTGTGGGTTCGAGCCCCGTGATGGGCTGTGTGCTGACAACTCAGAGCCTGGAGCCTGCTTCGGAATCTGTGTCTGTCTGTCTGTCTGTCTGTCTGTCTCTCTCTCTCGTCTCTCAAAATGAATAAAAATATATAAAAATAATAATAATAAATAAGACTTAAAAAATAAGAAAAAGAGTACAAGGGGAATTAATTTTAATTTATTTCAACATCTAAAATATTACCACTCATAATCAGAATTAAACCGTTAATGAGTTATTTTACTTTTTTTAGTATTACGCATTCTAAATCCTATATTTTGTATTTATAGCACAACTCAGTTTGTATATGTTGGAAATATTTGATCTCTATTTAAATTTTCTTTTTTTAATGTTTATTTTTGAGAGAGACCAGGTATGAGTTGGGGAAGAGCAGAGGGAGAGGGAGACACAGAATCTGAAACAGGCTCCAGGCTCTGAGCTGACAGCACAGAGCCCGACGCAGGGCTCGAACTCACAGACCGCGAGATCATGACCTGAGCCGAAGTTGGATATTTAACTGAGCCACCCAGGTTTCCTTCTATTTAGATTTCATAACATTTACAGTTGAAAAATCAGATTCACATACTTAAATAATTCTAAATATACTTGAAAGTTTTCCAGAAACTGAGTTAGATATTGTTTTTTTTAATTAAAATTAAAATTTGACATTCATTTCTTTAGCACAGTATTCACATGTGGCAAACAGAGTTGGAGCCAAGCGTGTGGTACACATTTCCATAGGAGAATGTGTGGTGAGGAGAATATCTGGCGCCTTGGAAAGTTTGTTCCTTTGCAGATGAGTGGGCAAAGGGAGGAAATGGTAAAGGAGACGGGGCAGAAAGAAAATCTCGATAGTATAGGCGTAGAGAGTAGTGTCAGGAAAATAGGTAGTAAGTCAGCAGAGAGAAGTGGCACAGGAAACCAGAGAGAAGAGACTTGAAGAAGGGAAGGGTCAACAAACGTTAAGTGTTCTGGTGAGATTGAGTCAAGGAAGGAGCCGGTTGATTTTGGCAATTGAGAAGTCCTGTGATCACCAGCAAGGTCCGTTTCAGTGGAGTGGTGGAGGCAGGAGCCAGATGGCAGAGGGTGAGAAATGGAGGATGACAAAGGAGAGGTAGCAAGTGTAGAGGACACGAAGAGTTGTTGAGATGCATTGTGTTTTGTCTTGAAGCAGGAACTTGAGCATATTTCTGTGCTGAACTGAAAGATCTGGAGAAGAGAGAGGTGGGAGTTGAGGAGAGTGGGAGAAAGTGGAAGTAGCTCCTAAGGGGATCAGGAGGGAAATTGAACGGAAACCTCTTGTAGGGCTGTGAAGCATCGTGGGCAGCGGTGTTTGGGTGGGATGCTGCAGGTCTGTGATGGCATCAGACCACAACAAACAGATTTGCTTCCAAGTTTGGAAAGCAGGAGGAGACACGGCGCTCCAGGAGAGTAGGAAGAATATTGCTAAGGGAGAAGGGTGGGAGTATCTAAAACAGGGTATCAGATCAGGGAACAGCAAGCTGTTAAGTATGACTGGAGTTCATGACACGGAGGCCGGAAATGATCCTGAAGAGCACGGTGGTTGCCTGATAATTTTTTTTAGCGTTTATTTCTGAAAGAGAGACAGAGCGTGAGTGGGGAAGGGGCAGAGAGGGAGGGAGACACAGAATCTGAAGCAGGCTTCAGGCTCTGAGCTGTCAGCGCAGAACCCAGGGCGGGACTCAAACGCGTGTACTGTGACATCGTGACCTGATCCGAAGTTGGAGCCCCACTGACTGAGCCACCCAGTTGCCCCATAAGTGATAAAAAGGAGTGTTTACCGTATTGAGAAAAGTTGAGGTGCAGAGTTGGGTATAGGAAAGTTGTAGACTTGGAGGGCTTTGGCCCTGGCTTCGTTTCTGTGACACCTTCCCCTTTGTGAGCCTGGGTCCTTATCTGTAAAATGTGAAGGTTTCTTCTTCTCAGGTCGTTCCTGTTTTGGACTTGTAGAATTTTTGTGCTTGGTTTTCAGCTGGACCAAGTTGACTGAAAGATTCTTCAAGAATACACCCTGGCCTGAGGCTGAAGCCATTGCTCCACAGGTTGGAAACGGTAGGTATGAGCTCTTTGTGTTCTGTGCGCTGGGTGGGATCCTGCGACTCAGGGGTCACTAGGAGGCTCAAATGATCTGTGTCTTTCACTCACTGTTTTGTTTCCCCAGGACTTCGTACACCTTAGACCCTTAGTAAAGAACTTGTTGAATGAAGGCTGAATAAACAAAGAGGGGACAGAGACCTCTCAAATGTGGTGAAGCTAAAATTGAGATCTTCGTCCTGACTTGTTTCCATTTCCCTCTGTAATTTTGGAGGTCATTATAGTCGCTTGGGAATGGGCTCTCTGGCAGCTTCCTTCCACCTTTCACTTTATGATGGTTTTTTTTATACATGGTGTGATGTAGGAAGATCCATCTCCACATTTTTACATGTGGATAACTAGCTGTCCTAGCACTAGTTTTCGAAAAGACTGTTTTTCCAGTAAGTTGTCTTGGCACCTTTGTTGAAATTGGTTATCATGTAAATGTAAGGGTTTATGTCTGGACTCTCAGGCTTTTTGTTTTTTTTTAATGTTTTATTTTTTGAGAGAGCGAGCGAGCACGAGCAGGGAAGGGACAGAGAGAGAGGGGAAGAGAGAGAGAATGAATCTGAAACAGGCTCCAGTCTCTTAAGCTGTCAGCATAGAGCCTGATGTGGGGCTAGAACCCATGAACTGAGCCGAAGTTGGATGCTTAACCCACTGAGCCACCCAGATGCCCTTCTCAGCTTTTTTTTTTTTTTTTTTTTTTTTTGGTTTATTTATTTTGAGGGTTGGGGGAGGGAATCCCAAGCAGGCTCCACACTGTCAGTGCAGAGCCCGACGCGGGGCTGGAATTCATGAACCGTGAGATCATGACCTGAGCCGAAATCAGGAGTTGGACACTTAACTGACTGAGCCACCCCGGCGCCCCTAGACTCTCATTTTAACTCCGTTGATCTATATGTCTTTCCTTACGCTTGGGCCACACTGTCTTGATTATTGTAGCTTTGTGGTAAGTTTTGAAACCAGAAGTGTAAGTCCTTCAACTATGTTCTTTTTCAAGATTGTTTTGTTTCTTCTGAGTCCCTTGGATTTCCATATGAGTTTTAGGATCAGCCGGTCAGTTTTCGCAAAAAGCCAGCTGGGATTTTGATAAGGATGGTGTTGACTCTGAAAATAGAATTAGGGGTATGTTGCTTTTATATTTAAGTCTTCTAATTTATGGACATGTAGTGTCTTTTCATTTACTTAGCTCTGTTTAGAAGTCGCTCTCGGAGAGTTTATTTTCTGTGGTGCTCAGACCTTTTTCTTTGTTTAATATATTGCCTATAAGAATGTAACATTGTGTGTATTAACTACAAAGTCCTGTAATACAGTTGACCCTTGAACAACATGGGTTTGTACTGGGTGAGTCTACTTATACGTGGATTATTTTCGCTCCCATACAGTACTGTAAATGTATTTCCTCTTACAATTTTCTTGATGTTTTCTCCTCTACAGCTTACTTTATTATAAGAATACAGGATCTAATACACATAGCATACAAAATATGTGTTAATTGACAGTTTGTGTTATTGGTAAGGCTCCCAGTCAGCAGTAGGTTATTAAGGTTCAACAGTCAAATATCTGAGGAGTCAGAAGTTATTTGTGTGGGCTTTTGACTGTGCAGGGGGCGGTTCTTGCCCCTAACCCCGACAGTGTTCAACGGTCAGCTGTGTATAATTTTATAGGAAAGTAATCACAGGACCTAATAGTGAAAAAAGAGATTTGGTATAAAAATCACCCCCCTCCCCTTCCATCCTCAAGTCTTCAGTTTCTCTAGAGCCGTCTAGTGCTACCACTTTCTTTTCTTATCCTTCCCATGATGGTCTATGCATACATAAGCAAATAGGAATACCTCTTTTGTTTCTTTTTTACATAGACTAAATGCCATTTCTTTCCCTTGAAAAACAATTAAAAAAATTTTTTTTTGTTAACGTTTATATATTTTTGAGACAGAGAGAGACAGATCATGAATGGGGGAGGGTCAGAGAGAGGGAGACACAGAATCCGAAACAGGTTCCAGGCTCCGAGCTGTCAGTACAGAGCCCGACACGGGGCTCGAACTCACAGACCACGAGATCATGACCTGAGCTGAAGTCGGACGCTTAACCGACTGAGCTATCCAGGCGCCCCTGTATCTCTAGGATTTATAAGACTGCCCCCAGGTTTGGTGGTTGGTATCGTTGTATCCACAGCTATGAAGGTTTACAGCAAATGGATACAGAGCAAAATCAGCGAGGGGAAAGAAGACATAGACAGGAATCTAACGGAAACCAGGTGCATGTTACCAGCAGTCCCTTCCCGTGGAGTCACATGGGATGTGCTGTTCCTCGAGCAAGCAGGGAATTGTGACGTGTGAAAAGTTGTCTGTCAGACTACTTACAGACTTGGTGTCCAAGGATTTTATTGGGTGTTGGTTATGTGGGCACATCCTCTGCCTAGCACGTACCAAAATTCCAGACCCCCAGAAGGAAAGCAGGAGTTCACCATGAACCACTGTTGCACAGTTTAGGCATAGCAGACCACTCTTATCAGGGTGGTGAGGACCTTCCTGAAATCCAGGTTCCCAGATGCCAGCCAAGGACCAACTTTACTAGCCAAAGGATAGAAGTCTCACGCTTGCTTTGTTAGCTCTTTTCTGCTCAGTGTCAGTATCCAAAGAACCAACCAACCCTCCCTCCCTCCCTCCCTCCCTCCCTCCCTCCCTCCCTCCCTCCCTTCCTTCCTTCCTTTCTTTCTTTCTTTCTAGTGGTTGTATCGTATTAATAAGATAAGTTCTTTAAAATAGGATTTGTGGCTCAGTCAGTTAATTATCCAACTCTTGATTTTGGCTCAGGTCACAATCTCGGTCATGGGATTGAGCCCTGAGTCAGGCTCTGCACTGGGCGTGGAGCCTGCTTGGGATTCCCCCCTGCCCCCCTTTTTCTTCGTCTCCTTCTCCTCCCACCTCCCCATGTGTTCTCTTTATTTCAAAAAAAAATATATAAAAAAATTAAATAGGATTTCTAAATAAAAGATACCCATATATTTCCGATTTTGATAATGTGACATTGCTTTCTTGGGAGCTGTTACTATTTATTTATGTGTTGGTTTATTAAACAACTGGATGGCAAAATATCTTAAATGATGACAGGAAATGAGTCTGAATGAGATGAAGATGAGGTTGAAAGATAAAACAAGGTGAATTTTCTTGTTCCCCGTATTCTTGGGGTGTAAGTGTTAAAATTTAAAATGTAGATGTCGTTTAGTCTTTTAAATCATGTTTATCCCTTTACTCCCTTCAAAGGGGCTAGAACTGCCTGAGGACCCTGGTTGTTTGTGGATTACTAAAGCACCCCTTTGCCATCTCTTCCAGATGCTGTCTTCCTGATTTTGTACAAAGAATTATACTACAGGCACATATATGCCAAAGTCAGTGTGAGTATCTAAGTGTTGTTGGCGTCGTTTTAAACTGTGTGTCGTTTTTGCGTTTGGAACACAACCACTGGTTTATATTGGTTCGGTGTCCAAGAGTGGTTGGCATGTGTTCTCAGCGTTCTTTTAAGACATAATGGGGGGTGGGGGGGGCGCCTAGGTGGTTGAGTAAGTTAAACGTCTGACTTCGGCTCAGGTCCTGATCTCACAGTACGTGGGTTCGAGCCCAGCATCACAGTCTGGAGCCTGCCTCGGATTCTGTCTCCCTCTCCCTTTGCCCTTCCCCTTGTTCACGCTCTGTCTCTGTCTCTCAAAAAAATAAACACTAAAAAAATAGTAATAATAATAACAGAGGGAATGATTGAATCTAGCAAGCTGGGTATCTATTCCAGACAAACTAATAGGTGATAGCTTTGCTGTCCGTTTTAATGTCTCCATCCCCGCAGTTTCTGACTTGCACTCATCACATTGATTGGGTTGTAGGATGCCATCCTAATAGTGTGTTCCTGAGCGCCTTCTTAATTTTTTTTTTAATGTTTATTTTTGAGAGAGAGAGAGAGAGAGAGCACAAGCAGGGGAGGGGCAGAGAGAGAGGGAGACACAGAAGCTGAAGCAGGTTCCAGGCTCTGAGCTGTCAGCACAGAGCCTGACACGGGGCTGAAACTCATGAACTGTGAGATCATGACCTGAGCTGAAGTTGGATGCTTAACTGACTGAGCCACCCTGGGGCCCCCTGAGCACCTTCTTCTGTCTCTGCCTGTGATGATGTCCTTGCTTTGTTAACTCCAGTGCATTGCCGTGGAGTCTTCGACTCTGAAACATCATGAAATTGTCACCGTGTGTCAAGCATAATGCTTGGCACTTGACATGCATCTGTATTCTAATCCTCACCGTAATCCTGCAGAGCAGGCAAATTGAGGTGGTTTTTCTCAAATTCATACAACTAGTAAGTGGCCAGACTCCTTGAACTCAGGCCTGTCTTATTGGAGTACCAGTGTTCTCCCCCTACTTTGGGCACCTGTTTGATTCTTCTCTGATTTCTGAATTTTAGAATGACCTAAGTCTCTTAAAATACGATCTGTACTATTTATACACGTGATGACTAAAAATCTCTATTATTAGCCCCAGTGTCTCTAAATCCATACTTGCATATCCAGCTACCTATTCCACGTCTCCAGTTGGTTGTCTTTCTGGTCATCTCATCTCAAGTGTAACATACCCCAAACTGAAGTTTTCTTTTCCCTTTAAACCTCTTCTTCCCATGTCAGCCAACTCGCAAATAGTACCACCGTGCATCCAGGTGACTTGGACTGAAAACCTTGGCCTCTTTCTTGACTTTTGTCTCACTTGACTTCTAGCCTTGCAGCAAATCCTGTTCAGCTCTATCTTCAACATACTTCTTGAAACCACCCACTTATCACCGCCATCACTGCTGCTATCCTAGTTCAGCGCATTATCGTCTCTTGCCTGGACTGTGTAGCTGCTTACCTGGTGTCCATTTCCACTCTTCTACTAGAGTTTGTTCTCAGTCTGGTAACCAGCATGATCCTTTTGAAACATAGTCTCACCAAGTCACACCCTGCCTCCCAATCCTACCGTGACTTGCTATCACACTTAGAATAAAATCCCAAGTCTTAGTCATAGTTCTGCTTGATCTGGCTTCCCCTCCTTTCCTGGGCTCCTGGCCATCCTCGGGCCTCCTCCTGGCCACGCTTCAGAGCGTATGTACATCACTAGCTGACATCGTATTATTTGTTTACTAGGTTTTTGTCTGCTACCCCCGCTAGAGGGTAAAACTCCGCCAGGGCATGGACTTGATCTTGTTCACGGCTGTAATCCCGTGCCTCGTCACTGATGGTGACAGGCTAATTGTTGGAGCATGCGTGTGCACGTGTAAATGAAGGAAACTGGCACCATGATCTCTCCTTAGAGTATTTCTGCCTGCTCACAGTTAACTCAGTTCTCGTCCCCCTGAGGGGTCAGCTTGACCCGACTAGCGAGCTCTTGCTTTGCCGTGGGAGCCACCGTGAGTGCCGGCTGGAGGCGTTCCCATTGTCAGAGTACTGCAGGGACCGTGTTTTTCTGCCATCCCAGTGAGAGCTCTCACTACTTTGAGAGAAAGTGAAGATGCCCTCCTACACTTGATGCTTTGGCTCAGGTACTGTGTGGGCCATGCTGAGTCTAGCTAGCCTACATAACACGGCTTTCTTGGGAAGACCATGGCATCAGAACCCATAGTACAAGTGGTTCTACCACGTCCAATCTTACCTTTGGTCTGTAATAAAGATTCAGCAGAAGCTTATTGATCTTGTAACCTCTTCATTAGGTACCACATGGGGTACGTTCATATATATGGCCAGTGTTAAATCTTGTGGGGGCATTTCATTGAAAGAACCCTTAACCATACTGGGCACTTTTACGACATAGTCTCATTCTACATAGACATTGAGTACCTTGTCAGAAGCTCAGTAAGCAGTGGGGCTAAAACTCCAGGGCTGTGTTCTTTCTCCCCCTTTACAGATAGCATCGTGTTATTCCCCAGCTCAGAAGCCTTCAGTGGTTCTCCGTTCCCAGCAACATGAAGTCTAGGTTGGGGGTCAGCAGCCTTCACTATAAAGGGCCAGATAGGTTTTTTTGGCTTTGAGGCCATCATGGTCTCTGTTGAATGTGTTCAACACTGCCTTTGTAACAGCCGTAGACAGTGAGTGCAGGGCTCTGTTCCAGTTGAATTTTTTATTGACAAAAACAGGTGATGGTGGATTTACTGACCCCTCTGGCCTAGATTTCTGTTGACCTGAAAGACCTCTACATTCCTGGCCTCTTCTAGTCTCGTGTAGCCTAGTGTAGCGTTATCTGCTCTCACCATTCTTTGAGCACTGTGATCTTACCTTTTTGCTTTTGTTAGTACTTCTGTCTTTCTTTCCTTCTTTTTTTTTTAATGTTTGTTTTTGAGAGGGAGAGAGGGAGACACAGAATCTGTAGCAGGCTTTATCTAGGCTCTGAGCTACCAGCACAGAGCCTGACGCTGGGCTCAAACTCATGAACTGTGAGATCATGACCTGAGCCAAAGTTGGGACGTTTAACCAACTGAGCCACCCAGGCGCCCCAGTACTTCACTAGATCTGCATGCTTGTTCTTTAATGGTCAGTTGGGGTTGTTGCCGTAAAACCTGAACATTACGGTCTGATATTCAGTGCCCCTTTGAACTGCTCTAGCTCTTACGGTCTTCCCTCTGACTTGAGTGCTCTTTGCATCCTCAGAAGGAGAGAGTCACCGTCAGTTCTCATGGGTCTTTAGCCGTCATGGTAGACCATGAGTAAAATACATATATTTTATTTCTTAATATTTATTTTGAGAGAAAGCACTCATGCAAGGGAGGCAGAGGGGCACAGAGAAAGGGAGGGAGGGAGGGAGGGAGAGAATCCCAAGTAGGTTCCATGCTGTCAACACTGAGCCCAGTGTAGGGGTCAAACTCACTGTGAGATCATGACCTGAGCTGAAATCAAGAGTCTGATGCTAAAGCAACTGAGCCACCCAGAGGCCCTGAGTAAAACACATTTAAATTAAACATCTGTGCTGATGTCTCCTTTCTTTTTACAGGGAGGGCCCTCCTTGGAGCAGAGATTTGAATCCTACTACAACTACTGCAATCTCTTCAACTACATTCTTAGTGAGTTTGAGCTTGGTTAAGGGTGTGAGGCTGTGATGAGGCCCAGTGCTGGCCTCTGCTTTTTGTTAGCAGAATTTTAATATGCAAGTGGAAGGGGGGATGTCCTGTTATTCATGGTCTTTTTAAGAGAAACATTAGAAAATGTATTCTATAGATAGCCTTACCAAGTGGGCATAGTTTGCATCTGACTTTGCTGTGATCTCCCATGCAGATGCCGATGGTCCTGCTCCCCTTGAACTACCCAACCAGTGGCTCTGGGATATCATTGATGAGTTCATCTATCAGGTATCTGGCCAGCCGTGATCTCATTTGAAATAACTAGTCCAACAAAGGAGCAGCAGTTACCATTGTTTGCATTGTTAAAAAGATGCTTGGGATAAAAATGTCCCCATCATGGTTGGGGATATCCCCTGGTGGCGTCCTCAGTGTCATGGTTTTCTGAAGAGTCAGTGACGCATAAGAGCTCTGGGTATCAATTTGGTAGTCGAGCTGACTTTCACCAAGCTCTTACCTGACCTTGAGAGTTGGTCTGATAGGGAGAATAAAGGCTTCCTAGGCTTTGGAGTCAGGTAGAAGTGAGTGGGTGCTGGTGTGGGCGCTCCCACCTGGTAGTCTGTAACGTGGACATGTTGTTTAAGCTCTCCCGAGTTTTACTTTCCTCTCTTAGGAAACAGAAATGTTGTATGCCTTGACTGTGATAGTGGTTATATGCTAGATAAGAATAAAGTAGAACATTAGCATCAAGGCGGAAACATTGCCTGTCTTGGAGTGCTCCTATGGAGGCTCCACCAAGAACTGGGTCACATGTCAAGTACAGCAGCTGTGTAGCCCAGGGGTACACTTTTCAAGTCTTGCTGTTCACTAACCTGGGACCCTGGGCAAGTTACTTAACCACATTGCCTTGGTTTCTCTAAAAGCGGGATCTGGGGGGTGATTACTGGAAATGACATCTAAAGAGCTTAGTGCAGTGCCTGTCACAGAAGAATTACTCAATAAATGTTGCCTGGTTGTTGTGATGGTCAATATTATCATTATTCTTTTCCACCTTTTTTTAGGTCAGTTTTATTCTTTAAAAATAAAATATAGACGTAAAACACAGAATAATTGAATTTGGAGATACTTGTTTCCTGTGAGTTTTATGAGGACTGGATAACTCTCACTGGGAATTTCCGGAGAAATCAGATTCTTAATAAAGCCATTATTTGAGCTGCACAGACCAGAGACTTAGAAAGTGTTGGCAAGTTGTGATTGGTGGGCTGAGAAAGCCCTCCCAGGGCCCTTTGGGAGAGGCTTTCTGCTTAAGATGAGGCTTTGGTGCCTTTTGTGCAGTGAGGGCCACAAACCACACTGGCCTGGTTTGCCCTTTCTGGCTTCTTGGCTTGTGTCAGCCCCTTTGGCATATTTTAGAAGGTTGGTGGTCCTGTTGACTCACAGCAGGTCAAGGAGGATCATCTGTGCTAAGGTTCTTCATCCTTCTTAAGATTATCATAATCCCTTGGGCTTAGCTGGTGCTCTCTTAAGGGGCTTAAAGTGCTCTCACCGGTAACAAAGACTGGCCAGTGAGGGCCAGGTGGGATTCTGCCTGGCCAGGTAGATGTCACACGGGTAAGTGGCTTTTTCCCGCCACTCTGCTTTCATTTACTTTTATCAGTACAAGTAATACATCTATATATCGTTACTGTTTAAAAACTTTGTCTATTTCAGATTGCAGATAAAGTGTCTTCCTCGCCTTTGTGGAGGCATCGGTTATTGTCTGGAAAGATAGACACCATGTTAATGTTTCTCAGGGTTACATACATACAAAAATAACTCCATTTAGAAATGGTTTAATACATTTATGTCATTTGTTATGATATGGAACACTTAACATGTCTACATAGAGACAGCTTTGTTTTTTTCTGTTTACTACAAGATCTGTGTAAACTACCTTTTTGGTGATGAACATTTAGGTTTTCAGTTTCTACTGCTACAAACAGTGAGTTAGTAAATATCCTCATTTATGTTACACATAGGTTCATCTCTAGAGATCACTAGAGGTAGAATTGTTGGTTGAAGGATATTTGCTTTTTACGTTTTTTTAAATCAGCTTTATTGAGTCAAAATTTTCATACAGTAAAATACCAATTTTAAGTGCACTGTTGATGAGATTTGACAAATGTGTACACCGCCACTGTAGAGATCTAGAACATGCAATCCCTTTGGATTTTAAGAAATAGTAACATCTTGCCCTCCCCGAGGGCTGTGTCAAATTACACTGCTGTCAGCAGTATTTGAGAATTTCTATGCTGTGGATGTTACTGGTTTAATTTTTGTCTGTTTGATGGGAAAGAAATGGTGATCTCATTTTAATTTGCATTTCTCTGATACCTGAAGAGATCAAGCGTTTTCCCTGTTAATTGACCAATCTTATTTTTCTTTGAAGTGATCATCAGTGTCTTTTGTCCATTTTTCCATTGGATTATCTTGTTCTTACTGACATAGAATCTGTTCAGCAGTATTCTGGATACTCTTCTGTTAATTGTAAATCTGGAAACATTTTCCTACATTCTTAGAGGAAGACGATATTTTGGAGTTGAAGAACATTCTTGGGTCATCTAGGACCTAGATTCTAGGTCGCTGGTTTCCAAACTTGGTGTGCACCAGAATCAACCAAGGAGCTTTTAAAAACTAATTGACTGCGTAGGTCTCTTGTGCTATGTTCTGGGTGACTGATGGAGCCCCAGCCCATTGCTGGTCCCAGATGGAACCACTGCCTCAAAAAATACCTGTGGTATGGGCCCTATATGTGCCCTATGCTGTGTGGTTAGGGTCTGTGGTTGGTACAGAGGCGACTCAGAGTGGGTTCCTGTCCTAGGTGAATTGATGGTGAACTCCAGTAGGGAAGACACACGTACAGACACCTGCCCTGTCTCCACCGCATTCATAATCCTGACTCGGGCATGGCACAGCCATCTAAGAGTAGATCTGTTACAAGCCACCTGGTTCTGATAGCCAGGTTGACTGCATTGCAAAGCTCATAGACTTTACACTTAAGTCTGGAGTCAAATACCAAACTGAATGTGTTTTTTTGTTTTACAAACTAACTTTCGTCTTAGAGATCTTTAGCTAGCCGAGGAAGAACTAACGTGCTCAGTAACGAACAAAGTTCAATTTAAACCAAGATGGCTTTGCAAAAACAGGTAGTGCACAGAACAGTTTGGCATGAGCAGCAGTAGCCCCGGCCCTCCCCTCCCAGTCCAGAGCCCGCCCCCCCCGCCCCCCCACGGCCTCATGTTCTGCACCGGTCGCCACTCTGTCTCTCTCCCTTCTTCCCGACAGTTTCAGTCGTTCAGTCAGTACCGCTGTAAGACCGCCAAGAAGTCAGAGGAGGAGATTGACTTCCTTCGTTCCAATCCCAAAATCTGGAACGTTCACAGCGTCCTCAATGTCCTTCACTCCCTAGTAGACAAGTCGAACATTAACCGGCAGCTGGAGGTGTACACGAGCGGAGGTGAGTGCTGCTTGCCACCTGTTCCCGGGGAAGAGAGGCCGCAGAGGGGTCGCTGCGGCTTAGGGAACCGGCTGCTCCCGTTTGGTGTTGGACGTGGGCAGTAGCCAAGTGCTGATGTCGGGGGCTGTGCGGCTTGGCAGCCTGTCGCCGACAGACTGAACCGGCACTCGTGAGACCAGCATTTGCAGGCACTTGTACTGTCTCCAGGGCCTTTGTTTAGATCAGCGATTCTCCCAAGTTTTTGGTGTCGAGACCACTTTGCAGTCTTTAAAGATTGAGAATCAGCAAGTTGAGCTGTATAAATTTTGCCCCTGTGAGAAGAGTATCATTTTCTCAAATCACTTTGGCACCGGGTTTCACGGAAGAGAGCTCCGTGCGCTTCTGCCTTCTGTCTGTTGCAGTTACAGTCTGTTTTAGTTGCAGTAGATGAGGGAGACCGGGCCTCATCCAGACACGGAGTCGGGAAAGGGAGGAGTATCTCAGCAGCCTTTTCAGTCTTTGCGTTCTTTGCTGCTACATCAAAACTTGACAGCGAGGGGTTCATGCCCGTTAATTGGATGAGGATTCTGAAAACGTTAGCAGTGAACTTTTACTTTCTTATATTAAAGTTTATAGGTTTATCCTGCAGCTTGAATGGATTTTTTTTTTTTTTTTTTTTTTTTTTTTTTTTTTTTTTACTGCTGCATGGTTTTGTAGAATACTGGTTCATGGAGTTATAAAGATTTTCTGTTGACAGATTTTATTATATAATTAAAAAAATATTTTTACATGTTTATTTTTGAGAAAGAAGGAGACAGAGTGCAAGCTGGGGAGGGGCAGAGAGAGAGGGAGACACAGAATCCGAAGCGGGCTCCAGGCTCTGAGGTGTCAGCACAGAGCCCAGCGCGGGACTCGAACTCACAAACCGTGAGATCATGATCTGAGCTGAAGTCAGATGCTTAACGGACTGAGCCATCCAGGTGCCCTTTTATTAGACAATTTTTTTTTTTTAATGTTTATTTATTTTTGAGACAGAGAGAGACAGAGTGTGAACAGGGGAGGGTCAGAGAGAGGGAGACACAGAATCCGAAACAGGCTCCAGGCTCTGAGCTGTCAGCACAGAGCCCAACGCGGGGCTCGAACTCACGGACCGTGAGATCATGACCTGAGCCGAAGTCGGCTGCCCAACCGACTGAGCCACCCAGGCGCCCCTACTAGACAGTTTTTAAAGACCACATCTGTTACTTTTGTCACAGTCTCATCAGACAAGGCTTTATATGGAAGGCGTTGAACTCATAGTGGCAGATTCAAGTTCTTTAAGACTACAGTTTTTGCTTAAAAGCTCACATTTTCATTGGCAGTGAAGTGAGCACTGTCCATTTTGTTGTTGAAATGTAACAGGTTCACTTCGTTCAGTTTTGGAACGTGTCTGCTAAACACCCCAATCTGAATTTATGGGTCATTCTTTCAAGTAAAAATAGGATTTTGTGAAAAAAGTGGCTGGTTCTTTTACTGCATGTGGTGGGAAAGAATACAGTAATTGCAGGCCACTGACTGATTTATGCTGAGTTGTTGGTAGTTTTACCCATGTTCTCCGGTGTTCGGTGCAAGTGTCAGTTCAGTGAGAAAGACAAATCGCATCTTAGTGTTATTAGGAAAATAGCTTTGACCTCAAGAACTTCCTGAAAGCAGTGGCCTTGGTGAGTAAACTGCTCCTGATAAAAAGGGCCATCTCAGTATTCTCAGGTGTCTTGGGACCAAAAAAAAAAAAAAACAAACCAAAAAGCTGTCACCCCACTCAGGCAACTCTTGTTGATAAATTTAAGATTAGTTTAAGGCCAGGGAGGCCTAGCTGGCTCATTCGGTGACGCATGTGATTCTTGATCTCAAAGTCATGAGTTCGAGCCCACGTTGGGCATAGAGATTACTTTAAAAAAGAAAAGGTTAGCATCAGGTCAAGTGTGCTGCTTCTTGGTATTTCTTTGAGGGCAGTGAATCTCTGTTGCGGGAAGCTTTAGAGGCCGCTGGTAGGTGAAGAGGTCACCGAGTGACGTTCAGGGCTCAGGCTTACCTTCTTTCACCTGCCCCTGCGGAAGTGTTCACGCTATCTGTTTCTCTCAGGTGACCCCGAGAGTGTGGCCGGGGAGTATGGACGGCACTCCCTTTACAAGATGCTTGGGTATTTCAGCCTGGTGGGGCTCCTGCGTCTGCACTCCCTGTTGGGGGATTACTACCAGGCCATCAAGGTGCTGGAGAATATCGAACTGAATAAGAAGGTGATTACCTGCACCTCCCTCCCCTCCCCACCCCCTTCCCCAGCCAGAGGGTCTGCTTCAAGAGACACTCTGATCTATTAGGATACATTACAGGGAGAAGAAAGGATTCATCCCCAGGCCAGTTGAAAATTGAGAACTGGGGGAACCACTGTACTGAAAATCTGAGCCTGGGCAAGGTGCTTTCTCTGTGTTAGTTAGTAACACTTGAACTATTCAGCAGTCTTTGATTCTGTTTTCAAAACAGAATGACAATGGCAGATTTTTACCATTCAGGTCTCACTTGTTAAGGAATTAACAGAAGATTTAGTTCTAAGATGGTTAGATAATGGTTATTAGCTGTGGTGGTTTTTCTTAGCCACAGAAAAATTGGTGCCTTTTTGACGTGTGTGTCTTCCAGTCTTTGTTTATCTGTTCCTTTATCAAGTTTATCTGGAAAAGCAAGGAGTAGAAAGCAAGGAGGAATATGTGACTGAGGTATAGAGGGATTTGGATCTGAAAGAAATCTGATCTGATTCAGGCCCCCCCCCCCCGCCCCTTTAAAATATCTAACAAAATGAGGTTCTCAGGTCCTAGAACTTAATCGGTGAATGGTATGGTCTGTACTCAGAACCTCTGACTCGAGCCGGGGCTTCCCCTGGGTGGTCCAGGGCTTCTGCCTCAGCTGACACTGGGCCCTGCCAACCTCCAGACTCTCTCTGGGGTGGATCGGTTTTGGGACTCATGGGTGCTTCTCCCTAATTCCGCAGAGCATGTACTCTCGCGTGCCCGAGTGCCAGGTGACCACTTACTACTACGTCGGTTTTGCCTATTTGATGATGCGTCGCTACCAGGATGCCATCCGGGTCTTTGCCAACATCCTCCTCTACATCCAGAGGACCAAGAGCATGTTCCAGAGGACCACATACAAGTATGAGATGGTGAGGAAGCCTCCGACCGGCCTGACCCCTTGGCACCTATGCCAGCAGTTTTGGGGAAACGCCATCCAAAGTGTTGCTCTTTGTATGCCTTTTCAAGCTGGCATGCTCTAAGTTTCTTTTCTTTGTGTCTCTTACTTATCTCAGATCGTCAACTCCTTAACAATAGGGACGATATCTTCCATTTTACTTTTGTCCCGCGACAGTGCCTACGTGTATTCAAAAACCGTTTGCTGAGCGTTCACTGGGCTGTCGGTGTTTAAAAAGGAGTTAGATGTGGGTACCGCCCTCACGCAGTTTGCCGTGGAGGAGGGGGGGTCCAAGACGTGCACAGCATTGAGGTTTCTAGGCAGAGAAAAGGTGTTGAGACTTAGAAGTATGGTGATGTGGCACCACGATGGACTCTCTTGTCGGGGCGGGGGGGCAGGAGAGTAGTCAGATTGGGGTGTCAGGTTCTGGAGTGGCCTTCACCACCCAGCTAAGCTGTTTGATCGTTACAGGCGCCATCCAAGTTTCTGGGTGACTCGGTCGTAAGTGGTGTGGGAGGATTGATCTGGTGGAGTGTGGGGTGATCCAGGGAGAAGGAGGCCCCAGTAGAGAATGCAGGAGCCAGCTAAGGAGGACCTGGAAGTGGGCTGGTGAGGTTCACTGGAGCTAGAGGGCACATTGGGAGAGACTGTGGGAAAGCAAACGGACCCGGGAGGGTGTTGGGGCGACGGCGGCAGGGACTTCCGAAAGTCCGTGGCATTTGACCCTGCGGCGATTTCTCTCCCACCCCCAGATTAACAAGCAGAACGAGCAGATGCACGCGCTGCTGGCCATCGCGCTCACCATGTACCCCATGCGAATTGACGAGAGCATTCACCTCCAACTGCGGGAGAAATACGGGGACAAGATGCTGCGCATGCAGAAAGGTGACCCACAGGTCTATGAGGAGCTCTTCAGCTACTCGTGCCCCAAATTCCTGTCGCCTGTGGTGCCCAACTACGACAACGTGCACCCGAACTACCACAAGGAGCCCTTCCTGCAGCAGCTGAAGGTGTTCGCCGATGAAGTGCAGCAGCAGGCCCAGCTCTCAACCATCCGCAGCTTCCTCAAGCTCTACACCACCATGCCTGTGGCCAAGCTGGCTGGCTTCCTGGACCTCACGGAACAGGAGTTCCGCATCCAGCTCCTCGTCTTCAAACACAAGATGAAGAACCTGGTGTGGACCAGTGGCATCTCTGCCCTGGACGGCGAGTTTCAGTCGGCCTCTGAGGTGGACTTCTACATTGATAAGGTACGGCTATCCCCCGGCCTGGGTCTCTGGGGCCCTCTGTTCACGCACCCCGCGATAAACACTGACCGGGCACCCACCGCGCTGAGCATTGGGGACTTAGCGGTGAACAAAATCCACAAAGGTTTCTGCCCTAGTGCTGATGTACTAATGTAAGAAAATAGACACTAAGCGTTCTGATGCAGCAAGTCAGGTAGTAGGTGTCGATGCGAAATGAGCAAACCCACTTAATTTTTTAAGAAAAAAAGTTCTGTTCGAGTCCGAGTCCGCGTTAAGACAGCTGCCTGAGATGCACAGTCTCCACAACGTAGAGAATGCTCCAGGGAACGAACGTTTGGTGTGAGAGTTCTATATGGTTTTGTTTTGTTGAGTTACAAGTCGCAGTGAATGACCTTCCAGAGAGTTACAGACTTTATGTTACTTGCAGGGCTGTATGACTTTAATCTTACAGGAATCCGGGAGTTTTTTTTTCTATTTCTTCAGCCCACATTCTTTTTTTTTTTTTTAACTATTTTTTTTCTATTTCTTATCTTTATGTTTGGAATGCTTCTCTCTCTCTCTCTCTCTCTCTCTCTCTCTCTCTCTCTCTCTCTTTTTATTTTTTTTAAATTTTTTTTTCAACGTTTATTTATTTATTTGGGACAGAGAGAGACAGAGTATGAACGGAGGAGGGGCAGAGAGAGAGGGAGACACAGAATCGGAAACAGGCTCCAGGCTCTGAGCCATCAGCCCAGAGCCCGACGCGGGGCTCGAACTCACGGACCGCGAGATCGTGACCTGGCTGAAGTCGGACGCTTAACCGACTGCGCCACCCAGGCGCCCCTCTCTCTCTCTTTTTAAATGAAGTAGATGTACAGAGTTTGCTTGGGGCAGAAATAGAACCCATGCTTTGAGGTTTTGCCAGGTCATTTTGACCTTAGGTAAGGGTTAAAGTATAGCTTCCCTGAGAGCCCAGGAGCAGGGCCCACAAACACGGAGAGGTGAAATTTTTCCTTTATTTTGTGGTAGGTTAGAATCATCGAGTGCTACACAGTTACCGGTGGTGGTGGTGGGAGGCAGGGGTCGCAGGACTGACTAAGGTGCTCGGGACAGCCTGTGCTGAGGAAGGGAAATCGAAGCTAAGACTTGAGGGAGGTAAAGACATTAGCCAAACGCACATCTGGGGGAACAGCCGTCCACGTAGAGGGAGCAGAGGCCCTGGGCAGGAGCGAGGGGACAGCTTCGGTGTGGCTGGAGCGGCCCGTGAGAGGAGGCTGTGGCCGAGGGAAGGCTGGAGAGGGAAGAGGGTGGGTGCTGTGTCACATCTTCCATCTTTTTTTCCCCTCTGTTCTGCTTAATTTCCTTTGGATATATTGTTCTGTCCCTGTTCGTGTCTTCAGCTCTGCTTTTGCTTTCTCTGATTTTTTTTTTCACGGTTCAGTGTTTCCTTAGATGCCTTTTTTGTTTTTTAAACCTAGGACGACCCTTCATTCTCCTAGAGGGGATTTGCTTTTGCCTCTTTAAGGTGCCTAGGGAGATTACTGGTCCGGGACCACCATAGACCAAAGCCTCAGGTTTTCTGGGTGGGGCCAGGTAGCAAGCCCAGGCTGCAGCTGCAGATTGTCAGAAGAATCGCCTCGTGTTTATAGTATGTTGGGGATGGGTCTCTTTCTGTTAGGCTCCTTGGCCAATTTGGTGAGCTTTGCTTGATGTCTGGAGCAGGTAGTTCTGTCTGTGTCTGCCTTTAGCTTCAGGGTATAGCCCTTCAGGGTCCCAGCAGTGCAGGGAGGGGTTTCTGTAAGACGCCCCAGCCTTGGTTTGTCCCCTCTGTGCAGGTCTTCTAGGATTGATTAGCGAATGTCTTCAGTGCAGAGGGGGCTTCTGTGTTTTACTTAGAATGGTTTCTTTTCTCTTAAGTAGCTCTGTATTCTCTTGTCAGCTCTTTGATGTTATGAGGAGGTTTAAAAAAATTGTTTTGTTTAACATTTACTCATTTTTGAGAGCACGCAAGCGGGTTGGGGCAGAGAGAGAGGGAGACACAGAATCAGAAGCAGGCTCCAGGTTCTGAGCTGTCAGCACAGAGCCCCACGTGGCGCTGGAACTCACGAACCGTGAGATCATGACCTGAGCCGAAGTCAGACGCTTAACCGACTGAGCCACCCAGGCGCCCTGATGTTATGAGGAGGTTTTTAAAAATCATTCTGTATTTTGGTTGTTTTAAGAAAGTGTGCTGGTCTAAACATACTGTTTTTGGGGGAGTTTTTTTAAGGTATAATTTGTATAACAAACTTCACTGTTTTTTTCTTAAGTGTTTTATTTATTTTTGAGACAGAGACAGAGCATGAGCAGGGGAGGGGCAGAGAGAGAGGGAGACACAGAATCCAAAGCAGGCTCCAGGCTCTGAGCTGTCAGCACAGAGCCTGACACGGGGCTCGAACTCACAAACTGAGAGATCATGACCTGAGCCGAAGTCGGACGCTTAACCGACTGAGCCACCCAGGCGCCCCAAACTTCACTGTTTTAAAGGGTATAATTCCAGGGGTGCCTGCGTGGCTCTTGATTTTGGTTCAGGCCACGATCTCACAGTTTGGAACTTTGAGCTCGAGTCCTGTGTCTGGCTCTGCACTGACAGCATGGAGTCTGCCTGGGATTCTCTCTCCCTCTGTCTCTGTCCTTCCATTTGCTCATGTGTACGAGCTTGTGCTCTCTCTCTCTCTCTCTCTCTCTCTCTCTCTCTCTCTCTCAAATAAATAAACTTTTTTTTTAAAAAGGGTATAATTCCATGGTTATTAGTATATTCATAGTGTCACACAACCATTTCCACTGTCTAATTCTGCAACATTTCCCACATCCCTGAAAGAAGCTTCTACTCATTAGTGGTCATTCCCAGTTCCTCTTGTACCCTAGTCCCTGGGAAACCAGTAGTCTGCTTTCTGTCTCTGTGGATTTATCTCTCGCTCACTCTTTTTTTTTTTAAGTTTATTTGAGCGTGAGAGAGCACGCATGCGAACAAGGGAGGGTCGAAGAGAGGGAGAGAGAATCACGGGTGCCCAACCAACCGAGCCCCCCAGGTGCCCCTGGATTTGTCTATTTTTTGACATTTCCTATACATGGAATCATAAAATATGTGGCCTTTTGTGTTTGCCTTGTTTCATTGGATGTGTTTTCAAGTTGCATCCAGGTTGTAGCATGTATTAGTACTTTATTCCTTTTTAAGGCCGAAAAATACTCTACCGTAAGGATATACCGCTTTATTCATCCACTCATCAGTTGATGGACATTGAATCGTTTTCACCTTTTGGGTATTGTGGATATAGCACTGCTGTGAATTTTTTGTGTGCACATAATCTCTTGGGTGTATACCTACTTGTGGAATTGCTGGGTCAGTTTGGGTAGTTTGTTTTGAAAGCTCATCTTGCTAAACAAACCGTGTCATTCGGAGTTTATGACTTTTGGAAGACTTAATGTTTGGCAGAACTTAGCTATCTCTGACGTGAACCAAAAGTAGAAACATCGGAAGTGGAAGTTTTCCAGTGTTTTATTCGTGCTTTTAAAAGTTAGAACTGTCCCTTGCAGCATTACATCAACTACCTAAAGTCCTTTTTGAGTTTATTCCCAGTACCTGACATATACACATTCTTTGGCAATGTCAGTAACCTGGTCCATCCCTCTGTCGTCTCTTTGTGACCCAGCTGAACTAGTCCCAACTATCTGGATGGTCTTTAATAAAATACTTCTCCTGGGCCGCCTGGCTGGCTCAGTCAGTAGAATATACAACTCTTGGGCTCAGGGTTGTGAGTTCAAGTTCCACGTAGGTCATGGAGATTTCTTTTTTTTATATAAATGGGTGTGTGTGTAAAGAAATTTTTGTATGTAGGTATATATGGTAATGTATACATATACATACACAGATACAAGTAAACGCTTCTCCCAAGAATTAGCCATTTAGTTATTACAGATAAAATTTTGTCATGATTTGTTATATTCATATTGTAAGTTAATACTGATTAATAAGTCCATATGTGAAAAAAATTTTGGGGATATTTTTCTTTTATTATTGTTCCTCTTACTGGTTCAGGTTCGTCTTTGGCAAAATACTGCTTTCTGTTTTGTTTCGTTCTCAGTAAAGATTTTATTTTTGAGTAATCTCTACACCCAGCCTGGGGCCCGAACTCATAACCCAGGATCAAGAGGTGCATGTTCCACTGACTGAACCAGTGAGGCACCCCTGCTTTCTGTTTTTCTGGCTTTTCTTTTTTCATCCTTGATTTGAAAAAGTCCTCTCAAAGAGATTCAGAAGGTTCTTGGGTCTTAACCTAGATTATGTAGGAATTTACAAGTAAATTGGTGTTCAACCACAGTTGAGCTAAAACACACAATTTAAAATCTGGACTAATTTGAAACATTACACTCCCAAACAGTGTTGAGAATAAAATGTTGAGGATGCCTGGCTGGGTCAGTCAGTGGAGCATGGGACTCTTCATATCAGGCTTGTAGGTTCAAGCCCTTGTTGAGTATGGATTACTAAAATAACAAATCTTAAAAAAAAAAAAAAAAGAATAAAATACTGTCTTAAATGTTTTTATTGCCGAAAGAGTCCTATTCATTAAAAAAATAAAAACAATAAATAAACATAAAATTTAAAGAACCTTGAAAGTAAAAATAAGTGGGGTGCCTGGGTGGCTCAGTCATTTGAGTGTCCAACTCTTGATTTTGGCTCAGGTCATGATCCTAGCGGTTGTGGGATTGAGCCCTGCGGGCTGAGTATGGAGCCCGCTTGGAGTTCTGTCCCTGTCGGTCTCCCTCTCTCTGGCTCTTGCTCTCCTTTCCCTCTCCCCTCCCCTCCCCACCCCCAGCTCATGGGCGCGCAGGCCCTCTCTCACACACTCTCTCTCTCTCTCTCTGAAATAAAAAAAGTTAAAAAGGAGAAAATAAAAATAAATGAATTAACAGGAAGAAAATAAAAATCAACCGTTTAGAAAGAAAGAAAGCTGCTATCAACTGGTTACGCTCCCCTATAGGCCCCCCCCCCCAAAACTCACACCTATTTGCTTTTGAAAAGCACGGTAGGGGGTTATTCAGCAGCATAGTTACTTGCAAGTCCATTAGTGGCTCTACCTCACTGCCCCTCTCTGATTCTACTTCTTCCGCAGGACATGATCCACATCGCAGACACCAAGGTTGCCAGGCGCTATGGGGATTTCTTCATCCGGCAGATTCACAAATTTGAGGAGGTGAGAAATCTGAGAGAGTGTGGTGTGTGGGCTGGGGACCGAGGTTAGGACCTTGGTCGGGGAGTTAGGAAGTTTTTAAAATTTTCATTTCAACAAAGCCCCAAGTTGGCCCTTGAAGTTTCTGAGCTAGACTGGCTGGCTGCTTGGGGTTTGGGGAGTGGGGCTGGGCCTGTAGCAGTTGCTGTGTCAGCCTTCTCCAGAGCATCTCTTTCCAAGATCCGTCTCTGCGGGTGGCCGGCTCTCCTCTCTCTGCCTCCCTGGTATTTCCTAATATGGGCGGGTTCACTGCCTGCTCTTACCCATCCCTCCCCATGTGGCAGTAACTCTCTTAGACAGGTCTGGCCGGTTTCTGCAGGCAGGGGACAGGAAGCTGTGTTTTGACAGACTGGGTGCATTCCACATCTTGCCCTGGGAGAGGTCTTGTGGGTCAGGCCAAACACTAGGAGGGTGCAGGGTGCAACGGCGTGGGGGTCTCTGTGGCCATAGCTGGAGCCACTTCGTCCTGGTGTTCTGAGTCCTCCAGCAGAGGTCACTGTTAAACGCTCTGGTCCCTGTCACCTGGCTCCTCCTGCAGGAGGCCCTGGCAGGCTTAGCCTCTCTGAGGCCTAGAAAATGGGCCAAGCCATGTAGGGGGTGTGTGTGTGTGTGTGTGTGTGTGTGTGTGTGTGTGTGTGTGTGTATGTGTGTGCGTGCGCGCGTGCACGCACATTCTGTGTGAAGGACAGGTAGAAGAACAGTCTGCATGAAATTTTTTTTAAGTTTATTTACTTATTTTGAGAGACAGCACAAGCAGGGGAGGGGCAGAGAGAGGGGGAGAGAGAAACCCAAGCAGGCTCCGTGCTGTCAGCTTAGAGCCTGATGTGGGACTCTGAACTCACGAAACATCAGATATGACCTGAGCTGAAAGCGAGCCGGACGCTGAACTGGCTGAACCACCCAGGAGCCCCCAGTCTGCATGAATTAATTGCACACGGCCACAGGTGTCAGGATTGGAGCCCCTAACTGAGGCTGTATACACACACAGCCGACACCTACGCCTGCATCAGAGACGCCCTCCCTGACTTCAGAAGGGCGGCCCAGGGGCTGGGCCTGGTGATCGTGTGCCCTGCAGGAACAGGGTTGGTGAAATCTCCATAGCTAACTTTGCTTTTCTCTTTCTTCTAGCTCAATCGAACTCTGAAGAAGATGGGACAGAGACCCTGAGTATTTTCACACTGTTCTTAGTCAGGAACCTACTCTGATGTCTTTGTAGGTGGGGTGTATTTTTGTCACCGTGAAGCCTTTACCTGGATCGGCCATCAGCTGTTCAGCTGAGTTGAAGTTTATTTGAATTCAGGACTGAAATGTTTTAAATAGGCCTCAGTAAAAGATCTTCTTTGGAGCCAGATTTGTCATCTAATCATTGTTGGGGGGAATCTGTGGTTGAGGGCAACGGTATGTGATTTCCTCTCATTTTCTCCTGATGCGTCGGTTACTGGTGTTTAAATTGAACTCACAGTTTGTGGGACATTTTCACGGTTGGTATCTGATTGACCCCTCTCAAGAATCCTGTGAGCATTAGTGACCTGTCTCAATTCGCATGCATGAAAGCTGAAGTGCTGCGTCTTGGGGAGAAACTTGGACCCCTCCTACTGTCCTGAACCTGAACCGTGCTAAGAGGAAGCTGTGTATGCTGCTCACGCCTTACAGCGCGGGTTCAGCAATAGTATCCTCACTTCGCTGGTGAGGAAACAGACTCGGGTTGTAAAGTGCCTTGATCAAGGTCATATAGTTATAAAAAAGCCAAGACTCGGCTCCAGACTACTTTTTTCTGCCATCTTCTGCCATGTCTTTGATTCCTCCCACTGAAAACCTTGACCTGTGTTGTGTGCGGCCTCTCCTACCCTCCGTGAGTTTGAAACGGCTGCCTGTCAGCACCTTTATGGCCAGTCACGACTGAGTAGGGTCTGTTTTTCACTCTCTCTGCCATTTCTTCCTCACACGCCCACGTGGGATCTGCCATCTTGGGGGCTTCTCTGAGAAGAGCTACCTCCAAACCTAGCAGTCTACACTGTTTTCAGAACCAATTTCTAATCTTCTAACAGCACAGATAATACAGATCTAGGATTATTGAAAATTTCACTGAAGATGGTTATCTCTGGCATCTCACCTGACCTAGTCAAAGATCAGATGTGCTTTCTTTAAGTCTTTTAAAAAAAAAAAATGTTTATTTATTTTGAGAGAGAGCACGCACGCGTTGGGGAGAAGCAGAGAGAGAGGGAGAGGGAATCCCAAGCAGACTTGTGCAGAGCTTTACACGCGGCTCGATCTTAGGACCATGAGATCATGACCTGAGCCTAAATCAAGAGTCAGACTCTTAACCGACTGAGCCACCCAGGCGCTCCGAAAGATCAGGGGTTCTTGTTGCTGCAGAAACTTTGTATTCATGAGTAAATCCTCAGGTCTGTATAAAATTTATGCATTATCTTACTTTCTCTGGAGCCAGGTATCTTGATTTTATTGTGGAGGAAAGAGACTTGGGGTAACTAAATAGTCTGTCCAAGATCAGTCCAAACTAAATAGTATGTCCAAGATAGTTTGTCCAAACTAAATAGTTTGGGTAGTGAAAACAGATCTTTTGTGTCTCACACCTACTTTGACTTTAGATAAAGTCCTACCCTGAGGCCGGCAGGGAGAGGTCTGAAACAGCAATAGACCAGCCATAAAAATCTACATGGCGCATAAGCCCTAAAGTGAAGGCGTATTTCCTGGAACTTGGAAGGACACAAATAGTGAGGCTGCTCCGTGTGTCTGGTGACTGGGTTGCTAGGATTTCTCGAGCTAGACTGCACTCTCCTGGTGTGTGATTGGTTCTGTTTGAGTTTTCAGATCGTGAGGGAGCTTAACATGGAAAGAGCCATTGACACCTGAGTTCAAGTGTGAACTGTGTCCTTGGTGTGCTGTGTGACCCCTCTGGGCCCATAGCCTTGTCTGGAAATGAAGCTGTCTTCCCGGGTCGTGCGATGGAACGGCTGTGGGAGTGCCAGGTCACCCTGAGGTGGGCACCAGTATGGCCTTCAGGGCGGAAGCCCCTCCTTGAGAGTCAAAGATAGGAGTTGGCGTTTTGAATAGGATTCGATAGAAAAGATCCCGCTGCCGGGTGTCATTTGGGCAGAGACCTGAAGGGGGCGAGGAGGCAAACGTTGAGCCACCTGTGGGAGGAGCGTACCAGGAAGAGGAAGCTGCGAGCGCACAGGCCACGAGGCCAGAGCGTGTTTTGTGTGTTGAGAGAATGTGGTGAAAAGGCCGGTTGGAGCAGGGTGAGCCAGGGGGCCGGAGGAAGGGAGGCCGGAGGCGGCTGAGGCTCCCGGTCAGGTATAGGCTACGAGGACAGTGACTGAGAGTGAGTGAGAGGGGGATGTTTTCACCAGGCCGGAGCTAGAGTGGAGCCAAGGATTGAACCCGGGTCAGCCCAGTTCTACAGCCTGCACTGCCTCTAGGACAGCCAACCGACAACTTGGCCCCACTCCCAAAGAGGGGGAAAAAACCCAAAGCCGCCTCTCTGTTAATATGTAATAAGTCCAGACATTCACGGAGCTCCTGCTTGCTTTGCAAGCACTTCTTCATCTGTTAACCTTGCTGGATCCTAACAAGTGGCAGAGTCAGGATCCTGCCGCGCGTCGTGAATGCCAGGCCGGTGCCAGCCAGGCCTTCCCCCCCACTGCAGTGCCTGCCTCTGGTGCCCTGGCCCAGCACCGCCTCTGAGACCGTTCCCCCACCGCCAGTCCTGACGTTCGGCTGTGGTGGCTCAGGAGTTTAGACCCACCTGAGCCGCCTCCCTGCCCCCGGGGCTGACTTGTTTTGGATTCAACTCCAGAGTCCCTTGTAGCTCATGTCAGAGTCTCCGGTCTCCGTCATTAAAGTGGTGCCAGGTCAAGGTGTGCTGTGCCTGACACAGCCTGTCGGCACTCTTCTTCCTGTGCCAGGAGACGGGCCATGTCAGGAGCTCAAGGTCACACAGACCCAGTGTGAGCGCCTGGCGCGGGGCCACTTCCCAGTAGCTTGGTCCAGGCCCAGCAGCCGTGCTGGACGGCCAGCGGCCCTCGGGAGGGGGCAGGCACAGCTGAACTCCGCCTGGTACCGCGCGAGGAATGCAGGGCATTCGGCAGCTGCAGCCAGCTTGCAGGAGTTTTATTCCAGCTTGCCCAGAATGGAAGAAGCAGGGTTATAATCCTCCCACACATAAGGGGAGCACAGGTTTTGGTAGGCAACGGAGAGCGCTGGGTGGTGCCAGTTACCAAAGTTGTGCGCCGGTGAGAGAAGGCAGCATGGCAAAGTGTGTGGGCTTGGGTTCGGTCAGATCTGGGTTTGAATCCCGACTCCCCAAACTGTAATCGTGGGCCAAGTTACTTAGCGCCTCACTATCTCACGCACCTACCTCAGGATTGTTTGTTGGTTAAGTTACACAAAGCTCTTAGCGCCTGGCCATTGTGTGATTAGGCAGTGAAGGCCATTATTAGCTGGCTGCGACCTTGGAAGTCACGTGTGGATCAACATGGCTAGTTCATGGTGGAGCTGGGACCCCCGGCCTCCAGACTCACCCAGGGGCTTCCTCCGTTCCTTGTTCTCCGCGCCCCGAAAGCAGGTGTGTGTAGAGACGCTGAAGAGACCAGTTCACAGAAAGGCTGAGACACTTGTCTAGAGTAGCCCAGCCACAGAGGAGCTGGGCCTCGTGTAGTGGCAGCAGCAGGCATGGGGGGAAGTGGAAGAATTCAGGAGCGATCTGGGGAGGTTACAGAGGACAGGACTCGGTAGATGGGTGGATGTGGAGGGGAGACAGATGCCCAGTCCTCCGGCTTTTGCAGCTGGGACGATCGTGGACTCAGATGGGGGGTGGGAGGAGCAGGTTAGGAGCAGGAGGCATGGGTGGAGACCTGGGTTTGGACACGAGTTCGAGGGTCCTGTGGGGGCATCCAGGTGGAGATGACCAGGGTGTAAGGATCTGGGCAGTGAAGAGCTGGGGCTGGAACCCCGTTCTTCAGGCCCCGACGCTAGAGCTCGTTTCTCTGTACATAGAGCAGCCTCTGGAGGCCCTGGCTTCCTTTCTACGGTGTCTCTGGCTTCCTCATACACTGGGCCGCGAGCCCAAGATGGGGCTTCGCTTCCCAATACGGCCTTGACCTTGGGTGGCTACCGGTCGCCTCCTCGTCTGCAAAATGAGGCAGTGAGACCAGCTATTGTCCCGAGGGCTGCAGCATCCTGGGTAACATACTAGGATTCGGATGGGCCAGGAGTCCCAAGAACACATGAGGAAAGACAGGGCTTAGCAGTGGCCTTTGCATAATGAGAATTCGTTGAATGAACGGCGAGTGCCTGAGGGAGTGAGGGGATTGAATGAAATAACGCAAGTATGAATAAGTGATGGAGTGTGCCTTAAATCCTTTCTAGAACGCAGAGGCATAGAATGAATAAAGGATGAATGTCTGTACTATCCAGCAGTCTTTGGCCAATGGAAGTTGTGGCTGCGCCTGCACTGGCTCCTGACAGTGGCCTTTCATCCCCACCCCCAGCCTGCCCTGCAGCCTGGGGATGGGCTGGAGGGAGCTGTTGCTCTGGTCGGGAGCCAGCCTTCACTGTGGGGGAAGGGCATCAGGGAAAGGCTGGGGCGGGGGAGGGGGGTGGCAACCTGAAGGTCCATAGCCTGACCAGCAATTTCCTGATGTTTTCCGGAGGGAAGGGGCTATGGGAAGCTGCAAATGATCCTGGTTCCTGTGGCTCCACATTCCTGTCGAGCCTGTAGCTGAAATTCCCAGCTTTTCCTTACTTCTGGCCCCACCCATCCCTCATGCAGCAGCTTGATCAAGATCAAGGTACTTCCCTTCTGCGCTCACCCCCACCCCTTATGTCCCCCGGGGGCCAGTGGACTCCTCTCTAGTCTTGGTTAGGATGGGGCAGGGAGCCTCGGTTCCAGTCCTGACACCGCCCCCCTGGTAAGCAGGGACATTTCCGGTGCGTTGCTCAACTTCTCCGAGCCTCTGCTTCTGTCCTCAGAAGTGGGGAGTAATTCTGTCCTCAGAGTAATTCTCCCCCACCTGCCTCCCCGGGCCCTCCCGGCCTTAGCATATAAAGCTGGAGGGTTTCTAGTGTCACATCTGTCCCCAGCTGCATTGTACTGTGTCGCCTGGAGGTGAGGCGTACCCTCTCTAACCTCTGTTTAGAGGAAGAAGCAACTTTCAGAGCTTCCACAGAAAAGTGTCACTTTCTGTTTCAGACAGGAAGAGCTGCCTTGCTTGCAGTTCTGTGTAGATAGGTAAGTGGGAGACAAACAGTCCTTTTCCAAGCTCTGACAGTCCCCTTCCCTGTCAACTGGTCCTTGGGGGAGAGGTGGCCTTCCTGTGTCAGAAAGTCTCCGAAACCATTTTCTACTCTGCTTGCGTTGCTTTTCACCCGCAGAGCTGGCCAGGTGGGTAACGAGGTGCAGCTAGGAGGGCTGCAGCCTTCCCAATCTCCACCATAACCCCTCGGTTGCTGCCGAAGAGCCCAAGCATTAGCAGGGCCACTTCGCTGACCGACTCCGCTCTAAGTCAGGCCTTCCAGTCTCCCTGCTGCTCCTTCCTGTCAAATTTCTGCCCCAGAGTCCCTCCTGGGGAGCAGCAGGAGCCCAGCTGTTAGGGTCTTGAATGCTAGATCAGCATCCGAGCAGGAACCCTGCTAGAAGAATCATGTTTATTGCAGTCGGAGGCGAGATGGAAAGTCGCAAAAACGCCTGGGCTGGAGGCCTTGGGGGCTCCCTGTCCAGGGTTGGCCTCTGGCATTGTGGACAGGGCCTCTGGAGGCTTGGAGCTGGGGATCTGGGAAGGGTTCTTGCTCACCAAGCTCATGGGTAGGTAACAAGGAGTGAATTGAGGCGCAAACTTAGTTGTGCCGTGGTGAACTGGACACATTGCCTGCCCCAGTACACCAGTGACACATCTTCGTGGTGAAAGTTCTTTGTGGAGTTAGAGCCAGGCAGTGTGGCTTCAAACAGGCTCTAAACTCTCAAAACCTTATCCTTTTTATCAGTAAATGGGGATCATGTGATAGTCCCAAGCCTACAGAGTTGTCTTGGGGAATCAAAGAGGTAATGCACTTTAACAACAAAAACAACACACACACACACACACACACACACACACGCAATGTCTGCCATATGTGATGTGTGCTGAGTAAAGGTGAGCTGTCAGTATTACTGAGGATCTCACATTTTACTGGGAAGAGACATATATGCACAAATAAATGCCACACAGTGTGAACAACCATCCAAATACCGCCTTCTCCATGCAGCCGTCGGGGATATACCCTCAGTCCCCAGGCAGGAGATGAGAGGCTCCTTCTGGAAGCCCTGTTGCCCTTTGCTTGTTTCTTATTTCTTATTCCTCCATCGTATCCCTTGTCTTTCTGTGAATGTTTATTGCAATTGTTTACATACCTGTCTTCCACACTGGTCTGTCAGCGCCTCCAGGGGAGGCGTGTGGAAATTCCTTACTGAAATCAGCAAGCGTGTCCCCTCTAGGTTCCATCTAATTGTAAGGGTGAGATTCTGTGAGAGGGCCTGGAGTTGTGGCTTCAGGGAGGAGGTGATGTCAGAGCTGGCTGGGCCTTGAAGCCTGTGCAGGTTTAGAACAGCAGCCACAGGCGTTTCAGGGGCAGCCAGAAGGGGTGAGGGGCACGGTAGCAGCCTGTAGCACAGAGAGTGAGGGTCAGGGGGATGGGGTACAGTCCCAGCGTCCCCTCTAAGTGCCTCCACCACTCTGGGCAAGCACGTCCCCTCCCTGGGCTCTAGTTTCCCGTCAGTATTAGGAGGGGGCTTTGCTAGGTGGATATTTAGTCCTGATGGTCCTTGCCAGCTTGGATGTTTCATGACCCGCCTCGCCTCCTACTTTGATGGCAAAGTAGGACCCGCCTCGCCTCCTACTTTGATGGCAAAGTAGGAGTATTTTCTGGCTCAGAGAGCACCCTCCCAATGACAGGCAGCACGTGGTCTTCTCTGTTCTGGAGAGTTTAGTTGGAAGGTTGTTTGGTTTCAGGGTAAAGATACAAGCCCTCATGCCTAGTCCCAGAGGGCTTTCCCTGAATGTGTATATGTGGGGAGCAGCATGGCCTTTGAAGAAAGGCTTGGGATAGCTGGGATTCCAGGCCCCCCCCCCCCAGCTCACCCTGGCCCCAGCTCTGAGGTCCCACAATGCTCCTATTGTCCACACCTCTGCCAGGCTCCCCCAGGGAGCAGCTCCGAGCCAAGGGCCCGGGCAGGGCCCTGATTCCTGGGGGCACAGCCTGGGCAGAAAAGCACAGCCGTCAGACCTCCATGGAACTTGGAGAACCGTAGAATCCGGCACGCAGAGAAGCTTAGAAGGAGGAAAGCATACGATGAGAAAACCACGGGTACTGAGGCTCCAGGCGGTGCAGACGGGAGGGATGGCCCAGCTCCAACATCCCGCTCCCTTGGCTTATTTCAATTTTTTCATATAGAGTTGTACTTGCTTCCCCGGATCTACCCAGATTTCTCATCTTTCCAGCGATCCGCCTTGTTCCCCTGGTGCCTTGTGGACGAATTTCCTCCCTTGGGGCCAATTGTGTTTTATTTTTTAAAAAATTGTAAGTTTCTTTCAGTGTTTTTTAAATTTATTTTTGAGAGAGCACGCGCGGGAGAGGGGCAGAGAGAGAGAGAGAGAGGGAGACACAGAATCTGAAGCAGGCTCCAGGCTCTAAGCTGTCTAAGCACAGAGGCCGTCTGAGGGCTGGAACTCGTGAACCATGAGATCAGAACCTGAGCCAACCAACTGAGCCACGCGGGTGCCCCGAGGCCAGTTTTGTTTTCGAACGAGAGCCCGATTTTCTTGTAGCAATGCCGATTACGTTGTAAACAAGGTTGTGTTGGTAGGAGAAAGTTAAAGTGATTGTTTTTCCATGACTGGTTAATACTATGAGCAGAAGAAGAGTTTAGCACTTAAATGCTATGTGATTCCACTCATATGAGGGTCAGAAAGTAAAATGTGACTGCCTGGGGCTGGGAGGAGCAGGAGAGGAAGTTGGCAGTGAGTGCCAATGGGTACAGAGTTTTGGGGATGGATGAAAACGTTCCAAACTAAATAGCGGTGAGGGTTGCACAACTCTGTGAATATATTAAAAACCACTGTACCGGGGCGCCTGGGTGGCGCAGTCGGTTAAGCGTCCGACTTCAGCCAGGTCACGATCTCGCGGTCCGGGAGTTCGAGCCCCGCGTCAGGCTCTGGGCTGATGGCTCAGAGCCTGGAGGCTGTTTCCGATTCTGTGTCTCCCTCTCTCTCTGCCCCTCCCCCGTTCATGCTCTGTCTCTCTCTGTCCCAAAAATAAATAAAAAACGTTGAAAAAAAATTAAAAAAAAAAAAAAACCACTGTACCCTTTAACAGAGTGGACTTCACAATATGTGAATTCTCTCTCAAAGCTGTTATTTTAAAAAACTATACCTGCTGTTACAAATTCAAACCATAATGACTTCCAAAAAGTGAGTGAGTCTTGCCACGTCCCCAGGCTTACTCCCCAAATTAACCACCCACAGCATTTGGGCAGGCATCCTTTCTTCCTGACATTTAAAAATTCCCTATGAAAAAAGACATTCCATATGTATGCTCATGTAAATGTTTATTTTCAACATTTATTTATTTTTGGGACAGAGAGAGACAGAACATGAACGGGGGAGGGGCAGAGAGAGAGGGAGACACAGAATCGGAAACAGCCTCCAGGCTCTGAGCCATCAGCCCAGAGCCCGACGCGGGGCTCGAACTCCCGGACCGCGAGATCGTGACCTGGCTGAAGTCGGACGCTTAACCGACTGCGCCACCCAGACGTCCCGCTCATGTAAATGTTTAGATGCAGAAATGTATGGGCTAGGTCTATCAGATACATATACATTTTGTTTTGCAAAAATGGGATCCTATTATATACCTCGAGCAGTTTGCTTTGTTCACTTCATTTGAAGATGTATTTCCATGACATTCTTGTCAACAGTTGTGTGGTTTTCTGTTGTTTAAGCTGTGCTGAAACATAATTACCCAGTCCCTTCCTAATGAGCGTTTAGGTTGTTGCCAGTGCTTTGCTGTCAGCAAAGAACGTATTTGTATGTGTATCCCAGGGCCCCGGGGATAGTATTTTGGAGGACAGAATCCTCTCCACGTGTTATAGGTGTTGACATTGAACCTTAGATGACATCTTTGTCCAGGGTCTTCTGGCAAGGCTGCAGGGGAGAGAGGTGGTGGGTGAAACGGGGCCAGCAGGCATCCCCTCCCACACCCAGGAACGCACATACATACACACACCTTGGACCACTGGCTTTTAGATACAATCCACCAGCCTCCAAACCGACGCAGAATCAGGTGAACTCAATAGGCAGAGGTGCCCGGGGGCAATGATGAAATTCTTTCTCCCCATAGCTTCTCCACGTCCCCTCCAGGGCAATCCTTCCCCCCCCCCCAACCTGTTTGGGTTTTTTTTTAATGTTTATTTTGGAGAGAGAGAGGGAGACAGGATCAGAAGCAGGCTCTGAGCTGTCAGCACGGAGCCCCATGCGGGGCTCCAACTCACAAACTATGAGATTATGACCAGAGCCTGATGCTTAACCTACTGAGCCACCCAGGCGCCCCTCCCCCTTCCCTTTTTCTTAATCTCTGCACCCAACATGGGGCTCAACTCTTGACCTGGAGATCAAGAGTCTAAACCAGCCGGGTGCCTCCAAGCCCTCTCCCTTTTTTATCTTTCCAAAAGGTACCTTGTGATCTGTGTGGGAAAGCAAATCTAAACGAGGTCCTGGTCGTTCACTCTTTCATTCCCACCGGTATTCATTCTATCTTAGCTTCTTTTAATGTTTGTTTATTTTTGAGAGAGAGAGAGAGAGAGAGAGAAAGAGAGAGAGGGAGCAGGGGAGAGGGAGACACAGAATCCAAAACAGGCTCCAGGCTCAGCTGTCAGCACAGAGTCCGATGCGGGACTCAAATCCATGACCTGAGCCCAATTTGGACACTCAACCGACTGAGCCATCCAGGCGCCCCTATGTTAGCTTCTTCTACCTAACCTGGTTCTGTTTTTGGCATCCTGTCTTTGCCTCTGCCTCCTCTGCGGCCCTTCTGCAAAACGTGTTGGCAGGAGGAATGGCCAGTGGGAAGGGCGTGGCCATTCCCAAAGTGGTCTGGGAGCTCCTCTGGACCCCGGGCTTCCCTTCCCCTGCCCTTTATCATGCTAGACAAAGATTATCCAGGAGTCTGTCTCACGCACCAGACTAGCCAGCCCCTGCCCTGCTCCTGGGACCCCTGCAGCTGTTGCTCTGGAATAAACTAAAAAAGTTTCCAACTCTACCTGCAATGACCTCTCTCACTGGCTTGTATGCACCTTGCTCTCTGGTGGGATGGGTGTCATTCAGTTGGCATCCCCAGCTCAAAGATGCCTTCCCTGGCTGCCCCATCTGTCTCCATGGCTCTATCACGGTGTCTGGCCGTATTTTTTTTTTTCCCAGCACCACTCCCCATCTGAAATTATCTTTGTTGATTTGTTTTCTTGTCCCCTGCCTGCCTTCCCTGCTAGAAAGTTAGCTCCATCAAGGCAGGAATCCTGTCTTGTTACTCCTATCTCCCCTTGAGCGCTCAAGCTGGGAAGCAGGTGCTCAGTAAATATTTGTTGAAACCGTGGGTGGGTTTTTGTTTTTTTTTTTTTTAATGGGGTTTTAGAAGTAGAACGCTTTCAGTTTGTTTGTTTTTTTTTTTTTTAGTTTTTAAAAAATGTTTATTATTTTGAGAGAGAGACAGAGCGTGAGCAGGGGAGGAGCAGAGAGAGAGACACACACAAAATCTGAAGCAGGCTCCAGGCTCTGAGCTGGAGCACAGAGTCTGTTGCGAGGCTCGAACCCACGGACTGCGAGGTCATGACCTGAGCCGACGTCAGATGCTTAACTGACTGAACCACCCAGGTGTTCCTTGAGTCCATGTTTGCATACAAATGCATGTATAAGGTCTGAAAGGGTCCGTTCCAAACTGACAACTGGGGCCGGGATTGAGGGAGACAAATAGGAACGTTAGCTTTTATTTTTAAATAAAAAAGTTTTTTGTAATGTTTGTATTTTTTGAGAGAGCGTGAGCAGGGGAGGGTCAGAGAGAAGGGGACACAGAATCCAGAGCAGTCTCCAGGCTCTGAGCTGTCAGCACGGAGCCCGACGCGGGGCTTGAACCCACAAACTGTGAGATCGTGACCTGAGCTGAAGTCAGAGGCTCAGCCCACCGAGCCACCCAGGCGCCCCGCCCCTCTTTCTTCGTTTTTTTTAAGCAAGCTCTACCCCCAACAGGGGGCTTGAACTCACAACCCTGAAGATCAAGTGTCGTATACTCCACTGACTGAGCCAGCCAGGCACCCCATGCACAGCAGGTTTTTATCCATTATCTCACCTGATTACCCACCACCCTGGGATTCAGGGAAGGCAAAGTTTATTATCCCTATGTTACAGGGTAGGAAACTGGGGCTCGTGGGGGTGAGTCGTCTGGGCTGCGTCATACAGCTGTGGTCATGCAGGTCCTTATTCCTATCGTGGTGAGCTGACTCAGATAACGAGCTTATAAATGGGTTACCCACAGATGGACTAATGGGGGACCGGAGGGCTGTGCCGTGTAAGTTATTATTATGGCAACCGGATCAAGGTCTGATCTGGGGCTGTCTTCAGGGACTTGAAGGGAGCCCCTTAGGCTGGTGAATACAGGGATATAAGCCCTCTTGGGGGGGCGCCTAGGTGGCTCAGTCGGCTAAGCGTCCGACTTCAGCTCAGGTCACGATCTCACAGTTCGTGGGTTCGAGCCCCGCGTCGGGCTCTGGGCTGACAGCTCAGAGCCTGGAGCCTGTTTCGGATTCTGTGTCTCCCTCTCTCTCTGACCCTCCCCCGTTCATGCTCTATCTCTCTCTGTCTCAAAAATAAATAAACGTTAAAAAAAAAAAAGCACCCTCTTGGGTATTAAAGACAGAGTCCTGGCGGCCTTTGAGGGCCAGGGTGGGTCCTGAGGCCAAGTCTCTGATTTAGGGAAGGAACCTTCCTTTCCTGGAGTTGCTTTCCCACAGGGGAAAGGGCAGGATGTACGGAGCTCAGGGCTGGTGAGGGGCCAAGAGGTCTGGCTAGGCAGGCTGGCCCATGGCAGCCACTTCCTACGTGGCCTGAGAGTCCCCATTCTGGGCCAAGAATGTGCCTTCCGGCTTTGAACAGATCTAAGATGTGAGGCTGGCCCCGGTTGGGGTCATGATGGCATTCTGGGCTGGGGCTCCGGTGGGAATCCCCAAGTGGGCTTCTCTCCTCCACGATTTACCAAAAGGCCCAGGTAAGAAACTGGATACAAACTGTTTCTAATCCATTTTACCTCATGTTTACCGCGTACCAGATAACAATAATTAGAATTTATGAGTGATGACCGAAAGGTCTGGCACATTATGTCTTAATCCTCTCAGCCACTTTGTAAAGCAAGAATTATCTTTTTTTTTTTTCCACTGGAGAATAATTAACACGCGGTGTTACGTTAGTTTCAGGCGCACGATATAATGATTCGACAATTATGTACATTACTCAGGAATTATCCTAATTTAAAAAAAAAATTTTTTTAACATTTATTTGTGAGACAGAGAGAGACAGAGCATGAATGGGGGAGGGGCAGAGAGAGAGGGAGACACAGAATCGGAAGCAGGCTCCAGGCTCTGAGCCATCAGCCCAGAGCCCGACGCGGGGCTTGAACCCACGAACTGCGAGATCGTGACCTGAGCCGCAGTCGGCCGCCTAACCGACTGAGCCACCCAGGAGCCCCTAAAAAAATTTTTAATGTTTTTTTATTTGAGGGAGAGGGAGAATCCCAAGCAGGCTCCATGCTATCAGCGAATGGCCTGACTCAGGGCTCAAACTCACCAACTGTGAGCTCAGGACCTGAGGCGAAATCAAGAGTCGCTGCTTAATGGACTGAGCCACCCAGGTGCCCCTGTCCCTGTTTTTAAGATGTGGAAACTGAAGTTCAGGGAGGCCCATCACTGGGCCGAGTGAGTAGGGGAAAGCCAGGATTCCAAGCCGGGGTGGATAGGACCCCCAAAGGCCCCTTCTTTCCAACCTCCAAGGGCTGAGGGGTGGCAGAGGTGACTAAGACCCTGCCCCTTCCCTTGAGAGGTGGAGCGACAGACCCATCCCAGCTAACTATTACATTGGTCAGGATGACGTCACCACCATGGCAGCTGAGTGGGAGGCTGATTCATCTGAGGTCTGGATGGGCCTCTAGGGAGGAGTCCCTGACCCGGTCTTGGAGAGGGGAGCAGAATATGGCTTGGGGCTGAGGCCCAGAGCCCCGCTTGACAAGGGCCTGCTTCCCACAGGCCCGGCCCACGGGGGCCCCACCCGCCACCACTGTAATCCGGCGGCGAGGAGGAGATCCCCGAGCCTACACAGGGGGAGAGAACCCTGGAGGACCCGTAGCTAGGCTCAAAACATCGCTGAGTGGACACCTAGGCTGATGGGGGGGTGGGGGGGGTGGGAGGAGGGGTGGGGGGGCATGGAGGCTCCCAGGCAGGCAATGGGGGGAGGGGACGGTGGCAGACAGGGCTGTGGAGGTCAGGGGTGTTTGGGAGTGGTGAGACAGGGTCGGGGAAGCTGGTGGCCATCTGGGGGGCGCTTTGCGGCCAGCAGGGGAACGACCCGACGGACCTGACGTGGGGGTAATGCCGGCGCAAAGTTTCGGGCCAGGAGAGCTGAGCGGGTTGAGGGAAATCAGTGTAGGGGATCTGCACGCAGGTCCTTAGGCCAAAGCGTGGGAAGAGGGCAGAAAGGAGAATTCCAGGGGGGCATCGTGGTGGAGGTAGTGGGATGGAAGAAGTCATTGTGGGCCGGGCGAGTCTCCAGGAGGTGACGGGGCTGTCCCGGAGTTGTCTTGAGGGCTTCCCGAGGGGAAGCGGTGGCCGGGACCGCGAAGCCGAGGGGGGCTGTGGGCAGTCGGGCCCTCGGGCGGGCGGGGGCGCGTCTGGGGGCGGAGCCGCCGCTGGGTGGGGCGCCAGGCCCCCCGCTCCCGGCGGCCGCGGGCGGGGACCGAGGCCAGCGGGACGCCCGCGCCCGCGCCCGGCCCACAGCGAGGGGGGCGGGCGGCGGTGAGTAGGCGGCGGCCGGCCGGGCCGGGCCACGCGGGCGGCGGCTGCTCGGGCAGGTCCGGGCAGGGCCGGGCAGGGAGCAGCGAGCCGAGCCGGGACCCCGCGCCGGAGCCGGAGCCGGAGCGCGGTCACCCAGGCCGCGGCCCCGCCTCCTCCCCGCCCTGCGCCCGCCGCCCGCCGGTCGGCGCCCGCAGCTCGGAGCGGCGCCGGAGCCGGAGCTGGAGCCGCCGCCGGAAACCGGCCCGAGCGGGGCCCGGGGGTGAAGCCTGATCCCGGCGGCGCCCGGAGCTCATGGCGGGGCCGCGGGGCGCGCTGCTGGCCTGGTGCCGCCGCCAGTGCGAGGGCTACCGCGGCGTGGACATCCGCGACCTGAGCAGCTCCTTCCGGGACGGCCTGGCCTTCTGCGCCATCCTGCACCGGCACCGGCCCGACCTGCTGTGAGTGCCGGGGTGGGGGGAGGCGGGCGGGCCGGGGAGTAGGGCGGCGCGGGCCCGAGCTGGGGACCCCCGCCCCCCTCAGTGACGCGGAGCCCAGGCGGTGGCAGGCGCCGCCCCCCGGAGACCGAGACGCCGACCCTGCCGACGGCCCCGAAAGACTTTGGAGGCACTGAGCCCCCGCCACCCAGGGGGGGGGCCCCCCTTCCCCACGAGGCCCCGCCCCGCCCCCTGGGACACCGAACCTGTCCCCCCTACTGGTCCGTGGCCTAGGGGCACCGACCCCGCCCATAGGGCACTGATTTCCGCCAAAGGGACGCTGAGCCCCCGTAGGCCTTGACTCTCTGAAGGGGAACCGAGCTCTCCCTGGGGACCCTGGGCCTTTCCCCGCACCACAGTGCTCTCAAACAGGCGCACTGAGCACCTCCCTCCCGGAGAGGGAGGCATTGAGGCCAGTCCCCTCTGTGAGGGGTTCCCCTTGCTCACTTCTGTGGTTCCCCCAGGCCGTCTTGTCTCCAGCCCGGCACAGAGGAGACCCCCGTTAAGAGTGGTTGGACGGGTGGATATACACCCCCTACCTCCCACCGCAGTTAGGACACACATCTGCCTCCCAAGTGTGTGCCCCACAGCCCTGCTGTCCTCAGTGGGGCTGGGTGGCTGAGTGAAGGCTCATAAGGTCTGTCTGACAGCCACCACGGGGCTGCTCCAGGGTGGGAAATGGCCCCTTCTTCCCCCCAGCTGCCCAGTGGGGTTCTCATGGAAAAATTTATTCCGACCCCCCCCCCCCAGCAGTTGGCAACTTGGGGCTTTGACCTCAGCTGGTCCTGCCTTGGGCCCTGGAACCTCTTCCATTCATTCATTCACTCATTCCTAAGACACCAAGTGAAAATTAAGCTGGGGCCCGCCACTTCTTGGGCTTCCTGTCTCATCTGCAACTTGAGACCAAGAGGTCCTTGCCTCTCTCGTGGACGGCGCCCCCGACGGGGCTCCCCGAGCCAGGCGGGCTCTGCGGTCTTTCCGTGTCTGTTCCACTGCAGACCTGTGCTCCCCCTGGGAGCGTCTGGGGAGGGGGGGGCTCTGATGAGGGAGAGAAGGGAGGAGAGGATTGCCACAAGGTTTCCATGGTGCAGATGCGCTTGGTTCACTCTGTACCGGGGGGTACAACGTCTGCGTGCCGTGGGGCCCTGTGTTGGACCCTGGAGCAGAGGGTTTGGGGGGACGTGGACGCGGAAGCGAAGCAGTTGAGGTGGAGACGCACACGGGCTTCTGCCTGCCGTGGGACAGGTGACAGCTGCAGTAACACAGACACAGGGTGGGTGAGCTCAGGAGTGGGGCTTGGAAGGAGGGAGGAGAGGGGCACCCACATTGGGCCCGTGTGTTGGAAAAGAGGGCTCACGGGATCTTCTGTTTGGGCTGGGGGCGGGCCGCGAGGCGGGAGGCAGGGGACAGGGCCAGTGTGTGAAGGGACCTGAGAGTCAAGCTAAGCTTGTTGGGCCTGAGCTTACCAGTATCAAAGGGCAGGCTGCTGGGTTTTGTTCAGCTCCCACGTGTTCTAAGTGTGTGACCTTGGGTAAATCACTAGACCCGCCTCCGGGCATCAGTTCCCTCGTCTGTAAAGTGGGGTTGATAATAGGACCGACGTCACAGGATTGGTGTGAGGCAACAAACGCGTGCAATTAACAGTAGTTATTGTAAGTTGCGTGATTAGAGAGTTGAGTATGATGAGTGTGTGTTATTCCTTCCTTTACTCAACAGTGTTACAGAGTCACCACTCTGTGCTGGGCCCTGCCTGGTGGCGGAGACGGCAGGAGCCAGGTGATGGCAGGTGCCAGCCAGAGGGGGCCACCTGAGCAGAGACCGGGGGAGGGAGCGCTGCTGGGGCCTGTAACGCGTGGCAGGGGGGACCCGAGATACAGCTGGCCCGGAGCGCCAGGCTTGCTGACTCAGGAGGGGGGATGGAGCCACGGGGAGCTTTGTGGGTTTTATTTTATTTTATTTATTTATTTATTTATTTATTTTTTTAACGTTTATTTATTTTTGAGACAGAGAGACAGAGCATGAACGGGGGAGGGGCAGAGAGAGAGGAAGACACAGAATCAGAAGCAGGCTCCAGGCTCTGAGCCATCAGCCCAGAGCCCGATGCGGGGCTCGAACTCACGGACCGCGAGACTGTGACCTGAGCTGAAGTCGGATGCTTAACCGACTGAGCCACCCAGGCGCCCCAGCTTTGTGGGTTTTAAGCAGGGGAGGGCAGCTCCCCTTCTGAGAAGAGATCCGGAATCCTGTCTAAACATTCATTTGTAGAGCAGGCCAGTGCCCGGGCCACCAGCCCATTGCACAGCAGAGAAACTGAGGCCCAGCTGCCACATGAGGCGTAAGGAGGATCTCCGTGAGAGTAGGGACAGGGTAAGGGCCGAGGGCAAGAATCATCTGAAAGGTTCAAGCTCTTGGAGCTGTGGGCCCTGCCTCCGCTAGGGGGTGGGGTTTGCCCTCCTGAAGGGGCTGGTTCATTGTTCCCCACCCCTGCCCCCCTCCCTCGAGGACAGAGACCATGTGGGTTTCATTTTTCGGTCCTTCGTCTCCCCCAGAGCCAAATAGAACTTCCCAGGGTTTTTGAAAACTCTTAGAGAATATCTGTTACTAAAGTCCAGATGTTGATGGGGGACAGAGATGGGGGTGGGGGAAGAAGCTGGAGGAAAAACCAGTATCTCAGGGGCCCTTATAGTTTTCACACTGTTTCCGGAATTTATTCATTCAGTGAACATTTATCGAGCACTTACGAAGTACCGGGAATGGCACAGGGCATTGAGGGCACAGGGTGAACAAAATGTGACCCCAGCCTTCTAGGAACACTGCCAGGGAGGCTGAAATAAACTGCCAAGACTAGTTGCCTTTGTCTCATTGGGTCTCTGAACAAGCCTTTGCTGGGGCTGGGCTGGCGACTGCTCACCTATTCACAGAGCAGGAGGCTGAGGTTTAGGGATGTGAAATAGCTTGCTTATGGCCAGACTCTTAGGCAGTGGCAAAGCAAGAGGACTTAGGGACCCGGCTCTGGGGTCGGGGGAGAGGGAAGCGACCCGGCCAGGTGTGGCAAAAGGGCTGAGGCTCATACGTAGTCAGCTCCCCTGTCCTAGTCCACCCAGCCTTGGGGCACCTCCCTCTGGGGTTCTCAGGCTCCCTTTCCTGCCTCTGCCCACGGTTCATTGTCTGGGGCAGGAGGAGAAAGGCATGCTTGCCCGCTCCCTTGTATCACCGAGGCCTGCCTTTCACCCCGCCCAGACTCAACCCTAACCCTCCCCACCAACCTGGGAGGTGGTCTTAGAGCTCCCCCAACATACAGATGGGAAAAGGGAGGCCGAGACGACTGGTGACCTGCCCAAGGCCACACGGCCAGGCCCGGAAGAGCAGAGCCTGGGACTCTGACCTTGGAGGTGGTGCTGCCTGCTCTGGCCTCTGGGCCCACCGTCTGGGAGAGTCAAGGCGGCACTTTTCATCCATAGGAGGGCAAGGCTTTTGGCGGGGGCACCCGGGAGGCTGACGCGCAGGAAGGCCGTGCGAGTTGGTGTGGCCTCTCTGGGTTTGTGATATGCAGAGGAAAAGTCCAGAAATGTGGCTGCTTCTCGAGGCCGAGTGGCTTCCCCTCTCTGGGTCTCAGGGTCCTCATCCGTAAAATGGGATAAATACCTGCCAAATAGAGTTGCTACAAAAATAAATTCCAGACAGGAACTCGGCACAGGTCAGCTATCTGTGGCTGTTCCTGTTGTTACAAACATTAGTCCTGGTCTTAGTGTTGTCTTTTTTTTTTTTTTTTTAAAAGCTTATTTGTTCTGGGGCGCCTGGGTGGCGCAGTCGGTTAAGCGTCCGACTTCAGCCAGGTCACGATCTCGCGGTCCGGGAGTTCGAGCCCCGTGTCGGGCTCTGGGCTGATGGCTCGGAACCTGGAGGCTGTTTCCGATTCTGTGTCTCCCTCTCTCTCTGCCCCTCCCCCGTTCATGCTCTGTCTCTCTCTGTCCCAAAAATAAATAAACGTTGAAAAGCTTATTTGTTTTGAGAAAGGGAGAGGGAAGGGGAGAGAGAGAGAGAGAGAGAGAGAGAGAGAGAGAGAGAGAGAGAGAATCTCAAGCAGGCACAGCCCTGTCAGTCCACAGCCCAACTCGGGGCTCGATCTCACAAGCCATGAGATCATGACCTGAGTGGAGATCAAGAGTCAGATGCTTAACAGACTGAGCCACCCAGGCGCCCTTTAGTTTTTTCTCTTTGCCACTGACTCAGGACTCAGCTTTCTGGTACAGTGAGAGGAGGGATATTAAACTTGAAAGCTTGGACTTGAGCCCCGCCCCTTCAGAGTGATTTCCAGCCTCTGCTTGGATGCCGGAGGGGGCCATGAGCTCATCCTCTGCCCCCTCCTGGCAGACCTGGCTTTGTGAGCATGAGCTCGTTGCCTTGGTTTCCTCCTGGACTGTCCACAGACCCCGCTCCCCCAACCCTGCTGAGGCCCACACTGGGTGGGATGAGGTCGGGGCCACCGTTCCTTCCAGACTCCATACCCCTGCCCCAGTCACCTCCTCAACGCTCCTCCTCCCTTTACCTTTTACAGAGATTTTGATGCGCTTTCCAAGGACAATGTCTTCGAGAACAACCGTTTGGTGAGTCCCCAAGTGGGTGGAAGCTCTGTGGGCTTGTAGAGGCTGTGGGCGTGTGGAGCGGGGTGGGAGTGGGCAGGGGTGTTGCAGGGCAGGAGCTGAGGCAAGGGGGATCCTGGACCAGCTCCCTGAGAAGCTGCTTTGCACTGGGGCCCTGCCTGCTCCTCTCCCCACCCCCTTCTTCCTTCTGGCCCCCCTGTGTCTGGATTACCAGCCGGCCCTCCTCCAGGCCATCATGTGGGGCCAGAGGGGAGCCTATAGTCTCGGACCCTTCATCCCACTGAGGAGGGGAGCTGGGTCTAGGCTGAGGGGCGCCCACTAACCCTGCCTCCTCCTCCTCTTCCTGTTGTGGCTGCTTTCCATACCCACTCGTGCACCTGCCCCCGCTCCCCCCACTGCCTCTACCACTCCGCCTTCCCCCACCCCCGCCCCCACTCCTACCCTTGCACCCTCCCCTCTACCCCCCACTCCACACCTGCCCTCACCCCAGGCCTTTGAAGTGGCCGAGAAGGAGCTGGGGATCCCTGCTCTCCTGGACCCCAATGACATGGTCTCCATGAGTGTCCCTGACTGCCTCAGCATCATGACCTACGTGTCCCAGTATTACAACCACTTCTCCAGCCCGGGCCCAGGTGAGAGGGGACCAGCCCTACAGGGAGGCTGGTCCTGGGGGTGGGGCCGGGGATGTGCAGGACTGTTTTTCTGAGCGTTCAAAGGGGCAGCCGGGGAGGCAGCACATCATTTATTCGCCAGATGATTCACTGAGGCACTGACATATGGACCGAGTACAACAGCACCGCGCTGGGCCCCGGGGGTGCAGCCGTTCACGATCACTGCCCTCGTGCAGCTCACAAGTCTCCTGGGCAGAAAACACCCAAACCAATCGCCGAACAAAATGAAGGTAGAGAGACAAAGCAGGGCGAGTTCGTTCGCTGCCTGTGAGCTCACCTCTCTGGCACTCGCCCTCACTTCCTGTTTGCTGATACTTCCCTGGGGTTTTTCCTCCCAAGCCAGCGAGACCTTCAAGGTCTGAACGAACGCCGAGAGGCTGGGGAACTGGGGGTGGGGCTGGGGAACTTGGGGGAGCTACAGGGTACTTCTCTGCCCTGAGGTTACTGGCTGCTGAGCCCCCTGCCCCGGGGCATCCTCCTGCAGAAACCTCCCTTGAGGACAGCTGGGCCTCTCCTTCTGCTGAGAAGACATGGGCCCAGGGGCCCAGAGGGGAAGCGAGGAGCTCAAAGTCACATAACAGGAGAGCTGAAAGGCTGGGCAGGAATCCAGCTGGTCTGACACCTGTGCTGGGTCCCCGGGGGCCTTGCCTCCGCTCTCCATGTGGACCGTCCCAGACAACCTCTTTAAAAAAAAAAAGTGTTCTATAAAGACAGATTTTTTTTTTTTCTTGCTAAGAGTAAAACATACTTCCTATAGAAAAGGGAGAACATAGAGAAGAGCATAAAGATGAAAATAATCTGTTACCCACCCAGCCATAGAGATCGATAGTGCAATTGAACACATACCGTTATGTGTGTTTTGGTAGAAATCAAAATGAAA
Source organism: Felis catus (assembly GCF_018350175.1). Taxonomy (NCBI): domain Eukaryota; kingdom Metazoa; phylum Chordata; class Mammalia; order Carnivora; family Felidae; genus Felis; species Felis catus. The sequence goes on from NC_058374.1 coordinate 131,669,770, forward strand.
GTATTTCCTGAGCACTGAGTCCTTGGTGAGAGGCAGTAGGGTGGTAATTAAGAGCACAGACTTAGAACTTTAGCTTTGCCCTTGACTCTCTGGATGACAGTGGGCCACCATGGCCCTCTGCCTGCCTCAGTTTCTCCTTTGCGATGGGGATAAGGGTAGCACCCGTCTCTTAGGATTGATGTGAGGAGCGAGGACCTGCGAACCTGTCTGGTCCTTATTTAGGGCTCCAGGTTGATACTATGACTTCTTTATTTCGTTGGTTAGAGTTTTAGCCTGTGTACCTAGAATTACAATTCAGTCTTTACCTTCTGGAAGGTCCCTTGTTTCCAAACCCTCATCTCTTTCAACTGAGCTCTTTTCTGGGCGGCCACCCTTCCGAGGACCTGTGAGGCAGGAGGGGTGGGGAAGGGCCCTCCACCATACTGTTGCTCGTGCCCGCTGTATTCTTGGGTCCTCACCGGGCGACCCTGGTGGGCCCAGCTCCCCTCGCGGCGTCTGGGTGGGATCACCCCCGTTCTTATCGCTAAAGGCACAGTTGGTGCTTTTCAAACAACTTGGCCCCTAAATGCAAACCATTTTTCTCCCACCTGATGTTCAACCCACGGAAACAACAGCAATGTGTCCCCACCCTGGGGGCAAAGCTGGCTGTCAGGCTTCCCCAGATGGTCCTGTACTGTACTTTCTGGGCAAGTAGAAGGATTTCAAGGGCGATTTTGACTAGACGTGACTTTCGCTGGACTGGGTAGCTTTGGAACCTGGCCCTGGCTAAGACACCACAGCACCGTGCCGAATGTCCCCCCTGCACCAGGCTCCGTGGTGCCAGTGACCCTGGGCACGGCAGCTGACCCCTGCCCTCCAGCAACCGCGGCATGGTCTGGAACCAGAGTGTGAGTGAAAGAAGCCCGGTGGCTGTGCAGAATGGGCAGTCACAGGGTGGCACGGGTGAGGGTCATCCTTCTTTTTTTTTTTTTCCCAACATTTTTTTAAATTTATTTTTTTTGGGACAGAGAGAGACAGAGCGTGAACGGGGGGAGGGGCAGAGAGAGAGGGAGACGCAGAATCGGAAACAGGCTTCAGGCTCCGAGCCATCAGCCCAGAACCCGACGCGGGGCTCGAACTCACGGACCGCGAGATGGTGACCTGGCTGAAGTCGGACGCTCAACCGACTGCGCCACCCAGGCGCCCCGAGGGTCATCCTTCTTAGTGGGGCCCCTGAGAGTCTTTCCCGTAGCTCAGTTTGAGCCGCTCGCTGCCCCAGCCATAGTCATAGTGAATTGTTTTGTGTTTTGAGTCCGTCACATCCCTTCTCTGCTAAGCCTTTCTTCGTGGTGATCCCCCAGCCCCAAACGTCATCTTCTGTTCCACTTTCCCCACCCACAACGTTCTTTCCTACCCACCTTCCCATCTTCACATTTTGCCTCCTCTAAGCAGCCTGCCATGATTTACCCCCCTCCCCCCCCCCCCCCGGTGCTCTTGTGGCTCCCTGCCCTGTGGTGAACACATCAGACTCTGTTCATAATATTTTGATCACTCCTCCCTCTTCCCCTGCAGACCATCTCTGTCCGGTGCACGGCTACGTAGCCCCAACACCTGGCCCTTGATCATTCATTTAACAAATATTTACCGAGCCCCCTAGGGGGTGTGCCAGGCGCTGGGGAGAGAGCCGAGAACAGGAGGGAGGGAGAGAGAGAGAGCACAGGTTAACAGTAGGTAGTATAACTGCAAAGAAGTCTGATGAAGGAGACAAATCATGGAACTGGGGTAAAAACCAGTGGGAGGATGAAGAGGCTACTGGACGAGTGGTCACGGAGGGTCTCCCTGAGGAGCTGACATCTGAGCTGAGCGTTGGACAGAGAGAAGAGGGAGGGCATTTGAAGATCTGGGGAGGAATGTCCCAGGCAAGGGGCAGCCCAGGGGCCTGTGTGCTTCAGCGGGGAGTGGGCAGGACAGAGGGGATGAGGACAGAGGGGGATGATGGAGGGTGCTCCTCGATCAGGCTGCCCCGCTTCCAGAATCTCTGACGGTGACTCATCACACACGTTCCCATCACAGTCCAAGTTCACGCATGTATGTGTCACTGAACCAAGTTTCAGGAAACGATTCTTCCCCTTAGTGACATGTGATACACGCAGGGGCGCCTGGCTGGCTCATTAGGTACAGCACGTGCCTCTGGGTCTCAGAGTTGTCAGTTCAAGCCCCATGATGGACGGGGCGGCTCAGTCAGTTGAGCGTCCAGCTCTTGATTTCAGCTCAGGTCATGAGCTCAGAGTTTGTGAGTTTGAGCCCCGTGTCGGGCTGTGTTGATGGTGTGGAGGCCGCTTGGGATTCCCTCTCTCTGTCTCTCTCCAAATAAATAAATGAACCTAAAATAATTCTTAAAAAAAAAAAAAAATAAAGTTTGTCAAGTGGTATTAAAAAAAATTTTTTTTTCTACGTTTATTTATTTTTGGGACAGAGAGAGAGGCAGAGCATGAACGGGGGAGGGGCAGAGAGAGAGGGAGACACAGAATCGGAAACAGGCTCCAGGCTCCGAGCCATCAGCCCAGAGCCCGACGCGGGGCTCGAACTCCCGGACCGCGAGATCGTGACCTGGCCGAAGTCGGACGCTTAACCGACTGCGCCACCCAGGCGCCCCAGTCAAGTGATATTTTAGACTACAGTAAGGAACTTGGGTTTTATTCTTAAAATTATCAAACCGTAAAATTGACTTGTTGGGGTATATGGTTTTCTGAATTTTAGATTTTTATTTTATTTTATTTTTACATGTTTATTTATTTATTTTGAGAGAGAGAGAGAGAGCGAGCTTGCGCACAGCGTGAGCAGGGAGAGGGGCAGAGAGAGAGAGAGGGAAAGAGAGAGAGAATCTCAAGTAAGGTCTGTGCTGTCAGCACAGAGCCCGACATGGGGCTCGATCTCCCAAACCTGAGATCGTGACCTGCGCTGAAATCAAGTGTCAGACGCTTGACCCACTGAGCCACCCAGGTGCCCCAGGTTTTTATTTGAATCATGGGGTACAGAGTAGGCGCTCGGTGGATATTTGCTGAAATCGTAAAGGAGTGGAGTCTCAGAGGGGGCTGGTGGGGTACGGTGGGTCTTTTTTTTTTTTTTGCTTGAGGGAGTGCAAGCAGGGTTCTGGGCCACACCAGCCCATTTTCCTGAATCTTCAGACCAGCGCCACGTGTCTCCTCTCTTTTCCTTCCCTCCAACCCCCTTCCCCCGGTGGGAAGGAAGCCACTGGTCCTGCCGCATACTGGGCGCTGCTAATTCTGTGATCCTACTGCTGCCTTAGCGTTTACGCTGCCCCTGAGCGGTAGGAGTCACTGTCCCACTTAGTGGAGGCTCAGGGAGGTTAACTAGCTTGCCCTTGCCCTTGGCTCGGAAGAGGAGGTGTCCGCTGGCCAGTGTGAAGTCGGGGCCTGCTCTGGTCCAGCTGTGTTGGGTGGTCTGCCCAAAGGCGATAGCTGTGGAGCTCAAGTTGTAGGCCAGGTGGGGGCCTCCTAGGACTTCAGGGTCTCTACCTGCCTCAGGGTCTCCCTCCTGTCTCTTGGCAGCTAGTGTCTCATCACCTAGAAAGGCCCAGGCACCCTCCTCCCCGCCATCCGGAGCACCTACTCCAGCACAACCAGGAGACAGGGCTCAGGTAGGCAGATGCCTGGGGTGGGCGGGCTGGGGCCACTGCGGGGTTCATTCTTGGTGCTTGTCCCGTTGGCTTTGGCCGTAGAGCCTCATTGGCCAGGGTGGGTGAGGGGGCATGGGTCAGATTCCAGTCCTGTTCTGTGGGCAGGGAGCTCCTTCTCTTTCTCCAGGGCTTGGGGTAGAATCAGGAGGTGCCAGGCCTGGGAAGGGGGCATGGGACAGTCTGCAACACTGACTCTGCCCTCGTGGCGCTGGCAGGATTTACACGTTATCATAGAGCAGATACTCCCCAGGTTCCTGTTGAGACAGGGTTTTAGCTTCCCAGCATGATTGCATCGTATCCGCTCCACACCTCTGGGACGTCGGTATTATGTGTCGAGAAAACTGAGGCCCCGAGAGGTTTCGTCACCTGTCCAAGGCCGGTCCCCTGCTCCCAGATGTTTAGAGGAGCCACACTTCAAATGTGGATGGCTCTTCCCGGTGTGCAAAGGGCTTTTCCCCCTTCCCAGCTTCCCCTTGCTGGAGGGGCTCCTGAGGGACGGGGAGCTGGTGCAGTGTGGGTGCCCGGTGAGCTGGGGCTGAGACAGTCAGGGGCTCTAGGATTCCGTCTGCAGGAGGGAACCCAAGGCACAGAGGGTGTGAGAAGCAACCTCAAGGTCACAGTGCTTGGACGTGGGGAAACCGGGATTTAAATCTGCAGCCCCAGGAGGGGAGGCAGAGAAGGCAGACGAGGTGGGCTCACGAGGACAGTCACCCGTCAGGGGCCAACCTGCAGGGATGAGAGAGGGGAAGGGGTAATACAGCCAGGAGCCGGCTTTCTGGCCGGGAGGGCCCCAGAAACCGGAAGTCAGGATTTTTGTTTCCATTCTGACCCGGTGACCTTGAGCCAGTCTCTCCCCCTGTCGGGGCTTCAGTTTCCTCATCTGCAAAGTGGTGACTGTCTCCCTCTGCTCCTCCGGGGCTCTGATGAAGTCCATTACTACTGCAAAGCTGATGCGGACGTGGGGGGGCAGTGGCTTTTGGAGGGGAGGGGGACTATTCTTTAAAAAAATTTTTTTTTAGAGAGAGAGAGAAAGAGACAGAGTGCGAGCAGGGGAGGTGCAGAGAGAGAGAGAGAGAGAGAGAGAGAGAGAGAGAGAGAGAAAGGGAGACACAGAATCCGAAGCAGGCTCCAGGCTCTGAGCTGTCAGCCCAGAGCCCGACGCGGGGTTTGAACCCACGCACCTTGAGATCATGACCTGGGCCGAAGGCGGACGCTCAACCGACTGAGCCCTCCCCGGCGCCCCGGAAGGGGGCTTTTCTTAAACGGGCTGGCTGGTGACCACACCTCTACCCCCCCCCCCCATCTGCCCACCCTGTCCCTGCAGGGTGAGGAGCTCTCCTCCGGCAGTCTGTCAGAGCAGGGTGCCCACCGGACCCCCAGCAGCACGTGCGCGGCCTGCCAACAGCACGTGCATCTGGTGCAGCGTTACTTGGCCGAGGGCAAACTCTACCACAGGCACTGCTTCCGGTGAGTGGCGGGGGGAGCCTGGGGGGGCAGCGGGCTTCACTCCCCCCCCCAACACCCCATTTCCAGGGAGGGAGATTTCATGGATTCAGCACCTCAGGGGGCCAGGCACATTGTGGGGCTCTTCGTGCCGGAACATCTTCCTTATCCCCATTTTACCGATGAGCACACTAAGGCTTAGGGAGGGGAAAAGGCTTGCGCCCTCACGGAGTTAGGGAAGGAGCTGAGCTCAGGGGTTCTGCCTCCGGCGCCAAAGGTCTCTGAGGCTAACGACCTACTGACAATTCAGGAGCTGCCTTAAACGCCCTTGAGAAAAACAAAAAGGGTTTTTAAAAAATCCCGACTTGTTTTCAATGTGTGGCTCCCAGGGGAAGTCAAGTTTAAAGAAGATGGAATAAGAGACAAGGAAAAGACAGATAACTTAGAAAACGTAGAAGAACAGTTTATTTATTTTTAATTTTTTTAATGCTTATTTATTTTTTGAGAGAAAGAAAGAGAGAGAGAGAGACAGAGAGACAGGGGAGGGGCAGAGAGAGAGGAGAGAGAGGAGAGAGAGAGAGACGCAGAATCCGAAGCAGGCTCCAGGCTCTGAGCTGTCAGCACAGAGCCCAGTGCGGGGCTCGAACCCATGAACCACGAGATCATGACCTGAGCCAAAGTCGGATACTTAACTGACTGAGCCACCAGTCGCCCCGGGAAAACATTTTATATGCTGCGAAAAAGCAATTAGAAAATAGTCGAGAAGCCAGTGACTGAGTTACACAACATGCATTCGACTCTGGGTTAGTTTGTGTCTATGTGAGTCTCTGTGTGTGTGTGTGTGCGCGCGCGTGTGTGTGTGTGTGCGCGTGTGTGTGGTCGCATGATGGCCCGGCCTGGAACCCCAGGGGCCTGATGGCAGAACTGAGGTGTCACGAGGGAAAAGTCTCAAGCAGGCCCATCGTTACACCAGCACAATCACCTTTGGCCACGAGCGCGGTGTTTTAAAGACTTTTCACAGTGTCTGCCAGTGGAAAACACGTTCGACACTGTGAGAGTTTTGACACGTGCGTGAAAACCTATGTAATCAGGTGCACAGCTGGCATTAGAGTTCCCTAAAACGATATAGTCTCGCTTGTGCGATACACTCTGATGTGTCGTATTTCATTCTATTTCATAAAACAACACCGGCAACAAAACCCACGTTGCCTGGAAGTCCAGTGTATTGAGACCGGATCCAGGCTGGCAGGTGGGAGGAGGGGAGGGAGGGAACGGCCTTGGCTACCGGGGGAGGAGTAGCCGGGGTCCCGGCCCGGGTGCCCGGCTAAGTCGACGCGCCCACCCCACCTTCTCCCCGGCAGGTGTCGGCGGTGCTCCAGCACGCTGCTCCCTGGAGCTTACCGAAGTGGGCCTGAGGAAGGCACCTTCGTGTGTGCGGAGCACTGTGCCAGGCTGGGCCCGGGTGGGCGGTCGGGGACCAAGGCCGGGCCGCCTCTGCAGCCGAAGCAGCGGCAACTTGCAGAAGAAGCCGAGGATGTGGACGGAGGCGGCCCCGGCCCTGGTGCACCTGTCGGGGCTGAGGTGGATGTGCCCAAGGCCGGCCCCGAGGCCCGGCCCCAGATCCCCACCAAGCCCCGGGTTCCAAGCAAACCGCAGGAGCTGGGCAGCTCTCCGGCCGGCCGCCCCACGCCTGCCCCGAGGAAGGCGTCTGAGAACACGGCCCCGACGCCCCCCACGCCCCGGCCCCGGTCCAGTCTGCAGCATGAGACCCCGGGGGAGCCGGGTGGTGGCAGCGGCTTAGTAAATGGTGAGCGAGGGTTCGGTGGGGCCCGGGCGCTTGCAGGGGTGTGTCCGGGGTTTGACTGTGCGTGTGCACTGGGAGCACTCGTGGAGGCCTGAGCTGGGCCCTGGGGCCGGACGTCCTGCTGAGGCCGATCTGTGCCTTCGAGGCACCGCCAGTGTCAAGGGGGAGATGGGCACAGACGGAGGGGTTTCTGGAGAATGTGGGAGCCTGTCACGACGGGGTGGGGGGCTGTTGTGGGTTGCATGGAGGCCCCTTGGGGGTCAGGGGGAGCTTTGAGGAGAAGGTGATGCTGGGCCTGAGTTGAGGCAGTGTTTCCTGTCCGCACTGGGGACGTGTCCGCGGGCCACTCGCGTTCCCCCTTCTCAGCTGAAATGCAGATGGGGTTTCCGGGTACCCTGGCCTGGCCCCTATGACCGTTCTTTACCCGTCACCTTTGGGGCTTATCTAATGTCCCTGAGTGCCAGGCCTTGGAGGTGCAAGGTTGCAGGTGAGGTCACCACGGCTACCTGGAGTCCCGGATCTGCCAGCTAGAAAGGGAGGGCGCCCCAGGTTCCCCAGTGCCCGACTCTGCCGCCTTGCCCACAGCCGCCCGTGGAGGCCTGTCTCACTCTCCTTTCCCATCTAGGAAGGCTGCACGAACCCCCCGTCCCCAAGCCGAGAGGGACCCCCAAGCTGTCTGAGAGGTACGCTGGCTCTGAGAGGCTTTCCTGCATCGGAGGCCCTGGTGGTGGGAATGGGGGTGTTCCTGGGGCCTGGGGGGGGCGAGGCCTCCCGTGGGCACATGACTCACCAGCACACCCTCCCGAGGACGCGCAAGGCTCACTCTGGGTGGGGTAGGAGCGCTGTGCCCGCCTCTCCTTCCCTGAGGCTCCCCCCGGGGTCCCCACTTTGGGGCAGTAGTCTGGTGGAGACAGTGCCCCCGGGGCCCCTTTACGTCTCTAAGCCTCTGCTGCCCTGTGAACGTGGGAGAGCGAGGCCTCACTCAGAGAGCTGTTGTGAGAATTGGCAGCTGAGTACAGAAAGACCCAGAAAAGCTCAACTCTGTCCCCGGCTCAGGCCCTCCACCCTGGGACCCTGCGTCCTGCGTGCGGGCATCTATTTCCAACTGTTCTTTGGAGCTGTGCTTCCCCTGTGTGGTCTGTGAGGGAGAGGGTGGGCCCCAGCTGAAATGGGAGTGCACTCAGTGAGCGCTTGCTGTATACAAGGCACTCTGCCCATTGGATCCTTATAATAACCTTGTGAAGTGAAGACTATTGTGCCCCTTTCATAGGTGGGCGACTGTGGAGAGAGGCTGGGTGACTTTCTCAGCCTCATACAGAGAGCCGCTGTGGGTCCTTTCCTGGGCTGGGCTCATGGAGGCTGTGTGATGTGAAGGTTCACGCTCTCTGGGCCTTAAGGGGCCCAGCCGACGTGTGACTGTAACAGTGCATTTCGGCCTTGGACCCAGACTGGCCCCCCCTGGGCTGGGAGAGAAGGGTGCGGTTTCTCATCTACCTCCTTGGAAGGAACTGTCAAGAGAGAGGAAGCTGCTGTCCCCCCGCCCCCTAATGGTTTCTGCCTCTTCCCCACCTCCGTCCAGGACACCAGCCCCCAGGAAGGATCCCCCATGGATCACACTGGTGCAGGCAGAGCCAAAGAAGAAGCCAGCCCCCCTCCCCCCGAGCAGCAGCCCCGGACCTCCAAGCCGGGACAGCAGGCGGGTGGAGAACGGAGGCGTGGCGGAGGTGGCCCAGCAGAGCCAGGTGACAGCTGGCCTGGAGCCCAAGCCCTACAACCCCTTCGAGGAGGAGGAGGAGGAAGAGGAGCAGGAGGCATCCCCAAATGCACCCGGCCTGACCACAGGCCCCGCCCTGGCCCACTCGGAGTCCACACCCAAGTCCCTGCACCCCTGGTATGGCATCACCCCCACCAGCAGCCCCAAGACAAAGAAGCGCCCTGCCCCCCGAGCGCCCAGCGCCTCCCCACTCGGTGAGTGCCACCATCTCTGGGAGCCCCCCGGAGCAAACTCGGGGCTCGGCTGCCTGGGTCAGCCCAGGGCTGGGGAAGGGTGTGTGGTGCGGTGGGATCCCCGCCGGGCCAGGGGCCACGTGTGTCCTCTCATTTAATTCGAGAGCAAACCGGTGAGGTGGGTGGTCACACTCCCATTTTGCAGGTGAGGGAGCTGGGGCACAGAGAGGGTAAGTGATTTACTCAAGGCCTCATAGCACGTAAGCAGTAGAGACAGGATGTGTCAGGCAGGAGGCTCCAGACTCTATACTCCTAACCCTTCGTAGTGCGCCCGCAGGTGAGGTGTTGCGAGGGTTATATGTGCGCCCCAGCCAGGGGTTCAGCGCAGCCCGGCTCGCGGAGAGCGTGCGGCAGGGGTTGGCTTGAGTCCGCCTGTCTAGTCACCACCCTCCAGTTGCCGGGCACCTGGGACTCTGACCTGGCTGTGTGTGACACACGCGTAATGACCTTGAGCGGCTCCTTCCCTGTGTCCGTCTTCAGTCTCCCCGTCTGGAAGATGGAGGTGGCGGGCCGGCCCCAGGGCGCTGTGCCCCCTCCTCCCATTGCGCCCTCTTGCGTCCAGGCACGTCGTAGTTTTTGTCGCTCGCTGTCTTGCGGTTTTCTCAGGCCTTGGGCCTGGTCGCCTCCCACCGCGGCTGGGGGGTGGCCCTCAGGACCTCAGCGGGAGCCCCTTAGACGGTGGGACTGAGAGCACGTGCTCAGTTCCCTGCTCTGGCCCCTGCTGGAGCCCTGGGACCCTGGAATTAAGGGTGGCTGGCAGCTTCCGGATGCTTCGGGCGGGATGAGTGCTGAGTCCCACATAGCTGTGTCAACCCCAGCCCTTCCCGGGCAAGTGCCTTCTCTCTGGGTCTGTGGCCTCATCTGGAAAACACAGAGGGTGGTACTTCGAAGCACGGTGTCCATCATCCACGTGAGGACTAGCGCGACACGGGGCGGTGCCTGGCCAGGGCCGGCCGCTGCGAGGGCTGCTGGCTCCTTCCCTCTCCTGCTGGTCGGGGCAGAGGAGAGGCCAGCCTTGATTCCGTCTGCCCTCCCCTCCTCTGGCAGATCTGCCCCTTCCATTGGGCTTTGCCCTGGGTCAGATCGGACGTGGGGGCGGGGAAGTAGAGGCAGCCGCCATGTGCACGAGGAAGTGGGGAACAATGAGGAAACCCGGGACGACAGGTGTGCCATGAGGTGGCACAGCGCATCCCAGGGTGTGGGGGATGAATGCGGATGATTTGGCCCCTCCTGACCTGGGTCCTAGCACGTAGCTGTTCTCTGGGCCCCGGCCTCGACTGGACGCGGGAGGACTTGGGTTTCCAGGGCCACCCCCAGCCCTGTGGAGAGTGGGGGGCGTGAGGTGAGGCTGTACCTCCTCGTGTGGCGCTCACGCGTTCATTTGTTTGCCCAGCTCTCCACACCTCCCGCCTCTCACACTCGGAGCCTCCCTCGGCTACCCCGTCGCCAGCCCTCAGCGTGGAGAGCCTGTCGTCCGAGGGCCCCGGCCAGACCCCGCCTGGGGAACTTCTGGAGCCACCGGTCGTGCCCAAGAGCTCCTCAGAGCCTGCAGTCCATGCCCCTGACACCCCCGCGACCTCTGCCAGCCTCTTCGCCAACTCCTCCCTCTCCTCCTCTGGGGAACTGGTGCAGCCCAGCACAGACCGGACACCCCAAGCCAGCCCTGGCCTCGCTCCCGACACTAGGGGCGGCCCGGGGCCCCAGCCAGCCAAGCCCTGCGGTGGCGCTGCCCCCACGCCTCTCTTACTGGTTGGAGACAAGAGCCCCGTGCCTTCTCCTGGAACCTCATCCCCGCAGCTCCAGGTAAAGGTGAGTTCTCCCCGCCTGCTAAGAGCTACTGTCCTGTCCGATGGATCTGTCTGGTGGTCTGACTTATTTACTGACCCGGATGTGTCCCTCGGCCCATTCACGACTGTATTTGCGGAGGCACGGATTCATCCACCCGTCCACCCGTGCGTCCGTTCCCCTGTCCCCATGCCTGGCCCTTCACGTAGTGATGCGTCCGGGCCCCTGTTTACTTGCCTGTCCCACGTACTTGTCCCATCGGGACCCCTTCACCCAGCCACCGTCTGTCTTCACATCCTTCTGTCCACCTTTCCATTCTCTGAGGCCCTGCTTCTGCCAGAGGCCCCCTCCCAGGCTCACCCCAGGCTCTGTCTCCTCTTGGGGGTAGAGTGGGCAGGGGGCTCGTTTTCCAGGTGACCTTCGTGCCTGTTTGTGTAACTGTTTCTCAGTCCCGTGCCAAGGACTGGGGGTCGTTAGGGATCAGGACATTTCCTCTAGGCGGCTAGTTCCTGAGGGCACCTCTCTTGTAGCCACAGTCCTTTTGGGCCACCAGCTTCTGATGGTCCACATCTGCACACTCTCTGTAGCCCGCTGGGGCCCAAGGCTCTGCAGCCCCCGGGGGCAGGGTGGCAGGACAGCTCATGGGGGTGGGGGGTGGTGGCCGTCGTCATGGTCTGACGGACCTGACAGAGGATAAATCGGGGGAGAGGGCTGAGCTTTCGGTCCAGACAATTTAACCTGCCCCGGCCTGGGCAACGGTGTCCTAGCCAGCTCTGCCACCCGCCTGCTGTGTGACCTTGAGAAGGCCCTGCCCCTTCTGTGGGCCTCGGACTGCTCTGGGGAGGCCCAGGGTTCCTTAGGAGGGGCAGGTAGGGGAAGAGGTCAACTTTGGACACCTCCCCCTTCAGGCAGCTCCTCTGAAACGTCTTCTTCCCATCCTGGGGTGTGTGTAAGGTTGGCTTGACAGTTGGTGCTGAAAGGCTGAGAACCCTGAGGAGCTTGGGGGCCTCGGGCAGTTTGGTCCTGCTGGGCCCCTGCGGGCGCTGCCCTGTGGGAACCCAACCCTGTCTCCTTGCCATGCCTGGACTCAGGCCCTGGTACTTTCCCCGCTCGAATTGGCAGGCGAGGCCCTGTCCCAGTGCTGGGGCGGCCTGGCTGTGCTGGCCTCGGAGGGGGCAGGGGTCTCCGCAGAGGGTCAGACAGATGCAGGGCTGTGGATACGTGGAGGGGGGTGCAGCAGAGACAGGGTAGGGGTCTTTCCTGGACAGGGAGGAAGCCACTCTTTTCCTCCATCTATTGGCCAGATGGAAGGTGGGATCTCTGCTTTCACACTTCCTGGCCGGGCGGGGCCGGGCAAGGAGCTTCGTTTACCTCTCTGAGCCCGAGAGCCTGCGAGAAAAGGGTGGTCGTGAGGCCTGAGTGAGCTGTCTGGCCCTACGTTCCATGTCCTGACCACTGCCCCGGTGCTCGACAGCTGCCCTGGCCCTCGCTTGGGCCCTTGGGAAGTGCATGACCTTGAGCCAATCAATTAACCTCTCTGAACTTGAGCGTCCTCCGCTATAAAATCGGCCTTCCAATACCCGTTTCGCAGAGAGGTTGTGAGAACAAGAGTGTGGAAAGGCATCCAGGGCAGCAACTACGTGTGGCAGGTGCTTGGAAGTGGAGATGTTTGTTGAATGCCTCCGTGCATCCGAGACTGAATGCTGGGAATCTCTCTCTGCCCGGGCTGCCTCCTCCCAGGCTCCAGGCCGTGGTCCCATAGCCCGTAGTCCCGTAGTGATCAGGCTACAGCAGGGGGCGGCAGAGGGGGGCAGGGCTTGTCTTACTGCCTCTTCCCCAGACTTATCCTCTGCCATTCTCCCTGCCTTTAGTCTTCCTGCAAGGAGAATCCCTTTAACCGGAAGGCATCACCCACAGCATCCCCAACCACAAAGAAGGCCACCAAGGGATCCAAGCCAGCCAGGCCACCTGCCCCAGGACACGGCTTCCCACTCATCAAGCGCAAGGTACCAGCCACTCGGCTGCCTGAGCCCTGGGGACCCCTCCCTTGGCCGCCTCAGGCATCCCCTGGGGCTCTCCCAGAGGATGGGCTGTCTGGGCCGCTGCCCTCGGATGCCGGAGGAGGTTTAGCCTGCAGCCAGGGGGATTTTGAGCAGACCAGCTGTTCTCAACCGGGCGCAATGAGTGGTGCATTTAACTTGTTACTAATAATAGTTCAAGGATCAAAGCACTCACATGATATACTTCTAGTTAAACAGATTAGAGCGTTCTCGAGTTTATCTGTCCACTAGGGTCACTCTCTCACATTGTGGTATCATTTCTGGAAGGGCAGAGAAGCGGGGGGAGGGTTGCCACGAGAGGCAGGAAGTTGTGCCTCCCTCTGGGTGTGCCTGTTGGCCCTGGCTGGGGCCAGGGGCATCAAGGGGCTGTGGCTGTCCCCACCGCCACCCTTCCCTGCACTGGGGTCCTGTACCCGGCCACGCTGGGGGGTGGGACACAGCCTGGGGCCCGGGTCTGTGGTGGCCAATGCTGGCCAGAAATGGCCAAAGCTCCTGGAAGCGGGCAGGTGGGAGGAATGGGCTGTCCTTCAGGTCACCGGGGCATTGTCGGGCAGGTCCAGGCTGACCAGTACATCCCCGAGGAGGACATCCACGGAGAGATGGACACTATTGAGCGCCAGCTGGATGCCCTGGAACACCGTGGGGTCCTGCTGGAGGAGAAGCTTCGTGGCGGAGTAAATGGTGCGGGGGCTGCTGGGAGGGCCTGGCGGGTGGGACTTAGGGGTGACGGGAGCCTCTCTCCCTGGGGGCAAGCCCCGATGGCTTCTTTGGGGGCTGGAAGCGCCGCCAGCCCTGGCCTCAGTGGGCATCTGGCTTCCAGAGGGCCGTGAGGACGACATGCTGGTCGACTGGTTCAAGCTCATCCATGAGAAGCATCTGCTGGTGCGGCGGGAGTCTGAGCTCATCTATGTGTGAGTCCCCCCCGCCCCCCCCAACTTGGCCCCCTGCTCCGGTCCCCAGAATCCGCAGAGTTTACAACGGAGAATCTTCCCTATGTTTCCTCGTCGCTGACAGCACAGGGCAGGGCAGCCATGCAAGGGGCAGGGTTAACAATGTTCCTGCCTTCTAGTTTCAAGCAGCAGAACCTGGAGCAGCGCCAGGCGGATGTGGAGTTCGAGCTGCGGTGCCTTCTCAACAAGCCCGGTGGGTATAGGCACACGTGCTCCTCTGGTACCCGCCCGGGGGCCTGGCGACATTTAGGAGTGGGCTGGGTGCTGACCCTCCAGACTGGGGATAGGCAGACACCGGGAGCAGGGCCAGAGGAGGAGAGCGCCGGGGGGTGTCGTCTGGGTCACCTAACAGGTGGTACACGGGCTCGAGCGATGGCAGGAGAGGGAACAGCATGGCCGGTGTGGGGTTGTGGACTCATGTGGCATCAGGGGTGACAAGGCTCTCAGGCAGCACCAGGCCTGGGAGCAGACTGGCCTGTTTGGGCCGCTCCCTCTCCTGGAACTTGTGGGTAGAGCGGCACCCACTGGGGAGGGCCTTCAGGCTCCAGGGCCCGGGGCTGCCCCAGGTGAGTGGGTGACAGCAGATGCCTGGCCATCAGGCTAGAGCATGGCAAGATTGCACCAGTGGTGGGAGGGAAGGTGGGTCCCCTGCACAGTGTGGCTCAGCGGGATCCTGGGAGTGGCTCTGGGAGAGGCAGGAAGGGCCTAGAATGGTGGAAGGGCAGCGGGAGGGATCGGGTGTGTGTGGAGTCACATGGTCCTGTGTTCTGCCACTAACAGGCTGGGAGCAGTCCCACTTGGGCTCAGGTCATGATCTCACGGCTTGTGGGTTCGAGCCCCGTATCGGGCTCTGTGCTGATAGCTCAGAGCTTGGAGCCTGCTTCGGATTCCATCTCCAACTCTCTGCCCCTCCTCCTGCTTGTGCGTGCGCGCGCTCTCTCTCTCTCTCTCTCTCTCTCTCAAATATAAACATTAAAAAAAATTAAAAAAAAAAAATGCTGGAAGCAGAGGATGGGGTGTTGGGGGGGGCGCTGGTTAGGCAGGTTTCTTAGTCTCTCTGAGTCTTAGTAGCTTCAAGTGTAAGACAGGATGAAAGTACCCACCTTGTAGGATATTCTGGCACCAGGAGACAGTGGGTAGGGAAACACTCCGTGCCCTCTGAGGGCCTGATGGTTGATGGTTATTATATGTGGCCGAGTTGGGGTCTTTGGCCATGACGTGTAGTTGAGCCACAGCTAGGCAGAGAGATCAGAGGCATCAGGGCTCTTGACCACTTCTTGGTCCAGGCAGTGGACCTCACTGTTCCCATTTCACAGATGAGGCAATGGAAAGCTGGAGGTTGAGAGTCTTGCCCACTGGTGGGGGGGCTGGGCTTCTAATCCAGGTCTCTGACCCTGGCCTGTTCCTGGACACACAGCCCTTTCTGTCTGCTGGGACAGTGGCCCTGCCTCTCCACTGACTGAGGAACTTAGGGGGCTGGGTGAGACCCAAGGCAGGAGTGTCTCTGGAAGCCACTCCCCTGCCATCTGTGACTCATTCCCAAATCTCCTGGAGGCTGGGGCACAGCCCCCGCGCCCCCCACCATGCAGAGGGAGCCACAGTGACATTCTGTGACTGGGGTGGGCGCAGCACCTGCACCCCCAGGCCAACCTGGGCCTGGGCATATTGTGTTGCTTCTCCAGCCTTCTGTGTGATGGCAGCACGTCCTGGGCTTGTCATCCTGTCCCAGATGTTGCCTTTGCAGAGATGTTCCCTTTGGTTTATAAGGCCCCAGATGAGGTAGGGACCCACAAAACACCAAAAGGGCTGTGGCTTGGGGGGTGTCAGGTTCCCCGGGCTCCAATCCTGGCTCTCCCCTTGCTGTGTGATACTGGTCAAGGACTTAACTTCCCTGAGCCTCAGTTTCCCCACATGTAGGTTAGGGACATAACCTCCCTGGGCCCAAGGTTTGGGAAGCGTCAGAGTAAGATTTGATTTGGGCCGTGACTCAGAAGCCCGTGCTGTCCCCAGAACTGTGCTGGGCCACCTGCTCCTGAGCTTTGGCAAGATGAGGTGTTAGGACATTGGGACAGGACTAGGGGGCCTCAGGATGTTTCTTTCGAGACAGGGAGGCCTGTGGTGCCAGATGTCGTGGAGGGAAGGCTAAGTGTGGGCACCCTTCCCCTGGGAAGCTATGGGCTGGATGAGAGGTAAAAAGGCATAGGTGGGCCCCTGGGTGGTCCTGTGGGATGGCTCGGGTTCTTGGGAGGAGGCTGGTGGGGCAGTAGGTACGTGAGACCTCAGGGACACCTCCTGGCTGGGCTCCCCGCCCCTAAGTTCCTGTCCCCTCTAATCTGCCCTCCTTCATGGCATTGTGTTAAGGTCCCGATGTGCCACTTGGGTCCACACACTGCCACACACTGCTTCTACTGTGCAAGGACCTAGGAGTCCCCTGTTGTCTCCCCCCCCCCCCGCCGCCCCACTCTGGCCAGCCCACCTTTGGAGACTCTTAGCAGGCCCAGCCTGAATCCCGCCTCTTCTAAGAAACCACCTAGTGAACATTTGTTGAACAGAAGCAGGAATGCTTCGGCAAGAGCTGGTCTCTGTTCTCAGAATGTGTGTTTTACTTGCCCTCCTGGAGCCCCCTTGAAAGGTTTTTTGGTAGGCATCCTAGTATGCTTTGTCTCTGCCAGGACCACCTTCGTTTCCCCCAGAACTTGTCATCCCCACCCAGCTGGGCCCCTCCTTTCTGTCCTCATAGGATCCAGCATGGGGGCAGCCCGCAGCCGCCTCAGCACTTAGGCATTGGTTCCTGGCTTCCTGGGAAGGCAGGCGGGTTTCCCCCCACTCATGCCCCCGACCTTTCTCCCTGGGCAGAAAAGGACTGGACAGAGGAGGACCGGGGCCGAGAGAAGGTGCTGATGCAGGAGCTCGTGACCCTCATCGAGCAGCGCAACGCCATCGTCAACTGCCTGGACGAGGACCGGCAGAGGTGACATGGCTGGGGAAGGGCTACCCCCGGAGGTTCCTTGCCGGAGGGGTCCGGAGGAGCAGGCCTGGCCAGCCCTGTCCTCACTGCCAGCGATCCCACTGCACCCTTGTTCAACCCTGTCGGAGGGACTCAGAGGCTGGAAGGGACTGAGAATATCCAGGCCTTCCTCCTGTGGGACCCTCGGCTTCCCTTTCTCGTTTCAGGGAGGAAGAGGAAGACAAGATGTTGGAAGCCATGATCAGGAGGAAAGGTGAGGCCCTCCTGGGGCTCTGGTTCACCAGAACGGTTGGCAGGCAGGTTGAACAACGGGTCGGAGCGGATGCTACAGGGACGTTGTGTGCAGACTCCCAGCCTCTCTCTTGCCGGGAGGGCCGTGCGTGGCGAGAAGGGCTATGGCCTGGGCTGGGAGTGGGGGGCTACGGGGAGGGCTGTGGTGGGCAAGGGGCACTTTCCTAGGGTGGCTGCCTGAAGCCAGGCATTCCTCCTTGACATCTGGAGCTGATCTCGGAGGAGTTGGCGGCCTCACACAGCAGTGCCTACCAGAGATGAGACGGTGCCTGGAATGGTAGAAAGGGCACTGGCCGGGGAGTCAGGAGACCCGGGTTTAATCTTGGTTCCATCGGTGACTCATTCTGTGGCTTTGTGGTTGGGTCTGGACTCTAGTCAGGCTGCTTGGGTTCCAGTCCCAGATCTGGAACTTACTGGCTGGGTGACTTGGAGCCAGCCGTTTCAGCCCTATAGGCCTCCCCCTCCTTGTCTGCAGATTGGGGGTGATAGGGGCACCCCTTCACGGGAGGACTTTTCAGATAATGCATGTAAATAAAGCACTTAGCCCCGGGCCTGGCAACTACAAAGAGCTCTGTTGGTGTTAGTTCATTTCAAAGGCCCACATTCTCGTGGTCTATAGGCAGATGATTTCTGAGGTTCCTTCCAGCTCTGTCCGTGTTTGCGTTGTAACCCACAGAGCTGAGCACCAGCCTAGGGGTCGGGCCTTTTCATGATAAATCTTGGCCATGCTTCAGAGTTCCAGACTGTTTTCACATTCGTTTATTTCCGGATCCTTGCCAGAAACCCCATCCTGTAGGCCCAGAAAGGTGAAGTGACCTGCCCAAGGTTCCACACGAGGTGGAGGGGCGGAGCTGGGCCTCCGTCACGGCCCCCGGCCTCTCCCGACGTACGCCCCCTTTCTCTTCTGCAGAGTTCCAGAGGGAGGCTGAACCCGAGGGCAAGAAAAAGGGGAAGTTCAAGACCATGAAGGTGCTGAAGCTGCTAGGGAACAAGCGTGATACCAAGAGCAAGTCCCCGGGGGACAAGAGCTAACAGCGAGGGCAGCCAGCTGGGACTTTCACCCCTCCTGGCTCAGCCCCTGGGCTGTGCTCCACTCGAGGGCGGCGGGGGGGTGGGGGGCTCCCTGCTTCCCATCAGGATCAGTCCTGAGGAAAGATGATGCAAGGGGAGGGGGCCTCTCGGTGACAGCCTCTCCCTCCTCAGGGTCCTGTTGCTGGTCTGGGCCCAAGAGTTTTCTTCCCCCTCCTCTGAGCCATAGGCAGCTGTGGCTCAGCTCTGCCCAGTCTGGTTCTGGTGATTCCAGATGCTGGGACTGACCCACGGAGCGAGGAGGGTCCTGGGTCCAGGATCCAGGGAGGGGCCGAGGCCCAGCACACCCGCCTTGCCCACCACCTAGCCCCTGCTGTGACGGGCAGCCCCTTGGTCCCTCCTCTTCCCTTCTGTACTGTGTCCAGATGGGATTCTTAGCTGTCACAGTTCTGACCTGGAGGTCCTTCCGCCCGCGTGGTCCGCCCATGGCGGACCTCCGGCCGGGGTCTCCTGCCTTCAGGCCTCTGCTGCTGTTGGCAGGCCAGCACTCAGGGCTTGGTGGCGCTGGCTTCTTCCTGCCCCAGCCCTGGCTCTGTGTCCCCGTTTTCCTTTCCAGTGCAGGTGGCCCTGAATCTGTTTCTCCTCACTCAGGAGCTCTATTTATGAAGTCTCATTGGGTTTGAGCTCATTACTGTGTCCTCAGACACAAACGGGCCTGATGGACAAATCCCTCCCTCTGTCCCTCAGAGTTCTAGGAGGGGCCTCTCTCATTTCCCCTGGTTCCATAGGAAACCTCACCCCCCGGAGCCACGGGGCTGGGCGGCCACGCCGGGTGGATGAGGGTCTCTGGGAGGCAGGCCCCATGGCAGTTCCAGTCCCCGATCATCAGCCGAGGGAGGATGTTTCACAGAGGTGCTAATCCTGGTTCCTTAACACATTGTAGTCTGACCCCTCACTTAGACCTCCCCCCACCTCCCCCAGGGCTGGGGATGGTGGGCCTGTTCCTGCGTGTGGCCGTCACCAGTCTGTCTACTCACACTCGACTGTTGTCCGTTCTCTCCTAACTTGTTCCCCCGAAGGACTGATGGCCACTGACCCCACTGAGATGGCCAGGGGAGAGGAGGAGCCGATGGGGACAATGGCCTTTTCCCCAGGGAATGTGTCCAACAGCTCTCGGTCAAAGCACTGTTGCTATAAGCTATCTCTGGGGTGCTCCAGGGCACCCCCCTCAGCACACCTCTGGGGAAAGCACGCACTGTATTAACTCACGAGGATTTTCCTCGCCAACAATAAACGGAGACAACCTCAGCTGCCGGTGCCCTGGAGCCTTGGGTGCTTTGCCCTTAGCCAGGTCTGCCTACTTCCCTGTGTCCGCCGCATGCCGTGGCCGGACATCTCTGGTCACCTGGGCGGGACCTGTGGGGCCGCCCCTGCCAGGGAGCCTTGGTCCTCAGTGCCTGCCACTGGCCAGGACTCTTCTGCAGCTGGGAGAGGTGGCTCCCGCACCTGCACAGCCCCTGGCGGTCTCCTTCCAGACGTGCCTGTTGACCTGGAGCTGGTCACCAACTCCACAAAGGCTTTCAGGGGCCAGGCAGGTCACATGCATGACCAGGCGGGGTATAACCTGAGGAGTGGCTCTGGCAGGCTGTCTGGGTGTCCGGAGACTCAGGTGGTGGGGACTGGGGTGAACTGGGGTGTCTATGCCCCCAACTAAAGGGGGAGGTTCTTCGTTACTTAAGTCAACTGTAGTTTGTGGGAACGTGGGCCCAGTGTTGCCAGACTCTTCCATTTCTCAAAAGAAGCTAGAAATCCAGATTGCGTGTGCGTGTGATTTGTAAACGTTGGCAACGGATCTGAATTGAAATCAAGGGTAGGCTGTATTGTCACGGGTGGCCAAATTTGTCCTGGCATTCTCCAGTTTGCTGCCTCTGGGCGATGTGAGGGGGCCTTTGAGGTGGAGGACAGCTGTCCTTGTCATATTATACCCTCTGCCCTCAGGTTCTGGAGGGTGTGTGGACACAGGCCTCCCATGGAAATGTTCCTGAGCCAGCCCTTCATCTGGCCCCTTCTACTTACCTGTTTGGGGCTACGGGGCCATGTTTGTTCTGCAACCCAAAGCTTGGGTCATGTATGTGGCCTGTAGGATGATATGCATCCCTCCAGGTGGGAGTGTTGGTTGAAATTACCAAAAAAAATTTTGGGGGGGTGAAAAGGGGGATTTTGTTAAGGCACGGGGACGGGACCCGTGGGTAGGAAGAGTGGCCTAAATTTCCAAAATATTTTGACGTGTGCGGACAGGAAAGTGTCAGAATACCGGAGAATGTAGGGCTCGTGGCTGTGAGAAGAAATGGGGACGTCCGTGTGCCGTGTGCCAGGCCTGGGGGGCTGTTCTTGTGGTCGGAGGTCTCCGTAGCCCTCTGAGGCAGGGCTTCGCCGATGAGCAGTCGGAGCGGAGTCTGGGGTGCTGCCCAGGCTCGCAGAGCACAGGCTGGGATCGGAGCTCCAAAGCCGGGCTCTTTTGGTCTGTCTCCCACCCTTGTGTCTCTGTGGGCCGCGGGTTTAGCGGAAAGACCGAGAACTAACTTCTAACCCTTAGTGGGCTACTTGAGTTGAATGACCTTGGTTACGGTGTCCTGGGGAGCCTCAGATTTCACACAGTGGGTAGCCAGCCATCCCAGGGCTTTATTGAGCAAACGGACCAAGTGAAATTCAGCACCTGCCATGGTACCCGGCCATGGGGTGTTCAAGAGGGGTTGGTTCTCATTTCCACCTGAGACGTGCAAATGGCTAAAAACCATCGGGCTTGAAAAGTCCCAACTCCTGGAACACATAAGCCTTCCCTCTGAAAACAAAACAGTGCGTGTGATGACCTAGGGTAGAGGTGTCTTACTGGCCAGTTAATGGTAGTCGTTAAACATTTGCCCGAGGCTGTAAGAAGTCAAATAAATAGGTCCTAAGACAGGTAGGTCAAAAGGACTCCCATTCACTCCTGGGTTCTGAAAAGCAAATGCGTAGGGCACACAGGGGGTGCTGGGTGGGGAGGAAGGGGCCCGTGGATGCCCTCTGACACGTGGCCAAGAGGGTGCGATTGGACCTCGCCTTCACTCGTGCATGTCTGTGACTGTGACTGTCGGTCTCAGTGGCTCAGCCGACCCAGGCTCCCTGGGCAGAGCCTTGAGGAGAATCAGCTCATTCTCGGAGATTGGGCCATTTTCTAGGGTGCTGCGTGTGCCCAGGGTTCCCCGGGCCAGGGCAGTGCCGTGTGGCCATTTGACGTGGCTGAAGGCCAGGGTAGGTGGGCTGATGGGGGTGGGGGTGGGGGAGGCTGCTTGGCGATGGGGTGGGGCTCCAGTGGTCCAGGTTGGGCTACTCTGCTCCTGTCTCCGGAGGCAGGTCAAGGGGTGGCAAGAGCCTTCCTAAGTTCCTCACTCCTCTTGTGGTCAATGTCTTCCATTTCCCGCAGTTTCTGCAAAGGGCATCGGGGAAAGCTGGGATTCAGGGCCGGGACCTGAGGAGCCCCAAACCTGGGCCACGGGTGCCCTGTCCACTCACGTCTCATGCTGCGCGCGCACGGCAGACCCTCTCCCCCCTTCCCTGTGGCTTCTACCTGGGAGATCTCTGCAAGGATGATCCCTCGGTACTGTCTGCCCTGTCCCAGCGCCTCCATGTCGGCCAGGAATTCTTTCCTGTCCTGGATTTCCTTTACCACTGGACAGAGGAGAAGGGCCGTCAGTGTACAGGGCAATGGGGGCCGCCAGGCTCCCGGGAGGGGTGGCGGGGACAACGGGTTGCTCCCTTGGGGAGAGGAAGCGTTTCTGCGGTCCGTGTTCCCCACTCGTTGGCCCTCAGGGTTACTCTCCATCCCCCCTGATTGTGGACCCCACTGCCCACCTTCCCGGCCTAGGTGGCCCATCGGTGGCTTACATTCTTCAAACCGGTCCAGCTCAGGGGCTGGGTCCTCCTGTCGCACTGGAGGGGCCTTCCTTTTCCGTTCCTCGGAGTCCTTCCCAGTGGCAAAAATGTTTTGGAGTCTTCGCTTCTCTTTCTCCAGATCTCCTACAGGGCCCAGAAATGGCCTTGTTAAGGCAGGCGAGGCACCCCACTCGTGGTCTGAGCTCCTGGTTGGGCATGCTTGTTCCGGGGTCCCGGCGCCTTGAACCCCGGGAACCCCTGAGTTTGTCCTGTCCAGACAGGCGGGAGGGGGAAGGGCCGAAAGAACTAAGGTCAGAACCCACACGCTCTGGTGCAGAGCGAGGCTAAGAAAACTGTGGTCACCGTGGAGGCGGCCTGCGTGTAGAGGCCACGTGGAGCTGTCGGCAGGTCTGGGCCAAGAGCTACACCGGATGCCAGGTAGGGAGCGAGGCAAAAGGCTCCAGGAAGTAGGTTGGCGTGCCTACTGTGTGGGACTGTGTGACCTTAAGAGAGCAGGGGCCCTGAGATCTGACAGCCAAACACTCGTCAGGGACTGGTGGACTCTAGTTAATCATTACAGAATTCTAAAAAAAAATGAAAAAGGACCAGTTCACCGGTTTCCTCTACACCCTGAACACCCCCAAGCTAACAGGTGCCCAGGCTCAAGTACATTAGTACAAACAGTGAGAGAATTTGGTTAGACAACTTGCCCTGCCCTACGGGCCGCTTGGCCCCCGGGCCCCTCGGGGAGGGAGGTGGAAGAGGGGCTCTCGAGGCCCTCTCACTTACGGGTGGCTTGAGGCTTGAATGGTTCCCGGCTATAGGCCCCGCCGGCTTGGCACACACTGGCAGGCCGGAGGTGGGGCCGGGCCACCAGGATGGGAGGCAGGTAGATGGCCGAGGCCGGCTGTTTGGGAGGCAAGACCCTCTGGCTGGATGTTGGGCTGCACTGGAGGGGCAGAGTGTCTCCTCCTGGGAAAGGAAGGTTCGAGGTGGAGGGGGACCCACCTGGCTTTTTTTTTTTTTTTTAATTTATAAAAGTCATACCTGCCTGTTACAAGCAGTTAAACAGTATAGAAGTCTTCCCTTCTCCCCTCCAGTCCCCCACCCCTACCCCATAACGAGCAACTTCTAATCTGGTGGTCTCGTTCCAAACTTTTTGATGTTAATACAAACATGTTCAAAGATATGTGTGCATATATGAGCTTCGTTTTTCAAACACTGGATCATACTGTATTATATTCAGTAATTGGCTCTTCACTTAACAATTGATCATGGACAGTTTTTTCCAGATCACTTCATTTATATAGAACTTATTTTTTATAGCTATATACTAGTTCGTAGAATGGATACATTATTTATTCAGCTAGTCTTTTAATTTCAGAAACTCAGGCTGTTTCCTTTTCTTTTTTTTCCTGCTACTCCAAACAATGCTGCAATAAACATTCTTGTGCATCAAGCTTCTAGACTGCTGCTTTTATTTCCATAGGCGGATTCCTAAAACCTGCTTGGTCTCTAGGCAGGGAGGGATGGTTCCGATGGTGATACACACCAGTCCCCCTGACTGTCCTTCCCTGCTGTCTCGGCCCAGATCTGGGGATCCCCCTCCAGGCCAGCCAAGTGTATCACCTCCTACCTGGTTGACTGGTCCCTGCTCTCAATTGCCCCAAAGCCCAGCTCGGAGCAGCCCCTCCCCTGCATTGTTTTGATCTGGCCCCCCCATCTACCTCCTCCACCTTTTCCAGCCTTTTATCACCCACCCAGCAAATACGTACCGAGTATCTGCTCTGTGCCAGGCCTAGGACACTGGGGGTAAAGTGGTAAGTAAGACAAAGTCCCCTCACGGCACTTACATTTGGGGTCGGAGGAGTGTGGATGATGAGTAAGTAAAATACATAGTTGGTTAGTGACGGTACAGGGATGGAACAGAGGAGGTCAGAGCAGAATTTACAATTTTAAAGAGGGGAGGCAGGGAAGGCCTCATGATGAGGTCAGCCCCCAAAACGGTGAGTTGCTCTGTCGTGCAGATATTTTGGGGAAGAGCATTTCGGGCAGAAAGAACAGCCGGAGCAAAGGCCGTGAGGTGGTCACGCGCCTGGAATGTCTGAGCAACAGCCGGAGGCCAGGGGGCCAGGAATGGAGTGAGCGAGGCGGGAGTATAGGGGGAGCAGAGGTCAGAGGTCAGGGAGGGCAAGAGAAGTTCAGGGACCTGCAGGCCTCCGGAACGACCAGCTTTTACTTTTTCTTTTTTAATGTTTGTTTATTTTTACTGTTTACTTCTTTTTGAGAGAGAGTGAGCACGTGAGAGCGGGGGAGAGGCAGAGAGGAAGGGAGACGGGAGAGAGAATCCCAAGCAGGCTCCGTGCTGTCAGCGCAGAGCCCGCCTCTGGGCTCGAGCTCACGAACCGTGAGATCGTGACCTGAGCCGAAATCAACTGGCTTTTACTTTGAGGTGGGACACCATCGGAGGGTTTGGAGCAGAGGAGTCACATGACCCTTTGGTTGCTGCTCAAAGTACCGTGTGGGGGGGCCCGGGGCAGAGGTGGTCAGAGTCAGGACACGGTTTGAAGGTCAAGCAGACCCACGCTGATGGGTTGGATGTGGGGTCGGGGAGAAAGACGAGGAGGAGTCAGGGATGATTCTGAGGTGTCTGTCCCATAGGCCTGGAAGATGGAGTTGCCATTTTCCCCCACAAACCAGCCTCTTCTCACACCCTCTACCTAGAGCCACACCACGGCCTTCCTGCTCTTCTCTGGAGAGACGCGGTGCTTCCCAGAATGTCCCTCCTGCTCCCTCTGCTCCCTCCTTCCGCCTGTCCGGTGCAGTGTGCCGTCCCATCCCCCGGCCTACCCTCAGCAGATGATTATGGCCTGAGTAATTCTGGGAGGTCAGGTGAAGGAGAGGAATTTGTGGCTAGCAACAGAATTTGAATGAAGCCTCAACACAAGTAGGATTTGGTTAAGAGGAGAGAAAAAGAGATGGGATTCCAGAAGAAAGCAGACCCAACACAAATGAATGTCTGGAGACAAGTTTTTAAAAAGAAAACTTAGGAGAGTAAAACTGTCAGGCAAACCAGTTACTTGCCTAATGAAATCAGTCCTTCAGTAAATATCGAGCACCTAGGTGCTGGGGGTCCTGCGGTGAACAAGGCGGACACAGTCCTTCGTTTCCTGGAATTTATTGGAATTTCTAGCACGTTCTCTTTGCAGTCCTGCTAGAGGGGCCACCAGATTATTAGTGGATTGCTGAGTGCGGAGATAGAGTTACATGACGCAGATGTGTGAAGGCACCAGGCTCTGACAGCCTGGGCTGTCCTTGTCCCCAATAAGTCCCCTGGCCACTGCTGGACCGGCACTGCTAACATTCGCCTCTCTGACACTCTCTTCCCTTCGCTTCTGTGGCTGCTCGGGTGCCCTCCCACAGGCACCCTCTTCCGTACGTAAGGCAATCACTTCTGGTAGGTTCAATAGAGAAGGTTCTGACGTTCTCTCTCTCAGAGGCAACTTCACGAGTCTCTGTTCCGATCCATTAAATGCTGATTCAGTGAAACCTCAGAAAGCAGGGTAGTTTTCAAGATCTCAGGGCGCACCTTGCTACCGTGCCCATGTACTTACACTTTGTTGTTTTCCTTAAAAAGAACTAATACAATGGGTAGTCAGAGGTGAGCGGGGGGAGGCCTTTGCATACTCCTCCTATGTTGGAATCCTGCCACTTGTCTTGCTTCTACTAGCTAAGCTGTGAATGAATAAAAGTAGGAGTAAGACACACAGTCCTTTCCTCTGGAGAGCTCATATGGTATGTGTGTAACAGACTGCAGACATGACCACGTGGAGACTATTTTGGTCGGGCAGGACGTCTCAGCTGGGCTGTGATCTCATGGAAGGATGGCTGGAGACAGATGGCAAGAGGCTTGTTGTTGCGCTAGGACCCGTGTCCCAGAAAGAAACAAAGGCCCTGAACGATCAATTCCCCAGGAGCAAGGGTCAAAAATACTATTCAATTTTTTTGGTCTTTTTTTTTTTAATAGAATTTTTAAAAGCTTATTTATTTATTTTGAGAGAGAGAGAGAGAGCGAGAGTGAGCAAGCGAGCCAGGGAGGGGCAGAGAGAGAGAGGGAGAGAGAGAATCCCAAGCAGACTCCAGGCTATCAGCGTGGTGCCTGATGGACCTGAGCTGAAACCAAGAGTCAGTCGCTTAACCAACCTAGTCACCCAGGTAACCCTTTTTGTGGTCTTTAAGAGACTTTTTTTCTTTCTGAGAGCCCAAGCAGGGAAGGGGCAGAGAGAGAGGGACAGAGGCTCTGAAGGGGGCTCTGCGCTGACAGCAGTAAGTCTGATGTGGGGCTTGAACTCGTGAACCGTGAGATCATGACCTGAGCCGAAGTCAGGCGCTCAACCCACTGAGCCACCCAGGTGCCCCTGGTCCTTTTAAACGAGATCCCCAACCCCTGAATATGGAGGAGCATTAAAAGTGTGGTCCAGAGTCCCTCCGCCCAGGAAGCCTCTGTGGATTGCCTCTTACTTTTCATGGTGTCCATGATGTGTCGCTGTTGGAAGTTTGTCAGTTTGGATTCCTTCATCATCACTGCAAAGGTAAAGCACCGCTATGAGGTCTCCCGGACGGCAGACACAGCCCTTCATCTCACCTTATTCTAGTGTAAAATTGTATCCCCTCCTAACCCCATTCCGCACCCCAGTACTCCTTCCCTCCCTTTCCTGCTTCATTGTTTTTTCTGTAACACTTACTATCACTGAAATTCTATATACTTACTGTCACTCCTACTAGAATATGAGCTCATGAGAGAGCAAGATTTTTTGCTGTTTGTTTTTCTTTTCATTTCTTTTACTATTAAGTTAAATTTTTTTAACGTTTATTTATTTTTGAGACAGAGAGAGACAGAGCATGAATGGGGGAGGGGCAGAGAGAGAGAGGGAGACACAGATTCTGAAACAGGCTCCAGGCTCCGAGCTGTCAGCCCAGAGCCCGACGCGGGGCTCGAACTCACGGACCGCGAGATCATGACCTGAGCCAAAGTCGGACGCTTAACCTACTGAGCCACCCAAGCGCTCCATTTTTCTTTTCTTTTTAACTGCTGTATCTCTGGCACTTAGAACAATGTCTAAAGCACATTAAGCAGGTTTAAAATTTTTTTTGTTGTTGAGTGAGTGAACCAATGGACAGTATTTTATTAAGCATGTGTCAGGTGCTGGAGCTACAATCCTGAGCCCAAACAGGCACAATCCCTGCCCTAATGGAGTTCGTGATCTAGAGGGGTAGATGAATATTAATCCAGTGGGAGACAACTAAATATCTGACTCCAGGTTGTGTTGTCCATTGAGGGAAAGGGTATTTGGTAGTGTGAAAGCAGGGAACTAACTGTTGGTTCCACTGGGGTGGTGGGTGGGGAGGAGATCAGGCTTCCCTGGGGAAATTGAAAGCGTGATCTAAGGGATGCGCAGGAGTTAATCACTTCAAAATTCTTATTTCTTTGACTTTAGGCCACTTGCAAGTTGTAGGATCCCCAAACCTCTCTGAACCCCAGGCTTCTTATCTGTAAAATAAAAGTAGCAATTGCTAAGCACAGATCATGTAAGGGATAACGGAGTTACAGAGGGTACCTGCTACCACCACTCTTCTCCGGTCCTTTAAACACACTGACCTCTGAGCAGCTTGCAGGTCCCGGGGGTGTAAGTGGCTGGCTTGGAGCAGGGCCAGAACCCTGTTCCTTTGGTCACTGCCTCCACCCTTTCCTGGGAAGCCATGGAAGGGCCCTGGGGAGGGAAAAACGCAATGACAACCCCTGTCTCCCAGGCCCAATTTCTGCTTCCGCGCCCCCAACCTCCTCGACGCCACCCAAAGTCCGGGAGCGGGGGTCGAGTCTCAGCAAAAACGTGACTCGTTGCCGTCAGTATCGCGATAGTGCCCCTCCCCCCCCCCCCCCCCCCCGAACAGATACACAGGCAGATCCTCACACAGGAACGGAGACCTCATTCTGACCCGACGCCTGTGGCAGGGAAGCCCTCTCTGGCGGAAAGGGGCGGTTAGGATAAGCCGTGGTCCGGACAGAGCCCGTTGGGGGACAAACCAAAATGGAAACCTCACCCTAAAGTAAGACCCCGCTGGTGCCTCCTCCCCACAGGGAGCAGCTGGGCTCGGGAGACCGTAACCACGGCCCCGCGGCGGTTGTGCGGCGCCTGGACCCCGCGCGAAACCCTCCGAACCTCAGCGACTAGAGCCCGCCCCCAGCGGCTCCGGCTACCATGGGAACGGGCACACGCCTCCCGGCGCGTGCGCACAGTTACGGCTTCGGCCTGCCTACCGGAAGTACTTGCCTCTGGGTCAGGGCGCAGGCGCAGAGCACGCGTGGCGCCGCTCGAGGCGGAGGCGCGCTGTTTTCGGGTCTCCGCGCGGGTCCCTGGCGCGGAGTGGGGTCGCTGCGGCGCCGGCGTCATGTCAGATAACGAGGACAAGTGAGTGCGGGAGCTTGGGAAGGGGCGGGTGAAGCGGGAGCCTGGGTCGAAGGAGGCCGAGGAGCCAGGCTCGAGGGGCAGTGTCTTGAGGGGACTGCGGGTGCTGAGTGGGCCCGCGGAGCTGCGGGGGAGAAGGGCGGGGGGCCGGGAGGAAAGATCCATCCAGAGGCCCGGCTCGAGGAGCAGTGAAAAAGGTCTTTCAGCCGACTTCCAGCGAGCCGGGCTCCGTGTCTTCTAATGAGAGTATTGAGGTGAACTAGGCAGTCTCTCGTCCCCGGGGGCGCCCTTTCTAGAAGAGGGGACAGGCCCATAAACAGATAATGCAGGGTCGTGTGAGAGTACGTGGTAGACGTACGTAGTGGAGAAGGAGTCCAGGGGAGAGTCTGGCGAGACTCGGGGGGGTGGTAAAGGTCTGGAAGGGTTGCAGGAATCTCGGTGAGAAGGTCGTGGCTTGGACTGGGGTGGCACTAGGAGAGGCGGTGACGGCAGGTGGTGTTGAATTCTGGATCGATGTTGAAGGTAGCGCCCAAAGATTTCCTGATACGTGGGGTCGGAGGAGATGCGTCTTATCAAGATGAAAATAGTGGAGTCATCAGCAGTGTGTATATGAAATAGAGTATACTGTATTTTAGTCAAAACTAAGAATCAGGTGAAAACCTCAGGGGAGTGTCGGTAGAGAAGAAGAGATGGCTGGGAACTGTTAGGGCATTCCAGCATTGAGTGCCTGTGGGGAAGAGAGGGGGAAACCAGCATAGGAGACAGAGATGGGACAGCCAGTGAGGTGGGGGAACCCCAAGAGAGAGGAGTCCTTGTAGGTAAGTGAGGGCAGAGTATTGAGCTGGGGAGTGTGTGTGTGGGGGGGTGGTCTGGTGTGCCAACTGAGAGATTCAGCTAAAGGAGAACAAGACTTGTCCATTGGATTTAGCAACGTGGCAGCCATTAATGAACTTGAGAAGGCTGGTTTTGCTAGAACTGTGGAGGTAAAAGCCTTGCTGGCGTGAGATTATGACACAACTGGAGACAGAAGAGGGACAGCTTTCATGAATTTGGCTCCCAAGAGGAGCATGGACATAGGGCTCGGTGGGGGGTACAAGCGAAATAAGTTTTGTTTATTTATTTATTTTTTTAAAATTTTTTTTTCAACGTTTATTTATTTTTGGGACAGAGAGAGACAGAGCATGAACGGGCAAGGGGCAGAGAGAGAGGGAGACACAGAATCGGAAACAGGCTCCAGGCTCTGAGCCATCAGCCCAGAGCCCGACGCGGGGCTCGAACTCACGGACTGCGAGATCGTGACCTGGCTGAAGTCGGACGCTTAACCGACTGCGCCACCCAGGCGCCCCTGTTTATTTTTTAAGACGGGAAACTAACTACATGTTTATATGTTGATGGGAATGATCCAGTAGAGAAACAGTGATGATGAGTGAGTCCTAGCAAAATTTGGGGGCTGATGGGGGTAAGGATGGAAGTAAAATGGAAAAGAAGTTTGATTCACTCATTAAGTAGTTATTTATTGAGTCAGTTCTACATACTGAGTGAGATACGGGTATCTGCCGTCTTTAAAAAAATTTTTTTTAACATTTATTTTTGAGAGACAGAGTCTGAGCGGGGGAGGGGGAGAGAGAGAGACAGACAGACAGACAAACAAGATCTGAAGCAGGCTCCAGGCTCTGAGCTATCATCACAGAGCCTGATGCAGGGCTTGACCTCACAAGCCGTGAGATCATGACCTGAGTCGAAGTCGGATGCTTAACCGACTGAGCGACCCAGGCGCCCCTCTGCTGTCTTTGATTCTAGTAAGTGATGCTCCAACTAACTGCCCTCTTCTTGTACAGTTTTGATGGTGACGACTTTGATGATGTGGAGGAGGATGAAGGGCTGGGTGACTTGGAGAATGCCGAGGAGGTCAGTATTTAGCTGTGGACTCCCCTTTTCTGCAGTCCAAGCTGCCAAATAACCCGGCCGGTGATAATCGCCTGAATGCATCTGCCTCTTGCGGGTCACATCCCCTGCCACAAGCACCCCCAGTTAGAGTGAGCAGTGTTCCAGTCCTGGGTGGAGGAAAAGTCCTACAGGGTGGGCCATAGCCTGTGGCTTTGGGGGCAGTCGGTTTACTGATGTGTGAAATATCACCTTCATTCATTCAGCAAGCGTGTGTTGATTGTTTGTTATGTGTTAGGTGCCCTGTGGGCAGGGTTTACTTAAGGAGCCCTGGGGAGAGTGGTCTGGGATAAAGCTGGAGAGGTAAGGGCCCACATCAGGCAGGATTTTATAGCCTAAAGGCACTTAGAAGCCACCACGTGTTGTGGTTTTTTAAAATATTTTTAGATTTATTTTTTTAAAGTAATCCCTACACCCAGTGTGGGGCTGTGGGGCTCAAACCCACAACCTTGAGATCAAGAGTTGTACTCTCTACGGACTGAGCCAGCCAGGCGCTCCCACCGACAAGTGTTGAGCCGGGGAGTGGCACTATCCCGTGTACACTTTAGAAAGGGCATTCTGGCGTCAGAGTGACGAGTGAGTTGGGGAGGAGCGGGAGTTAAAGACAGAGACCTTGAGGGTCTCTCCATCTAGGTGAGAGACCCGTGGCTTGGACTTGGGTGCTGGTAATGTAAGTGATAAGAAAATGGACAAAAGAGGTATTTTTGGTGGATTGGAAATGGAACTAAGAAAGTGGGAGGTGACAAGGGTGACCCCCAGGTTTCTGACTTGTGTCGCCAGGTGGATGGGTTACGAATTTCATGAATGACATTGGGCTTTCTGTGCCGTGACTGATGGAGGAAGTGCTTTATGGCTCCTGGAAAGGGAGTGATCCCTCAATTATTTTAGGCTTGGAAGCTGAAGCCCCCATTTTTGGAGTTTCTCTTTCTTCTGCACGGCACTCTCGGGTACCTATTCGCCGAGCCAGAAACGTCCTCCCCTGTCCTGGTCCCCTACCATCCCTATTTGGTTGATTTTGCCTCCTACACATGGTCCAGCCCTGTTGCTGTTTCTCCATTCTCAGTGCTTCAGCCCGGCTGAGGTCTTTATTCGCTTCACTCACTTTGCTGCGGAAATGTGTTACTGCTTTTCCTGCCGTCAGTCTCCCACCACTCTGCTGGATTGGCCCTTCTGCTGCCACAGTTTCTCTTAACCTGCCTACCTGATTGCTTACTACTCGTCTTCCTCTATGGTCTGCTTCTGCCCTCACCCTCTACAGGATATGCTCAACAGAGCATCTGTAGGGATACCTTTACATTTTTTTTTTTAAGTGTATTTATCTACTTGGGGGGGGGGGGGGGGGGAGAGAATCCCAAGCAGGCTCCATGCTGTCAGTGCAGAGCTCACACAAAGCTCCATCCCCTGAACCGTGAGATCATGACCTGAGCTGAAATTGAGAGTCAGGTGCTTAACTGACTGAGTCACCCGGGTGCCCCTCTTTAGTTTTTATACCACGTATGTTACTTGTTAATTTTGTTATCTCTTGTAATACAAGCTCTGTAGGGGAAAGAATTTTTATCTGTCTTACTCTTCTATTTCAGGCACTTAGAACACTGACACGTAGTAAGCACTCAATAAATATTTGTTGATTTAATTCTTTTTTTTAATGTTTATTTTAGTAATCTCTACACCCACCACGAGGCTCGAGCTCATAACCTCGAGATCAAGACTCACATGCTGTATCCACCGAACTAGCCAGGCGCCCCTAATTCTTTATTTATTATAGAATTTATTCTCCTGCCTAAAACCCTTTGCACACCTTTTGCTCTAATCATACTTCACAACTCATACATTGTCTCCCACCGCTGTGCTTTTGTGCCTGCAACTCAGCCTACCTGGAATGCCCTTCTCTTTCTCGTTGGCTTGGCAGCTCCTACTCCTTCTGGAGTTGCTTGTTTCGTCTCTGGACAGCCTTCCTAACCCCCAGCATGAGTTTGATGTCCCCTCCACCTTCTCGTGAACTTCATTGTCCACTTGCCGACCACTTGCTGTCTTATCATCCATTATGATGTTTGGCACATGACAGATCCTTCATAAGTAATTGTTGAATACACGTGAGCGCCTGTGTATCCTTGCCTTCACTTTGACTTTTTAGCCACTTGAACTGTTGATTCAGTTACCCTGTCTGAAAGATGGGGTGCTTATTCCTTGCCCCCTGCTTAAAGAGACTTGTCTGTGCTGAAGGACTTCTTGGCATATGGCTAATGTTCTGGGGCCACC
Source organism: Felis catus (assembly GCF_018350175.1). Classification (NCBI taxonomy): domain Eukaryota; kingdom Metazoa; phylum Chordata; class Mammalia; order Carnivora; family Felidae; genus Felis; species Felis catus. The sequence continues at coordinate 131,702,368 of NC_058374.1, forward strand.
CCATCTCCAGGCCATGTGCTTCCCTCTTCCGGATGAGGCAGTTGGCTCTGGAATCCCAGTCGTGGTTCTTCTTTTTTACTAGGTCTGAGACTTTGACCAAGTTAGCTAACGCTCTGAGCCAGGCACTATAATGCCCACCACGTAAGGTTATCGTGAGAATTAAAGGAGGTGTCACTAACTGCAGGTGTGCATGCTGGCACGTGATAAGCAGTAATGGTAGGGGGGATCGTAATCATTGTCATTATCGTCCTGCCCCTCAACCCAGAAAATACACCTGAGACTTTCCCTCTTTTCTGTCTTGGCGTCCAGGAGGGCCAGGAGAACGTCGAGATCCTCCCCTCTGGAGAGCGACCACAGGCCAACCAGAAGCGAATCACCACACCGTATATGACCAAGTATGAGCGAGCCCGTGTGCTGGGCACCCGAGCCCTCCAGATCGCGTGAGTATATGCCCTTTTGTGATCTTTTCTGTCGGTCAGGCCACAGTAAGCTTCCGAGCTATTGATGTGGCCCAGCCGGCACCTGAAAACACTCTCCCTGCTCTCGCCTGCTAAGCAAGGGTGGTGCTGTCTCTGTGTGCCGGGCACTGTTCTAGACTCCTGCGCTCAGGGAGTTGGTGATCCAGTAGGAGAAATAGGACGTGAACATCTGAGGAGCCAAATAACAGTCCAATAGAAACATAAGGAAAGTACAGAACTTGGGTGCCTATTAGGTTAGTGAAGCAAAACAAGGAAAAAAAAGTGTGAGTTCAGGGAGCTATAGACCATCGTAGGCTGGTGGATCAGGGCTGCTGTGGCAGCACCTGTCTGGCTTAAGGTGGTTCTTGACCCGACGTGGACGGTGGCCAGCCCAGAGGAGTGGGGAGGCCCTCCATGTAGAGGCCAGGCTAGAGGAGCGAAAGCACAGAGCAGCCTTGCCTTTCTCCTAAGTTTGAACCCAGGAGAAGAACGAGAAGGTTCAGGAACTAGCCAGTGGACAGGTGATTCTGTCATCTGAACGTGAAAATGTCCGATGGCTGCGCATTCACCCTGTCGGCCATAGGCACTGTGGGCATCTGGAGCCTGTGTCTGCAGGGGCCAGCCAGCCTGCCTGCCAAGGCTGTGGGCGAACAGACCTGAAAGCACCCTCTCTGTAGGCAGGTGGCTTTGAGAGAGCAGGGACTGTCGACGCTGGGCCACGGACGCTTTTCCTCCCACACTCCCTCTTGGGAATGACTCTTCTTTCCTACGGAGCAGTGAGTCCGGGAACAGAGGGAGGACACACATGCTCTGCATACTCTAACAGAGTGTCCTCCCCAGGGAGAGACAAGGCTGAGGAAGCGAACCCCCGCCCCAACGTCTTACAAGCTGGTATGGGAGATGGGTGTCTGGTCGGATGGGCGCATCAGGTAGGGAATCGTGGAGAATTGGCCAGAAACGCTGGGGTCAGCTCTGTGGAGTGCTGATGCTAAAGGAGATTCTAATCTGTGCGTTCCCTCATTTGTTTTCAAATAGCACTGGGCTTTATCCCCCTTACTCCTGTGGGGTAAAGATGACCACCATGTGCGCTTCGAACAGGGTTTTATGGGTGGGTAACCCTGTTCCTCGCCTTCTCTAAAGCAGTAGACCTCTCCCTGGCCTGCTTGTACTCTTGGCTGGTCTGGGCGGAATTAGGGTGCACTGAGCATGATAGTTGGGATAGTCGCTGGGTCAGGATCCTGTGGGTCTGCACCACCAGTTATGGCAGCCGCCTGCCGCAGGTGGCCGTTTATGTTAAGTAAGATGAAGTGAAATGAAAAGTTCAGGTTTTCAGTCTCATTAGCCACATTTCAGGTGCTCAGTAGCCACGTGTGGCTAGGACTCCATGACAGAGAGCGCAGATAGAGGACGTTTCCATCATTGCAGAACATGCCAGTGGGCAGTGCTTGTCTAGGCTAAAAATGATCCAGCAGAAAGAAGAACTTCTCAATTATCTTTCAAACAAATAGAATGATCGTATGCAAGCTTAAAGTCTTTCAGTGCCGACTGAGGTAGTGTGCTTGCACCCGGTGGGGATGCAAAGATGATTCCAGATGGCCACAGTCCCCCCCCCCGCCCAGTCCTCCAGGTGTTTGCTGCCTTGGGGGCAATGGCTCACAACTAACCAGAACCCAAGGCAGACGGGAGCAGTGCTTTCCAGAAGGCACGAGAAAGAGAAGGGAGGAGTTGTAGGGGTGACTGGGAGAGCCTCATGAAAGGATTAGAATTCAAGAGGGATGGGGAAAGGCAGGTGGTTTTGAGGGTGACCCAGGTGCCAGAGACAGTGTGAGGAAAGACAGGCAAGCGTGGATTGTGGTGGGGGGATGGCAAGTAGCTAGGGGCACAGGGGCTGGAAAAGATGTCACCGGTGCCTTGAATGACAGGTTCAGGGGATCGGCATGCGTTTGGTGGACAGGGTGGGGCACTTGAAAGTTTGGAGGCGGACGTTCAGCACGCTACCAAGACCCGTGTCCTGCTTTGCTTTGGGAGAGAAGCTTGGTTCAACTTAGTTGGGTCTGTTGTGCCCCTTCCAGTTAAGGGTTAGGATGCCGTCTGGTGGTTCCCAGCGTGCCGTAAGCCCTCAGACAGCCAAGGGCTGGATCTCGTCCCCTAGTACCAGGCGTGCGATGCTGCAGCTTGTTGGTGCTGAACAAATAGTTCTTGGATTTTTTGGATGAAGTCTCACTCTGGTTTTTTAGCACCACCTGGTGGCCGATGTTTGACACAGCCACTTCCTAAGGATCGTTGCCAAGTTTGTGGGGTCACTGGTGCAGACATAATACCTGAGGGCACACTCATGATTCGCACATTGTGTGCACAAGGCTGGATGAATGAACTTGGGTTATTCCTATCTTGAAAGAAATAAGGTGTAGGCAGATTAGGAAAAACAGTTTGCTACGTTTTTTAAAGCTTTAAATGTAGGGAAGGACTTACATGCTTGAGAGGGGATATAGGGAAAGTTAAACATTTGGTCCCTGCCCCTGCGAAATTTTCAGGGCTTTTGGAAGTAACAGAAATCAAAATAGTAATAAGATGAGTCAATTACATTGTGTAAACTGGTGGCTCTCAGACCGGCTGATGATCATTGTCGCCTGGTAAGCTTTGCAAATGGAGGTTCTCGGGCTCCTTCACCAGAATTGCTAGTCAGGGGGTCTGGAGCAGGAGCTGCGAGCCTGTGTTTTTAGCATGCTCTCCTAGTAATTCTGGTGATTGTTAGGTTGGGGATCCGTTAGTATAAACTTGTGCCGAAATCATGAATGGTGGCTTCCTAGAGGAGGTAGGCCTAGAGTTGGCATTCCTCCTGTTCATTTTTAGAGCCTCTTCTGAAGAGCAGTTGTTGTTAGGGCGTGTGGCCCTCGGTCACAAGGTGCTCTGGTCTAATGCAGAAAACTTCAAATAAGCAGCTACAGTACAGTGAGATCGAGAAGCTTGTGTCAAATGAGTCAGGGCGCTGAGCGTTTTCAGGGCGGACGATTTCCAGAGTGGAGACATGTGAGCCCCTCCCAGGCTTGTAGGGAGAGGAAGAGCTTACAAGAGGATGCAGAAGGGAAACAGCAGGGTGTGTACAGGGAGCCTTGGGGGCGTGGTAAGGCGGGAACGTGGGGTAAGTACCGGCAACAGCATGAGAAGGTGCACCGAGAAGGACCAGCAGGAGCCAGACTGGGTTCTGGCTGATGGCCGTGGGGCGCCATGGAGGGTTGTAGGCAGGTGCGTGCCTGATCGCAGGCCCCGTGTGGAGGCTGGAAGAGTAGGACGGCGAGGGGTGTTGCCAAGGTAGAGAAGGAAAATGAGCTGGCTGGGCCCTGAGGCAGGCCTGAGGAGTTGGGTTAGAGCGAGCCTTTGCCTGGCCATTCCTTTGTGCTGGAATACTCTGCCGTGGTTGCCGGGCCCAGGAGTCTGTGGTCGGCTCTGCCTTTCTTAAGTGTATGGATCTTTAACTTACGGATCTTTAACTTATTAGTGGGAGGCATTACAGCACAGTGGGTAGGAACATGCGGGATTCAAATGGCTGTGTGATCTTGGCAGATTACTGATCTCTCTGTGCCTCGGTTTCCTCATCAGTAAAATGGAAATAATAGCAGTACTTCCCTCAGAATGGGGTCATCCCCCATAAAGAGCTGAGAACAGCATGTGGTTCTTGGTGCGCCTTAACTTGTTAGTAACGTTTTAGTGTCGTAGGTGAGGCAGGACTGTCTCCCGTTTTCAAATGAGGATACTGAGATTTGGAGAGAAATTCAGTGTGTCTTTGGAGGCAGAATTTAAATCCAGGCTCCTGGTTCCCACTTGCTCCTCCTCACTATGGCAGTGCCCCTGAACACGTTCCCACCCTCCCATGCCTGCCTGTCTCCCTGGAAGGTGACCTTTCTAGGTGAGGACTGGGATGCTGATCTGATCCTATCTGTGAAGTGAGCCCCCTGATTTCCTGCTGGGCCCTTCTCCCCCAACACCTGTCCCTGTACCTACAGGATGTGTGCCCCTGTGATGGTGGAGCTGGAGGGGGAGACAGATCCCTTGCTCATCGCCATGAAAGAGCTCAAGTAAGTCACCCAGATCGTGGTTCACTGCTCCTGAGCCCTGCGAGGTATCCCCCAGGTTCTCTGCTGCACACCTCTGCCCCACACCCCTGCCTGGGAGGTGAGATTCTTGTTCCTCTAGGTCCTTAGTTTGTTCTGGAGTCAGCCCGCCAGGCAGTGGGGTGGGAGGGGGCAGGCAAAGGGGGAGGGCTTTGACGAGGCAGGGTCCTCTCCTGTCTGTCAGAATCTCCCTCTTCCTGCTGCACTTGGCCTTACCAGTATCCCTCCACACTTCCCCTCCTCCCCTCTTCAGCCCTCGGATGGCAGAGCCTTTCCAGAGCCACCGTCCCTGGGACGCAGGAACTCTCTTTTTATTGTAATTTCTTTTCCACACCTAGTCCTAAGAGGATGCTGCTACGACTTCCCTCCCCTTGCATTCTGCACACAGTGTGTCCCTTCTGCTATAGAGCTCGGGTCACCAGCCCTCACATACTTGTGACTTCTCCCTGCCACAGGGCCCGAAAGATCCCCATCATCATTCGCCGCTACCTGCCAGACGGGAGCTATGAAGACTGGGGGGTAGACGAGCTCATCATCACCGACTGAGCTGGAATCATCTTCCCGACTGTGCCTCATCCTAGTTTCTATTTTCACATTCTTTATACATGTAAATAATAAACCGTTCAACCTTTCATCCCCCTCTGCCTCCAGCTCTCTGTGATGCCCCCTCGCTCCTTCCCTGATAGCACCCTGCTGCCTGGCGGGTGCACCCATTCCTGTGGCCCCGTGACTGTCAGCTCAAGAAGTACCAGGGGCCTTACTCCTTGTGGATCCCCCGCATCCCTCCCTCCATCTCCCTGTTCACCAGCGCAAAGGCTGCTGCAGGGAGACACCTCAGCTGCCTTCCCAGCAGACAGACGAGTCTTTGTGCCCGGGGAACTGGTTGCCACGGAAACCCCCAATTTCCTTTCCAGTGGGGACTGGCTTCAGGGGCTTCTCCCTTCTCAGGAGTATCACAGAGCGGGTCTCATCAAGCCACCCATTGTTTCCTGAGGACCTGCCTCGAGCCTCTTATCGTGGGCTCGGATCCCCTTTCAGGAGCTAGTGCCCCAGCAGGAAGCTTGGGGATGCAGTGATCTCCCGCCCTCCCCAGGCAGAGCCCTGCTGGGCAAGGCAGCAGCTGGAGCGAGGACTGAACACCTGCCCACCCCTGTCCCAGCCCTGTCCCCACTCCCCGGGTCACCGCCCGTACACTGCCTTCCGTGGCCTTCTGGTCCGCCTCCGCCATCCTCTCTCCTTCCCCACCTCTGGAAGATGTCCTTTCCCTTCTGTGTAGGGCCCGTGCTCCTCCCAGACCTTGACTGGGATGATGGTGGGCAGGGAAGCAGGGCTCCTGGGTTCCAGGTATGACATTAAATCGGGACTGGAGCTCCCCTTCCTCTGCCCTAGGCTCTCCTGGGTCCTGTTCTCTTCACCCTGCTTACCCAGCTTGCAGTAAGACCAATCACGTTGCTTCCCCTCTCCCTTGTGGGGACAGGAAGAGGGTGTATCTTGATACCAACAGAGATAGAGGGGACGGTTGGCTCCCTGAATATTCCAGCCTTGCCCTCCATTCTGCTGTCAGCTCCCCTTCCAGGAAGAAGAGGGGCAGGCTTGCCTGACTTCTGCAAGAGGCAGGGTCTCCCGGGTGGGTGCTCTGTGGACAGAGTGGGAGTAATGAGCGTCCCCGGGGGCGGGAGGGGTGCCTGCCACTCTGAAGAAGGGTTAATCCGGGGAGCAGTGGACTTCGCACCCCCTTCCTCCCTCCTCCAAGCCTGTGGAGTCCTTTAATCAAGTTGGGTGCTGAAATTCCAGCTCTGAAATGCCGCCTTTGTGCTGGCGTCCAGGCGGCCGCCCCAGAGCGCGGGGTCACTTTCTCGGCCCCGATCCTCTAAATGGTCTCTTTGTTCCTGCTGGGCCGCTCAGTATCAGATGTGATTAAAGGGAGATGGGGTTTGGGCGGGGGAAGAGAGAAGGGGATGGGAGAGGGAGTAGGGGGTTAACCCTTAGGGGATAGGGTGTAAGGGAGATGGAAAAAGGGGTGGTTTTCCTCCTGTCTCCCTTCCCCTCTTCCATGGAGTCCGTCCCTTGCTGCTCAGCTGGCCAGGCTGGGGCATAGCCTCTTCAGTCCTCGCCAGAAACATGTGGCCCCATCTCTATGCACATGGGGCCACTGCCTTGCTGAGGCCCAAGCTCATCCAGAACCTTAGGTCTAAGGGTGAGCACAAGCCAGGCCTTCCAACTTCTCCAGGGTCATTTGTCCTCTCTGGGGCCACTTTCCCTCCTCCCGTATCCCCAGTGACTTCCCAGTCCATCTCTGTCTCATGAGAGGCAGGGTCCTGGTGGTGGCGGTGTCATCTCGATGAGGCCCCTCCCCTCTGCCCTGCTGGCTCTGTGTCCACAACCCCACTGACAGCAGGAGCAGTGAACGGACTGGAAATGGACCAACAACCTGCTTTTCAATAGAGGGGAAAGGGTGGGTTGTAAAAACTGCGAGCACCTAAGGTTAGTACTGATTGATCCCTGACAAAATTCTAGAACAGGTTGTTGCATGTTTGAAAACACAGCTAATAAAGAGGAGATCCAGGAGCTGTCAGGGTTTCTAAGAATATCGCCAAATGAGCCACATTTCCCTTTCTCAAAGGTTACTGGTCTGGTAGGTTGGTGGGATAGAGCGAATCTTGATTTTAACAAGGCATCAGGCCAGTCTCTGCACACAGCCACAATGGAGAAATTTGTACTTCTAAATAGATTCAAAATTGATCGGACAGTCTTACCCTAAGAGTGCAGATAATAGAACCGATGATGGAGAATCTTCAGTAGCGTATACGGGCCTGTCCCTGTTCATTTCAACCTTTTTTTTTTTTTTTTTTTTTTAATTAGTGACTTAGGGGCTCCTGGGTGGCGCAGTCGGTTAAGCGTCCGACTTCAGCCAGGTCACGATCTCGCGGTCCGTGGGTTCGAGCCCCGCGTCGGGCTCTGGGCTGACGGCTCGGAGCCTGGAGCCCGTTTCCGATTCTGTGTCTCCCTCTCTCTCTGCCCCTCCCCCGTTCATGCTCTGTCTCTCCCTGTCCCAAAAATAAGTAAACGTTGAAAAAAAAAAATTAAATTAGTGACTTAGGATATTCAAGTCTGCAGATCCATAAAGCTCGGAAGGAGCGCTAATAAGTTGGACCCAGAATTCCAAGACTTAATAGAGGTGGGGAAATGGCCAGATCCCACGAGATGAAATCTATTAAAAATCAGCGTAAAGTCCTGCATTTACCCACAACATAACAAACGAAGACCCCAGAGAATAGCTTCTGTATAGTTTGGGCTGGAGCCCACAGATCGAAGAAACAGATGAGGGGGCTGGGGATGCTGGTCTGGAGCAGCAAGAGAAAGATCACCAGATTACAAGCAGAAGTGTGGCCCGCAAGCCATGGGCAGGTGACAGTGACAGTGGTTCAGAGCGCAAGCTCCGGAGTCCCCTGGCTTCAGATTCTGACACCAGCCCTTCTCAGCACCCACCTCTCGAAGTTTCGCAGCTGCCCACGGGGAAAATAGGGAGAATGAGCGGGTCCACTTCTCTCCTAGGCCTGAATGGCAGAAACCACTTGGCCGAGCACTTGGCCAGGGAGCGCTCAGTGCGTGGTGGCTGTTGCTGTTGCTACGCGCGGGGTCTAAGGAAGACTTCCAACCGCCAGAGCCACCCGTAGGTGGAGTGTGGCGGTAAAGAGGTTTCCCTGGTCCCTGAGAACTGTCTGGAATGGCACCGAGGGGAGAGCTCTTGGGAAATGAGGCCTGGAGGATTAGGTCGCGTGTCTGCCATCCCGGGTTTATACCCAGACACAGGCAGCTGCCACGAAGACTTGGCTTGATCCTGGAGTGGACCAAGGTGTGTGTGTGTGTGTGTGTGTGTGTGTGTGTTAGGGGAGAGGGGGCACAGAGAGGGGCGCAGTGAGCGAAGGCCCATCGACACATCCTAAAGGACAGGCCTGCTGGCTGCAGGCAGCCAGACGTCAGGTTTGACCCCCGCCCCTCTTTCAAATTCCCACCCCCTCTGCCAGGCAAGTAAGAGGGGCTCCTTGGAAGGTGCTCTTGCCGAGTTCCAGCTGGACGGCAAATGAGCCACCTGCAGCGTGGGCACAGCTGGGCTGGGGGAGAGCTCCCGGCTGAGGCCTCAACCCCGAACTCAACGCTGGGCCCACGGGGATGCCGGCCGTCCCCATACCCTGCCTGGCCTCCGCCTTCTCAGGGCAGAAAGGAGTCCTTTGGGTGATCTGTCCTTTGAATTCCACCCCTAGGCCACTTCCAGAGAGCATTTGAGGGAGCCCAGTTGAGGGATAAGAAACCAAGAGACAGGCCAGGCCAGGCCCACCAAGCAGGTAACCGGAACCTTTAATTTTATTATGTGGAAGGCTTAATGCAGAGTTAATAGGGGCTGGAGTACCTAGGACGGGGGCGAGGGGAGAGGGAGCTACTGAGATAAATAAAAGGGGGCAGTCATGAGTTACATGTGGACTGTGGGGGCTGCAGAACAGGAAGATGGGGGCAGACAGAGCTACATACTTTATTCAGATACCACTGGGAAGCATAGGGCAAAAGGCCAGGGCAGAATGTACATGTCGGGAGTTTAGTGTCCTCGGCCTGCTCCCAGCCACCTGGGCGCCGGGCCCCGCGTCTCCTCCCGGAGCTGAGGGTCGGGGCCTGAGCAGCTACAACACTCTGGGAAGCCTGAGGAGTTGGGGCTGACAGAGCAGGGACCGCAGAGCCTGGTGAGGGGCGAGGCGGCGGGGAACCTGGGAGGAAGGCTCTGTGAATTGTCTCTGAACCCTTGCCTGGGGCCCTGCCTCCTCACCTGGGCTGTGCCTCCAGGTCTGGGAGGCTGTGGCGGAGGAGGAGGAGGAGGAGGAGGAGGAGGAGGACCGGGGCCTCTTTCTCCGTTAGACGAAGAAGGGGGTTTGGTGGGCACAGAATTGCATCTCGAGGCCTCTGTACCAACTCCTGCCTGTGTCCGGAAGGGGAGGGGGCGCTGAGGGGATAAGGAGACCTCCCTCTGAGACCCCTCCCCTCCCAGGCTTTCAAAGCTGTCCTCCCCACTCCCCAGGGCGGACGTAGCCCACTGTAGGCATCATGCAGGTCTCTGGCTGGCTTTGATCTTAGGCACAGTGGCAAGGGCTATGTCAGACCCCTCATTCTCCACGAGAGCGCGAACATGGGCACAAGGTACGGCAAGGCCTCCGGTTCCTGCCCAGCCCCGGCTGCCTCCCCCACCCCCAGAGGAGGGTGAGAGTGGGTCTTTCTCAGGTCCTGGGATGAGGGTCATTCCGGGGGGGCGGGTGGGGGGTGGGAAGGTGCGGCCCCTCATCGTTCAGTCTAGGGGCGACAATCAACCTCCTTCTCCTCTGCCCAGCCTAGGAGCCCGGGGCTTTGCCTGGCTGGAGCCTGGATAGGACGGGGTGGGGTCATCAAAGGCAGTGAGCCAGACAGAAAGCCTTCTCTCCGCTGTCAGCCTCTGCACCCTCCTCCACGGCCCACCACCAGGTCTGAGATGGGCGAGGAACAGGGCACAAAGGCTGGGGGACGGGGCATGCTACCCAGAGGGGCCGGGCAGGGTGGTGATGACAGGGCCCCCTTTAAGGCCGGGACAGCGTCGTGTATACTGGCTGCTCCCAGTGCGTGGGGCTGTGGGACTGGGGCCCTGAGGGGCTGGGGTCAGAGATGGCCGTGTAGAGGGGCCGCTGCGAGGGCCCCATGTAAGAGAAGGCCGAATAGAGGCCGGAGGCCTGGCCTGAATGGCCGTAATAGGGTCCTGAGGGCTGATGGTCAGAGTAGTCAAACTGGGGGCGGGAGATGGAGGGGAAGGCAGAGCCGTAGTGGGGCAGGCTGAGGGAGGTGTAGGCGATCTGCGAGGTGGATGGCTGGTCGGTGTAGTGCGGGGGGCCCTGGGGCCCCGCGGTCTCCGTCTTCACCTGGGCTTTGGCATCCACACCGGGTGGCGAGACCGTGGGCAGAGCCACACCCGGTGGCTTGGAGATCCAGGCGGAATGTCCACTGGCCACAGCCAGGGCGCTGCCCAGCCCGTAGCCGGCTGCCGAGTAGCTGCCCACGTGGCCCGGGTGCCCGTTGGGTGGCAGGTACTGGTCCAACTCAGCCACATCAAAGGTCTCCATGTTGGACATTACCTCGTGACTGATCTCACCGATGTCCACGTTGCCGAAGTCGATGTGAGGCTTCCCGCCCTCCCCCATGGAGCGCCCATCCCGCTTGGGGTCTGCCTTGCCCGACTGCAGCTCTGTCTTTGGGGTGGTCGGAGGGGTAGGTGGACCATGGCTCTGGCCTGGGGGGGAAGGGAGACAGAAAGCAAGCGGGAAGCCGGGTCAGAGGCTTCTGGATCCTGACGGCTCACCTTCAGAAAAGCTGCCTCCAGGAGGCCGAGGACCGATCACTGCGTGACCTCGTGGGTTCTGCGTGTTTGGGCAGCCCGAGTTGGCATTTCACTTATTTAATGGTCTAGGGCTGGTCTCCAGTTGTCTCTGAAATTCCCCATTCTTAGGGGCGTGTCCTGCCTCCCGCCCAGAGCGGGGGCTCCCTCCGTCACCCATGTCCTGGAGAGGCTTGCTGCATTTTGAAAAGCCCTCTCTGTTGGGGAGTTCTTCCTCATATCGGCTGATGTCGGCTCCCCGCCCTGCTCCCCTGCCCCTTCGCTGTCGACCCCGACGGGGCTGGCCCTTGGTCTGCACTTGTCTGTTCTCTTCTGCGCATGCCTGGCTTCTGCCAGCTGCTCTCCTTGGTGCCGACCTCTCCTGCCCTCATCGCTCTCGACTGCTTCACTTTTGCTGGCTTGCCTGGGCCCCCTCCCCCACCCGCCACCCCCACCCCTGGCCCCCAAACAGCCGTGTGTCCCCTCCGGCCCCATGCCTCCTGCCAAAGCCAGCTCAAGTGCCCCTCCCTCCAGGAAGCCTTCCCTCCGACTCTGCCCCACCAGCCACGCTCTGTCCCCCCACTCCTTGCTCAGCTGTGCTGCCCCTAGCCCTCCAGCAGCTTTTCCCTCCTGGATCAGGAGGACACTTAGATATCTAGCTGACTTGCTCCACCCCTCTTCCAATGTCTATTTTCTCACTCACATGGTCATTCACCCGATGCTTAGGGCGGGGCGGGCGGCAGGGCATACAAACGTGAATCAAGTGGATCCTCTCTTCATAAGCTCAGAGTCTTGGGGGAGATCCAGAGATGCGCACAGTAGTGGAGGGCAGCATCAGAAGTTACAGGGTATGCAGAGGGCTCAGGAGACTAGAGGAAGGTGCCACCCCCACCCCCCACCTGCCCCGGGGACTTGGGGAAGGTCTCACTGAGGAGGGGTAGCTGAGCTGGGCCTTGGAGAAAAAAAAGCCCATGCCCACAGTTAGAGCCTGGGGTGGTGGTTCTGTACCTGGTCCGGGGTCTTCTGATGTGTGTGTGTGTGTGTGTGTGTGTGTGTGTGTGTCCCTGAGTCTCTGAAGTAAAGCATACATGTGTGGGGGAGAGATGGCAGGACCGGGGATCCCCTCAGAGAGAGAACACGTCCACAGTCTGCGAGGCCAGGGGCTCCTTGAGGGCATTTCTGTGTCTCTCCCCCCCTCTCCCACCACTTCAGACCAGAGGCAATGCCAAGTCGTGCCCCGGCCAAGCGCTCTGGATTTTGAGACACCGCCTGGGTTTGAATCCTGGCTCTGTCACTGTGTGATTCTGGGGAAATGCCTACCGTCTGTGACCTACTGCCTTATCAGTAAAACAGAGATGACGGCAAGCGGCTCAGACGCGGCCTCCTTCTGGGAGGCTCTGGCTTCACGCACACTTGTGTCTTCTTCATGCATTTGTTTTCATCCCTGCCCCTCCCTCTGGACTGTGGGGACTCCCACCGCCAGGGACCGTGGTGGCTTCTCTTGTTGATGCCCCTGGTGTCTGCTCCCAGGCCGGGCACAAAGGGGGACGCCAGGTGTGTCTTCTGAAGGTAGAGCTGTGCTCACGCAGGCTTCTGAGCCCAGGCGGCGCGGCTGCCCTAATCACAGTTTGGAGTGACCGAGTTAATAGTATGGCAATCAGCAGGGTGCCTGGCACACCCCGAGCAGGTGCTCAGTTAATGTCAGCCTTACTTGCACTAATGGAGATGAAACAAGATGGCCCTATGTCTGTTCCTCCGTGGCACGATCTCAACATCCCATGCCGTGGCTCCCCCATCAGACTGAGAGGTGGGAAAGAGGCAGGGCTCTCTCCTCCATCTGATCTCCCGTTTCTCAAAAGCATCCTGTCTCTGCTTTCCCTGCTGTAACTCACCCCTGCGCCTCCCCGGCCTCCTCAACTGGCCTCTTGGCTCAGCAGCGGCGCCCTCTTCCATCAGCCAGAGCCGTCGTGGCCAGCCACTTCCTCTGGCGCCTCAGCTCCCACTGAGGTCCCTCTGGGCCCCTGCACCCCAGCTGGGGCAACGAACGGCACGGCGCCGCGAGCCTCCCCAGCGCCCAGGGCGGTCGTGGGTCCTCAGAGTCTCACGACGGCCAGCCTTCGCCCCTCCCCAGCGCCCAGGCTGTCCCCACCCAAAGCTCGTCATCAGCCCAGCGCTCACCTGAGGGGTGTTCAGGGTTCCCGTCGGACATGGGGGAGCCCTCTCCGGGGTGCCGGTGGTCCAGGTGGGCGCTCTTGTAATGGGCCTGGATGGCGGCGGCCCCACCCTGCTCGGCCTCGCCGCCGGGACACTCTGACTCCCCCTGGGCCGCCTTCCCATTCTTCCGCCTCCGGGGCTGGTACTTGTAGTCCGGGTGGTCCTTTTTGTGCTGCATCCGGAGCCGCTCGGCTTCTTCAATGAAGGGGCGCTTGTCACTCTCGTTCAGCAGCCTGGGGCGGTACAGTTGGGGGAGACAGCAGAGGGGCCAGAGTGAGTTTCTACCCTGGAAGAAATGAGGTCCCTGGCTGGGGAGCCCAGCGGGCAGGGCCCGGTTCTTTGATTTACAATCTGGAAGATGTGAGGCCCAAGGAACCACAGGCTCAGAAGGCTGTGATCTCTGTCCCTAAACTCAGGAGCTTTGGTGCGAGAGAGGTTCGTGAGAGCGGGATTAGGCTGCTGTTTCTGGAGCCCCCGATGATGGAGTTAGCAGTAGGAATAGAGCCTCCGAGGGACGCAGAGCTTCGCTCAGTTCCAGGAAAGGAAAAAACTTTCTCGTCATCAAAGCTGTCCGCCGCCGGTAGAACACTGGCTGCCTCCCTAGGGGGTGAGCTCCCCGGAGCTGGAGGTATGCGAGCCGAGAAGCAGCAGAGTGCGGGGGAAGAGCCCCGTCTCTGCTACTTGCTAGCGTGTGACCGCGGACAAATCACTTCTCTGAGCCTTAGTTTCTTCCTGTCACTTCTCTGAGTCTCAGTTTCTTCCTATCAAATGAGGAGGATAAAGCCTACCTCCCTGGGTGTGGGATGGGCCAAGGTAGCACTCTGCACTGGGCCTGGGGGCGGGGAGGGTGGGCACCTTGAGGAGCAGGTGCCGTGCCAGTGCTGGGGGTAGGCCCTCTCAACTCTGGAGTGCTCATTTTGTGAATTCCAGTGTGGTGCGGCTGGAGGGGCAGGACGTGAGCCCCTTCCCTCTGTGGGGTCACTGCATCCTGGGGGAGATCCTATCTCCTTGTCCAGGGGGTGACAGAGGGTAGAGGAAGCTAGACTTTCTCCCCAGACCCTGGGACAGAGGCAAACAGACCCTCACCCCAGTCTGAGACCAAGCTTGGAGGAAAGCCTTGAAGGCAGTGCCCCTGCCCTCCCAGCTCCAGCCTCGGGGCCCGGGCTGGAGGACGGTGGAGGGGGTGATGTTTAAGGCTCCGGTGCCCCAGGGTGAGGAGGGCAGGACAGGGTACCTTGCAGAGGGAGCGGAGGGGAAAGGACGGACTCCTGAGTCCTACACAGGAGGGACTTTGTGGGCGCGGCTCTGTCCCTCTGCCCAAAGGGCCTCTCCAGCTGCCCACCCCCTCCCCAGTGGGTGCTCTCTTCCCCCAGTCAGCAGAAGCCGAGCCCTCCTGCCCAGGATGGGAGGGGGTGGTCATACCAGGCACCTCCTAGCCGGTGGCAGCATTCCTGTGCGGCTTAGCTTCCCCGGCTGCCCCCCTCCCCCCAGGCTGCCGGCACCCAGCCTAGCGTAGCCCAGCTTTCGCCAAGGGTCCCTCCGACTGAGCGATGGGATGGAGACCCCAGGCCAGCGCTCCAGGGGTCAGAGAGTGGACTGCAGCCCCAGGCCGGGGCCCCTGGGAGGCTGGGCCGGTGGAGTGGGTGGGGCGGGCCCGAAGGGGGTGTGCGTGCTGGGGGCGGGGAGACAGAGGTACTAGAGGGCGCAGAGCAGGCCCAAGACCCCAGCGCGGAGGCTCCGGAAAGGCTGGGGACCCTGAGCTTCCTGTCCCACCCAACTCTTCCTTGTGCCCTCTGTGTAGCTGGCAACTGGGCGTGACTCAGCAAGAAAATGGCAGGGGGCACGGAGCGGGGGCACAGGCCAGAAGAGAGGGAAGCTTCCAGCACCGCGCTCACTGTCGCCTCCCATGCTGGGTCCCAGCAGTACCCTCACCTTGACAGAATCCGCACTTTCGGTCCTCCCCACCCCCACGCGGTTGTCGGATGGCTCCAACCCCGACCTCACACTGACCTCAATTCTATTCACTCCCTCCTAACCCCAGGCCCATCATCCGGCCCCACCTTGCAAACCCTCTCAAATCTAATCTTGACCCCAACACCAGCCTCACTGGGCATTGCCCCCCTCCCGGGCCCCAGCGGTGCCCTCAGCTCTAACTGCAAACCCGATCCTCATTTGCCACCCGGCCTCTGTCTTCTACGTGTTCAAAGTTTGGAATAGAGGATATGGAGGGTAGACTGGTTCTCCCCCGCCCCGGGAAAACTGGAAACCCCGGCCAATGGGTGGGGGGCTCCCAAAGTGGGGCACTCACTGCTGCTCTCCTGTTAGGGAAGGGGCCTGTGGGCTTGGGGGTCAGGAGAGGCTCCAGCCTGTGACCCCCTTTCTAGTCTCCTGACTCTATTCTCTCCAGACAAATCAACCCATATACAACCGTCACCACGCGATCGGTATCTAACAAGCCTTTCCCAGGCGCGCACGGAAGGTTAGCTCGACTGTCGGAGCTCACGTCGCCACTTAGGAGCCAGGACCTGGACGCTGGTGTGTCTGACCCCAACCTACTTCCAGCACCCCACACATGCAGCAAGTCTGCATGTCTTGCTGTTTTCGGGTGTAGGGCCCCCGTTTCCCAGTTCTGTCTAACCATCCCCCTTCCTGATGGCCTGGGAGTCGTGATCCTGGGAGGGCTTTCAGGAGGAGCCCCTGGAGGGACTGGCCAGCCCAGCCCAGCCCATCTTTAGATGCCTCTCAGGACCCCCCAGCCGGGATCCTGGTAGCCCGCTGGGCGTGGGCATGGCCTTGGATCCTTGTCAGAGTCCAGCCACCGTCCTGCCCCCTGGGGCTGGGTCCTGGGCAAACAGTGCCTGCTTTCCTGATTGCCCAACTCTAGCGTGGCCCTGGAGGCCAATCGATGATGGCCAGAAACCAGTCTTCCTGAGGGAGCCCGAGCCCAGGGCTCTGGTCTGGGGGAACGGGGACAGGGACAATGGAAGGTCCAGTCTTAAATCCTTCGCAAGGGGTGAGGGAGACGTGGGGGTCCATCCTTGCTTTGATGCTATCACTGGGCCGGTGCTCTGGGCTGTTCACAATCCCCAGGGCCTGCTCCGTCTGCCTGCCTGTCTCCCTCCTGGCTCTCTGGCTCTCATTTGCTCTTCTCTGTACCAAACTGGCCCCGGGCTGAGCCCTGCCTGGGTGCGGATGGACCTTGGGCAGAGCTGGAGCCTCTGGGTCCACACAGCAGGCTGGCCACTAAGCCCAGGGCCTGCCTGCCCAGGATGAACAGAGCGCCGAGGGCGGAGACGGGGAGGTGAAGGACTACCAGGCCGTCAGCAAACACGTGGCCAAGGACAGGGCCATGGGACTGGATGTGAATCCCTCTCGGTCTCTTGGGGGCCCTCTTCAACCTTTGGCCTTCTAGACCCTTCCATGATGCTGGGGCCAGCATGGGGACGGCAGCAGCAGGAGGGAGGCCGGCTCCCCTGAGAAGCCCAGACTTTCTGAAACTCGGGTGCGCCTCGCTCCTGCCCTCCCCATCTCTGCCTGTCCGCCTCACTCCTGACCACACCTTAGAGTGAAGGGGTAACCCGCCACTGTCACCAAGGACAGTGTGGGGGGAAGACCTCCAGATGAAGAATCAGGAGACCTGGGTTTGGCCCTGCTCAGCCACCAGCTGTGACGCGGCCTTTGCCATCCCTTTGCCTTTGTGGGCCTGTCTCTCCTGGGGAATCAGGTGGCCTCTGCGGGCTCGTACCTCCCGGAGCCCCTGTTCTTTCTCTGAGCTGCCCAGGATGCCTGAGGTCGGGGGTTGCTGCCCTGCTCAACATATCCCAAGGGGCCGGGCTGAGCCCGAGACCTGAGCTGAGGGGGGCCCCGACTTCCTCCTTGGGGGGCATGTTCTTCCCCAGAGGTTTGGCCCCAGGGAACCTGGGACTCTGAGGGACCCTGGGTAGGAAGGGGCCAGGGTTTCCTCCTGGGTAGGGCTCTCAGCGCCAGCTCTGGGGCTGAAGGGGTAGGAGGTTACTCAATGCTGGGTGGGGCCCTGGAGAAGAAAATGGCGGCTGGACTGGGAGAGGGAGGGGGGAGGGAGGGAGGGAGAGGCAGGCCTGGCAGCTCTGGGACAAGGTGGGAGGGGAGACTTCTTTCCGTGTGTCCCCTTTCCTAGGGAATGAAGAGCCCCCCCCCCCTTCCTCCCCTCCCCAGCCTGAAGGAGGAGAGGATGAGGAAGGCACCGTGAAGGTAGCTGGGACGGGAGGGGATCCTGCAGTGACAGATCCTTGGTGGTTCTTCGTCCCTCACTCTTTCAAAGACTCCTGTCCGAATTCCTCGCTTTCTGGAGCTGCCCCCTCATGCTCCAGCCTGCTGCCTCAGTTTCCCTGCCTCTCCAGCCAGGCCTTCGGCTCTTTCCCCAAGCATTCCTCGGGCATCCCCCTGACCACTGGGACTGGTGGCCGCGGCACCGCTGAGTGTGCTGTGCCTGCGGGAAAGCCATGAGTGAAGGCCTTTGGTGTGGGCCGCTCGGGATCCTTCCCTCCCCCTGGCCTTCGCTCCCCCAGGAAGAAGCTCAGACGCTTCGCCCGCCACCCGACAGAATTCCAGCCACGAGGGGGCGCCCTCTAGCCCGCTGCCCCAGGTGGGGAGCCGTGCCTAGGCCGCAAGAGTTCTAAGCCGGCGCCACCCCAAGGGGGTGCTCGTGGGGGAAGGGCGGGCCCGAAGCCCACACCTGGTCTTCCAGGCCCATCAAAGCGGTGGCTTCCCCCCACCCCCACCCCGGGAGCGGGGCCCGGGCAGTGCCCGTCCAGCCTGAATCCACCCGCAGCCAGGGGGCCCGCGGGAGCTCCCCGGAGGCGAGTCGAGGGCGCTCACCTCCACAACTTGCCCAGCGTCTTGCTGAGCTCGGCGTTGTGCAGGTGCGGGTACTGGTCGGCCAGCTTCCTGCGCGCCGCCTGCGCCCACACCATGAAGGCGTTCATGGGCCGCTTGACGTGCGGTTTGCTCTTGCTGGCGCCGTTGACGCGCACGGGCATGGGCACCAGCGTCCAGTCGTAGCCGCTCAGCACCTGGCTGACCGCCTCGCGGATGCACACGGGGAACTTGTCATCGTCCGCCTCGCCGTCCTGCTGCTCCTTCTTGACCTTGCCCAGCTCGCCGGGCCCCGGGCTGGCTCGCAGGCCCGAGCCGCCGCCGCCACCGCCGCCGCCGCCGCCGCCGCCGCCGTCGGGCCCCAGCGAGGGCGCGCTCCCTGGGGACAGGCAGCGGGGCTCCTCGGAGCCCACGGGGCTCAGCTCCACCTCGGACAGGTCCTGCTCCTCCGCCATGTCGCCCCCGGCCGCCGCCGCCTCGGCCGCCTCCCCGGGGCCCGCCGCCGGGGTCCTGGCGAAGAGTCCAACGCCCACCTGGACGGGAAGGAGGGAGCGATGGAGCGGCGGGACGCGCAGCCCCGACGGCGGCCCCGAGACGCGACGCGGGCACAGCCCCGAGGTGGCGCCCGCCCTGCTCCCCCTGCACCCGCTGGAGCCCCTGGGGCCCGCGCACATGCCAGCCCCGGGCTCGGCCTCCTAGCGCCCGCCCTCCTCGCCTTCCCACCACCTGGTCCCAACCGTCTCTTGGTGTGGGTGGGTTTGGGTTTTTTTAAACCTCCTTTTGGGTGGAGGTTTGTTGATGGAAAGGAAGAAAAACGGACTCTTTATTCTGCTCTAATCCTGGCTCCTGGAATTTCCCACCTTTTCTCTCACCTTTCCGGCTTCCCTTCTGCCTGCCCCCCCGATGGAGTCTAGAGGAGCCGGGTGGGGGGCAGATACGGGTGTCAGTCACTCCCCACCCAGCCCGACCTCGCAGGGGCCCAGGCCCCGGCCCAGGAAGGCAGGAGCGGAGGAGCGGGCTGTGCACTCACTCACCTCCTCGGACCTCTCCTCCAGTCTGGGGCTCGTCCTTAGGAAGTGGAAAACCGTGTCCCAAGGTGTGCGGTCCAGCTCGGGGCTGGGGGGTGACGCTGGTGGGCTGGGAGGGAGGGGCTGGGGGGCCCTGAGCCTCAGGCCGCGGCCTCGTCAGGACGGAGCCTGAATCCTCACCACCAACCACCCTGGCCGGACAGCCTGAGACTGACTGAGCACTGAGCTGCTGCGGAGGGCTGGGAAGGAAGGAGGGGGAGAGGGGGAGGGGGAGGGGAGGGAGGGAAGGGCAGAAGGTGGAGCCTCCAGCGCTGTCCTTCATCCCCAACACTCAGGGCTCCTCCGCCAGGCCCCCCCCACCCCAGCTCCAGGCGCTGCTGTCCCAGGCCCGTCTTGGGGCCTGGACTTAGGGAGATAGACGAACGGGGGTGGTCAGGCCAGGAAAGCCAAGGGATGTAGGTGGGCAGGGTCAGAACCGGTTGCTTGCAGGACCCCTTACCCTCTGCCAACCGGGACCCCCAGCCTCCACCTCAGGCAGTGGGATGGGCAGGTGGCAAAGGATGGGGGCTGTGTGAGAACGCGGGTGAACTTTCTGTCGACGTGTGAACTCGGCTGGCCTGTGTCGCTTCCTTTAAGACATCTTACGGAGAGTGCCTACGGTGGCCAGACGCGCGGCTTCTCAGCCTGCCTCACCTGCCTCCCGCCCCCGCCTAGGCTGCCCTCTGCCTCAGCTCATATGGCAAGAGAGAGAGCATGCAGGCCCATACCTGGTGAGGTAGGGCAGCTGGGCCCCCCACCCCCACCCCCTGCCCAGTGCAGAGGCCCCTGCTCCACCCCTGGGCCCTTCTCACCAGACACCCAGCACATGTAAGGGCTGGGCTGGCTCAGGTACAGAGGCAGGACTCAAGTTCCCAGGAGGCTGGCCAGGGGGCTGGGCTGGGGGTCCACTCCAAGTAGGTCTGAGAGGCGTCTGGGGCCCCACTTCCTGGGCCCCAACTCCCTCCACGCTGGAGTTCATGCTCTCTTGGTGTGTGTTTGGGGGGGGTGTCTCGGCCCCCGTTAGTCTCCCACCCCTCCACACCACGCCCGAAGGGTGGGGAGGTGCCCTGCCTCCCTCTCCCGCCTCTCTGCCCACTTCTGTCCTCAGCCACCTCCCCAGTGGGGTGACCTTCCTCCTTTTCCTTTCCGGCCCATCACCCAAGGCTCCTGTTCCTCTCCTCTTTCCTAGATCCCTCCCCCGAAGGCCACAGCCCCTCTCTCTTCTCAGAGGGTGGGTGTCGAGGGAGCGGCAGATAGAGCCCGGGGCCATGCTGGCGGCCACGTGCAGTTCTGAGCTCAGTGGCTGGGCCAGGCCCGAGGCCCACCCCAAGGGAGTCTTGTCTGGAGTGGGGCTGCAAAGGGGGTCTAGGCAAGGCCTCATGCTTGGGAAAGGCCAAGGGGGTGGGGGGGGTGGGTAATGGGACACAATGAGGTAGTCACACGAGGCAAAGGCATGTTGGGGGTGGGGGGAGCGGACATTGGAACACACACACGCACACACACACACACACACACATGCTCGCACACACAACCAGCCAGACAATCGGGCCAGTGTGTCTGGGGCCTCGGAGCCCAGTGAATTAGGAGTTTGATAAGGGTTTTCTCTTTCTCTCGCTTGCCGGCCTTGGACAATCTCCCCCCAGTTTTCCTCGACGCCACCCCCAGCGCTGCCAACCCTCCTCCCCCCGCCTCCCTTCTCTTCCCTGTGCCCAGACTCTTGTTCGGGGCCTTGAAACAGTGAGCTGTCTTTGTTCGAAATACAGGTGAACGGCAATCATGTGATTAACACACACACACATAAAAAGCTTTTTAACAGCGCCCGCCCGGCCTCAGAACCGCCCAGAGAGGAGCCGCCCTGGATGGACAGAGGGACGGAGGGACGCTCATCCAGCCGGTCGCGTCCAGCTGCCCGCAGCAGTCTCCGACACTCGCTGCTGGCTGCCCGCTGCCCGCCTGCCCGGCATCTCTCGATCCCGGTGGGTCCCCACTCATCCTTCCGTCCTCGGTTCCTCCTCTAAGAGGGAAGGACTTCCCTGCTTCCCGCGTCTGCCATTTGGCCTGAGACCCCCTGGGGCGGGAGGGGCGGCTGTGGCGGGAGAGGGCCCAGGGTAGAAAGCCGGGTGTGGGGTCCCACAGCGCCCCTCTCCGGCTCCCCGCCTCCTCCCTCACTCTCCGTGGCCCATCTGTGCCAGGATGGGGGTGGGGTAGCAGTGGGCGCTCTGGGTCTACCGAGGAGCCACACTGGACAGAGGGGGCCTCTCTCTCCCCCTCCCTCTGTCTCCCTCTGTCTCTCTGTCTCTCTCCCCCTCTCCTCCTGTTTCCTCAGTGCTGTGCTCGGGCTTTCTGCCGAGAGGTGCTGGGTGAGGCAGGTGGGCCTACAGGGGTGCAGGGAAGGGTGCCCAGAGCTGTGGGCCTGGGGGGAGCCCCCTGCTGTGACGACCCCTGTGCTGGCAACTGGGACCCCCTCCATCCCATCCCAGGCCCCAGGGGCCCAGCTTTCCCAGCAGAGGGCAAAGGCCCCGTAGCCATCCCTGGAGAGCAGGGAGTTTGGAGAGGGGGTAGGGATCCTGGATGAAGACCCCTGGCCTCTGCCCCTGGCGGAACAGCCACACCCCCATTGAGCCCGCCCGTCCTCACTGAGGTGTGGTGGCCGGTGGGCTCTGTGACCTGCGCTCTGTCCCCAACAGAGAGGGGCCCGCCCTGCGAGTGTAATGGTGGAGATTCAGGCGAGATCTGCCCTTTGGTGGGGCAGGGGCTGTGCAGGGGCGAGGGGTGGTGCCAGTCAGGTCGAGGCTCTGCTCCAGCCTCAGTTTCCCCGGGTGGGCATGAGACCCTTCCTGACTGAGGACCAGAAGAGGGGACACTGGGGAAAGCACTTTACCACCTTTAGGCACCTGCTTGGTCCGGAGGCTCCCATCCTTCAGGTCTGGGATGGGACCTGAGACTCTGCCTTTCTGACCAGCTCCCAGGCAGTTGTCTAGAGAATTGGCCCTAATTCTCGCTGAACTTTAGAATCATGTGTGAAATTAAAAAAAAATAATAATAAATAATAATAATAATAATACAGAAGTCTGGATCTCACCCCAGACTGGCTAATTCCGAATCAGGGGTGGGGAATCCAGACGTGTTTGCTTTGCGAACTCCCTGACCCTTGCTGTCCTTCACTGGGTCTCTGGGACCCTAAGGCTGTCGTGACCCCCTGCAGAGCCTGAAATCTCCAGGGAGAGGGGAGGGAGCCAGGGCTCTGGACCCCAGAGCTAGAGGCCAGAAGTGCAGTCCCACTGGGCTGGGTGGGGAGTTGGGGGATGTGGCAGGGGAGGAGCTACGCGTTGGGGAGAGGGAGGGCTCAGGGGTCACAGGTCAGGGGTCAAGGGTATGGCCGCGAATCGGTTCAGAAGCTTATTCTGTCTGGGTGAGTGCATGAGGAGTATGGGAGCTCCCTCGAGCATTTCTTATGCCCCCACCACCTCTGGACAGGCGGTGTTGTTCTCGGTTTGGAGTGGCGTGGAAGGAACACCGGACTTGGAGTCAGGAAGTCCTGCCATTAGCCTCCACGTGGCCTTGGGCAATTTATGCCAGTTGACTTCTCAGGCCCCGGTCTTCGCCTGTGCAAAATGCTGATATTATACGTCACTGCGTCCCCAAGAGGATGGGAGAATTGAATACCGATACATACGTGCACGCGCGTGCCTAGCTCAGTGTTTGTGTTTGATGTGCCGTAGCGATTTAGGTGCCGGCGGGAGGGAGCCGTGCTCGCGTCAGTTCAAGTGCACGGGTGTTCGCTGAGCTGCCCCTGTGGACTTACTTGCCTTTAGGAGTTTATAATCTGCCCTTTGAACCCCAGAGTCAGACCAGGGGGGTGCGTGGTAAGCTCCACGGGGGGTGGGGGGGTGGGTCTCCCCTACCCTGTGCCCACCCTGCCCGGGCCTCCCTGGAGCCAGGCCAGCTCTGAGCGCTTCTGTTGTCTCAGCAACCCAGGGAGTAGACGCTTTTGGTATTCTCCTTGGGGGAAGGAAACTGAGGCACGGGAGGTTCATTGACAGGCCCGACCTCACCCAGCCAGTGATGGGAGGGAATATGCTGGCACCTGCGGTTTACCTCCTGAGCCCGGCCTCTGACCACTCTGCCTTCCTGCCACTAGGCCCCAGGTGCGGCCACAGGCCAGTTGTGGCCTCCCCGGCCTCCTCCCACCCACCCCCTCCACCCCCAAGGGGCCTTCGCACTTTCTCTGCACTCCCTGTCACTGCTCCTGCTCGCAGCCCGCCCCCTTCCCCAAGGCCCAGCATGACCTCAGGGAGTCTTTCTTGAGTTGAGTTGCTGTCAGGGTTCCGAGGAGGAAAGGATAGGCTGGAGGGGACCGACTGGCTTCTGCCTTCTTCTCAGTAGCCTTCCAGGAAAGGGACTGCTTGTTCCTGTCCTCCAGACCCAGCTAGCTGCTAGAAAGCCCTTCCCGGTGTCTGCCCTGAATCTCTCAGGCTAAGGTGAACTTTCGGGAATGTACTCTCTGTAGGGGGCACGGGAGCTCAGAGTTTGATGGGAGAGGCCTTCACGCAAACCTGGCTCCTTGGCACAGCCGAGAGCCTCCACGGCTGTGCGGGCGACGAGGACCCCGGAGGGCTGGGCTCAAGTCCCAGATGGGCTATGGAGGCCCTTTGTTGCTTCGGCCACCTCTGCCCTCTCCTGGCCTCAGTTTCCCCATCCATAAAATGAGGGGCAGACTAGGTTTTCGCGAAGGGCGTTTCCAGATTTGATAGCCCATGAACTGTATTTCAAAACAAGAGGCCAACCCGTGACCCAATGTTTCCACGACTTGGTGTGCCTCAGACCCGGATCGGCATTTCTTGAAAGGACTGTTTGGTGGGCAAACAAATTAAGGAAACACTGGTTTCCACGTCCTCTTTTTAGAGACGCAGGGCCCGGTAGGGGGGTCAAGAGCTCTAAGTTCTGCAGTTAAGAAGTGGGTCTTTGCTTAAAATACTTATCCCCGACCCCTCTGCCGTGTGCACTCTCCCCACCCCCCGCTCCATGGCCCAGGCCCCAGCAGGTCAAGCCTTTGCTCCGGATACCTTGCCTGTTGGCCTGGCCCCGGCCTCTCTCACCTTTCCAGCAGGACACTTGTCCCTGCTGGGGTGTGGACCACGATGCCTGGCACGTGGAAGGCCCACAGTGATACAAATGAATGAACGACTCCCGGGAGCTGAACTTACCCCGGCAGCCACACGTGGTGCTCTTGAGTCAGACGGGCTCCGGGTTTGAATCCCCGCACCCCCGCTGATTAGCTATGTGTCTGTGGCAAATGACGACGTTAACATCTCTGGGTCTCGGTGGTGTGGAGAGGGCTAAACCGGATGATGTATGTAAGCGTCTAGGGTAGTGCCTGGCACGTTACAGGGCTCGGTAAATGGCAGGTATTGTCATCAGCATCCAGGGACCCGCCCTGGGAGGGTGGCTGTCCGTTGACCTTGGGTTTGATAGGAGTCATTGCTTCTTTTCCCATCCAAGTGCTGTTGCTGTTCCTGGACATTCTCCCATCAGCCCCTGGCCACGGGAGGCGACACGGGGAGGATCATCATCCCACTGGGCAAGAGCAGAAAAGGAAGGGGTTGGCTGGGACTGGCTGAGGCCACATGGCCGTTTGGCCTTGGAACATGACCTCTCTGCCGTGACTTTGTGCCCCGGGTTTCCCGACCCCCCACCCCCTAGGCCAGGCTCTGCTGTCTGTGAATGCTCAGCTTGTCATCGGGGAGCTTGTCAATGAGCAGGGAGTTGGGTCACCCACCCATACTTTCCCACGCACGTATTAGGGCAACAAGGCGCAGACACGAGTGAGGATGACAGGAGCGGAGTGGGGAAGGTGGAGGAAAGAAAGGAAGGGTGGGGGAGGGCCGAGCGTGGCTTCTTTTTCAGCGGGGACCCTGGGATTGACCCGGAGGGGGCTGCTACTGTCAGAGCGGGGTGGGCCACGTGGGCTAACGAGGGTCTTTGAGCTTCCGTCACTTGGGCAGCGGCTTGTCCAGAGTGCCCAGTTTCGGAGGTGACTGTCTGCCCATGCCCGCTCCCCTGTCATTTCGCTCCGTCATCCAGGGCATTACCAGGGACCGGGGCTGTGGATACCGAGGGACAGGGGACCGGGCTGGGCGTGAAGGAAGGCACGGTCACCCATCTGAGCTTGGTATTGTGAACGCGTCTCTGCTCTTGCAAAGTTCCCCTCTGTCCTCTGAAAGTGAAAACAGGGTGATCCAGGGGGATTTCAGTGTTTGCATGAGCCCAAAGGGGCCTCTCCACAAGGTTACTTTACCCCTTGAGGTTGTCATTTTATTTACTTATTTCAGTGTTTATTTTTGAGAGAGAGAGTGTGCGAGCAGGGGAGGGCCAGAGAGAAAAGGAGACACAGAATCCGAAGCAGGTTCCAGGCTCTGAGCTGTCAGCACAGAGCCCGACGCGGGGCTCGAACTCACGAACCGCGAGATCATGACCTGAGCCGAAGTCGGACGCTCAGCCAACTGAGCCCCCACCAGGCGCCCCGCGGATGTCACTTTACAATGACAAGGGAACTGAGTGATGAACTTGAGATCTGGAGCCAGAGAGGCCAGGGTTCAAATCTAGTCGTGCCCCACTAATCTGCTGTGGGATTGGGCCGCGTACACATCTCTGTAACCAATGTCTTCCTCCGTAAGGGAGGATACCAATTCTCGCTTCCTGGGAATGTCGCAAAGATGAAAACAAACAAACAAACAAACAAAAAAAAGCAATGAGAAATAGCAAAGACCTTGCACGGTGCCTGAGACAAAAGGCAGACACGGTCATGACCTTCTTTCATCGGCTGGTTGGTGTCCAGCGTTTTTCAGGTCGGGTGGCTACCGTATTGGGTATGATAATGCCTTGGAGATAATACGCTCAGGAAAACCTCTTCCCTTTCTAGGGGGAGGAGACGTACTTAACCGCGATGAAAGCAAGGGGCTCAGGCACAACCCTGGGGGTGTGCTCACGTGTCCGGGAGTTCCGGTTCAAGCAGAAAGTGTAATGTATCCTCGAGGCTGCCGGACGTGGGGATTTTGTCTGTCTTGCCTCCCTACCGGGTGGCAGGTTGAGAAGTCAGAGAGTTTGAACGTCTCCCGTTTGGGGCTAGAACCCGCAGTGGAACAATCTCCGCTTTGGCAGGTGCAGTGGGAGTTGCTGCTCCCAGCCCTGCCGAGGGTCCAGACTCTTGCTGTGTGACCTGGGGGCAATCGGCGGCCCTCTCTGGGCGTGTGTGTCCCTTCCTCTGCCCAGTGAGAGAGCTGGCCTCAGATCCCTGGGGGCTCTTTCAGATTTCCTAGCAGGGGGTTGGGTGTTCTAGAATAGGAAAAGGCCCTGATCTGGTTTTGTCTCCCCGGGGGGCAGCTGCTCAGGGCCTGGACGTGTGAGCGTACAGCCGGCACCCCATCAGCGCTTGTTGAACCCCCCTGACCAGGCAGAGAACCTGCCGGACGCCCTGTGCTACTTCTCCTCTCCCCAGGCCTGGTCACACCATCCCCATCAGCCCCACAAGTTCACGCCACAGTCAGCTGTTTGCTTATTTGGCCTAAAGCACACAGATGGGGCGGACACCCGTGCACGTAGGGAAATAATACTTCCGATCACAGACGGATCAGGTAAGTATTTCCTGCTCACCGTTCTTAGGATCCAAATCCCAGACCTTCAGCCTGGCCCTCGTGTCCTCGCCCCACGCTCGTCCCGAAACTCTAGCCAGAGCGGCTGCCGAGCGCCCGCAAATGTCCTCCCTCCAGTGGACACGCGTCCACCGTCGCCCCGCTTGGCTCCTCCTGGGGGCTCAGCCTAAAGGCCGGGTCTAGAGACACCTCCTGATTCTCCAGCGTCGGTTATTCCCAGACAGCAGTCCGGCCTTTTCCTTTATAGCACTCCCTGCAATTTACGATGTTGTGTTTATCGTGAGATTAGTTATTCGTGGTCTTCCCACAAGGATGTCACCTCTGGGAATCCCTGGCGATCGGCTGAGTGCCCGATGAACGAATGGGCGAATGAATGAATGAATGAATGAATGAAGGGATAGGACCGGGAGAGGAAGGGGTGGGAGGCCTGGAGAGGTGAAGAGAGCAAGGAAGGAGGCTGGGTCTGAGGGTTAGAGGGAGGAGACTGGTCCAAGGTCTCTCACGGGATGGAGGCAGGAGAGGCAGGTGGCCTGATTCCCAGTCCGGGTTCTTCCTTCTCCGGCAACTGGGGCCGCTGGAGGGACGGGCTGGGTTCAGTGAGTCGCCAAGCCCCTGAGGACCTAGGGAAGGGGGATCTCAGCCAGCTCCTCAGCCAGCTCCACCCCTTCCCCCAGCAGGCAGGAAGGACAGGGGCAGATCTGTCAGCTTCAGACACCATCGCCCCAGGGGACCCAGCCCCAGTCCGAGGAGGCCAAGGGAAAGAGGTGGGGGGGGGGTGGGCAGGAAGCAAGGGGGTCTTCCCCTCCTCCCTCCTGCCCCGCCCTCCGCCCCCATCTCTGGCTAGAGCTCGCAGCCCCAGGCCTTGGCACTAGGGGGACGGGGGCGGGGGGGGGGGGGGGGGGGGACGGGGGACAGAAATCCTATTCTGGCCCAACGCCTTCCTCCTCCCTGTTCATTTTCTGGGCCTCAGGATGGCGACTGACCTGGCAGCCCCTGAAAAGCTGGGCCCTGGCCTTGAGGCTAGAGGGACAGAGGGAAAGGAAGGGGGCACTGTCCCCTTAAGCCCTTCCCGCGTGCCTGGCACCTTGCGGGACCCACACCCTGCAGCCCCCGGGGCTAGGACCTGGGGGGCCTCACCGCGAGGCTTGGCCGTGTAGGGGATTGTTGTGTGGCCATCAGCGTCCCCCTCATCTGTCCGCATGGCCCACATCTGGGCCACGTGTCGCTGCCAGCTCATGGCAGAGCTTGTTGTAAATACAGATTCCCAGGTCCCATTCCAAGTCATAGACTTAGGTGGGACTCTGTTTTTATTTTTAAGTTCATTTGTTTATTTAGAGAGAGACAGAGACAGCACAGGTGGGGGAGGGGACGAGGGAGAGAGAGAGAGAGAGAGAGAGAGAGAGAGAGAGAGAATCCCAAGCAGGCTTCGAGCTGCCAGCGCAGAGCCCGACGTGGGGCTTGAACTCACGACACCATGAGATCATGACCTGAGCTGAAACCAAGAGTGGGACGCTTAACCGATGGAGCCCCCCGGGCACCCTGGGGAATCTCTGTTTAAAAGCCCCATGTGATTGTGGTACAGCTGGTGGGGGAACTAGGGGAATAGATGGTCTCTGGGTCCCCCCTCCCCAGTCTCACAACGCCCACCCCCTGGGCCAGGCTGTCCCTCTGGGCTTCTGTGGTGCCCTCCTCCCTGCTGTGCGCCGAGCCCCGTGGTCCTTCCGCTGAGCGCGGTGTTCGCAGGGAGCAGGGGCTGGGCGGGGGTTGCGGGGACCTGCCGGAGCTTCAGGGGAGCCTGGGAGGGCCCCCTTCCTCCTCCCTTCCCCTCGTCTTCCTCCAGACTTTGCTTGCTCTCTTTTTTCCACGCCTGTCTCTGCCTCTAGTCTTATTCTCGGCCTTGATTTCCTCCTCTGTCTCCGTTGCTTTGTCTTCCTCCTCTTTTCTGCCCCCCCCTCCCCCCACTCCCCTGGCCATCCTTCACCTGCCCTGGCCCCATCTACCTGGAAATCTGGGGAGGCTGCCAGGGGGCGGAGGGCCCCAGGAAAACGAGGGAGATGTCAGAGGTGACAACTTAGAGAAACTAAGATGTGTGCACACAAGTGCAGGGCGGCCCTTGGGTCTCAGGGCCCCGGGCCGCCCGCCCTGACCTTCTAGGTCCTGCCGGCCTGGCTCCAGGCCACGTTTCCGCTTGCCGCTCCCCGGGCCGCCTGGCCCTGGCCACCTCCATGCACTGGCCGCCCTGCTGCTCCCTGGGGCCTGTGCCCAGCACCCCGACCCCCTCTTCCTATTCCCTGCCTCCCCACCCTCCCATAGCCCTGTCTGGGGCGGGGGGGACGGAGGGAGGCAGAGGTGGCAGGACGGGTTCACGTCTTTCTGGGGTGGTCCTCACTGAGCTGCGGACAGGGATTTGTACCTTGTCCTGGGGCAAGAGGCACTGACCTGACTGTAGAGCAGGTGTTTATGCCCCCGTCACGCACGAACTTTCCACCCCCCAGAGAGCCAAGGTGATGGCGCTCGAGGTCACACAGCAGGCGTGCAGAAGAGGGTCAGTGGCAGGGAGAGGGGGGAAAGTGGGAATGGAGGGGATAGAGAAGGAGAAAGGGTCTCGATTTAGAAGCTAGGGACTCGAGTCCTGACTTGAGTGCCACTACCTTGTGGAGGGACGGCGGCCACGCGGTCTGGGCCTCAGTTTCCCCATCTGAGCAGGGAGTGACTGGCCTCGATCACCTCTGAGGCTCTTCTGGCTCTCATTGTCCACGCTGGAGGGGTGGGGACAGGCGAAGAAGACAGGGTGTACTTTGACTCAACAGACCAGCTCCTCCTCCGTCTCCAGACTCAAAAGGCTCAAAGGCCACGCACCTCTTGTCTCTGTCAGTGACCTGCCTGGTCGGGTGGCGTCCTGCCTCCAGTCCTGTTAACCCCCTCAGGGCCAAGGCAGGGCCGAGGGCTGAGCCTGCCAGCTGCCCCGTGAAGGGGCCTCCCTGGGGTCCAGAGGCATCAGGCCGGCCCTGGCGAGGCCAAAGGCGCTGAGCCTCCCACACTTGGGTCGTGAGGCCTTCTGGCCACCAGGGCCTGGCTCAGAGCCTCAGGCGAGGAGTTAGGGTCAGGATCCCTGGGGAGGTTGGGTGGTCCTGCTGGCCTGTTCTGGAGATTTCATTCCAGGACCTCTGGGCCGGAGGCGTCCCTGTTTTTCCCAGACTCCCTCTCTGCATCCCGCCTCCCGCCGGCCCCGTGGCCCTGGGTGTGGGGACACGCGGGGGAGCAGCCGGGAGAAGGGTTAAGTCAGGAACTCTTGGGATGGCTTTGGCCACGGCTATTCCTCCGGGAGAGGAGAACAAGGAGCCCATTCTGTGTGTGGGAATTAATAGCAAAGAGTCATCTGGGGTGTCATTCAAGCCCTGATCAGCTCCCAGAGGAATGCAAGAGAGAGAGAGAGAGAGAGAGAGAGAGAGAGAGAGAGAGAGTTGCTAGTGGGGGTGGTGCGGGGAGAGGCCTGAGGCAAAGATGTCAAAGGAAGGACATCAGGGTCCGCCCTGGCGGGTGGGCCCGCGGCCCTAAGATAGGAGTTCTGCTTTTCATCACAGATGGAGCCCTGTTCCCACTTGGGATGGGGACCCCTCCTGTCATTCCCTCACCAAGGGTCTCCTCCTTCTACCTTCCCGCTTTCCCGGGATGGCTACACCCTCCGCCCCCATGTGACTGTCTCCCCTGAGGCCTGGTGCCCAGCCCAGGCTGTGGGCCTGTCAGGGCGGGTGACAGGCCTGCTCTCCCGGCTGCCCCTCGTCTGTCCCCATCTTTGCCTAGGGGTCCTTACTGTTCCCTGTAGGAACAGCCCTGCGGCCGGCACTGTGGAGTGCCAGCTTGGGCTCCTGAGCTGTACCCTGTGTCCCAGGGTCCGTGGCGTGGCTCCAGGTTCAGCTCAGACGCATTCCTGTCAAGGGGCCGCAGGCACCTTCAGCTGCCTGCACGTGGGAGGCCCTAGGGCATGTCAGCAGCCACAGGGGCACAGCCCCCCACCTCGGCAGCCTCAGCAGTGCCCTGGGGGCGAGGCCGGCCGGGCCTCTGGAGACATCTTGAATGTCACGGCCTAAGGAAGGGCCTTGGTGAAGCTCTCGGTCACATTCCTGGTTTTACACACGAGCCGGCTGAGACCCCTGGCAGGCACCTGCGTCCCTCTGGGTCACCTCTCGGCCCCGTGCCCTGACTCTGGCCCCCCGAGGCCCCTCCAGGCCGCTGAGCTGAAAGGCCAAGCCGCTGAGTGTGTTGCCGTTTTTATTGTGTTGATCCTTACTACTGGAGGTGTGGGCATTGCCACTGACCTCGGGCCGAAAGGCACCCTGTGTGTGCTGTGTCGCTGTCTGAATCTGTGCCTGGCAGCCCGTGCCCCCTTGGGTGGGTTTGAGGAATCCCACTGCTGGTGCCGGTCTCGCTTCCACACCTGGTGACCCGCCCTGCCCTTCCCGGAGGGTTGTGCTGTCTTTCTCCCCGACGGAGCGGTGCCGGGACAGGGTGCAGGCACTGAAAACCACCAGCGTGCCGTCGGGGGCCTGGAAAGATCTGGGCCTTAGTTTCCTCCTCTGTAACATGGCCAGCCTCCCTCACCAGGCAGGCTTTGGGCCATGTTGAAGCCTGAAGGGGTCTTAGAGGTTGTCCGGTCCACCCCCCTTAGAGCACATACAGGGAGCTGAGTTTTCGGAGAGAGAGGGGCCTTTCTGAGATGCTGGGGGACTCCTGGGTCCCGGCCTGAACTCTGCCTCTAGGAGCCAAGGGGACCTGAATGATTCCTCACCCCCACCTGGGATGGGAACATCCCATCGGCTGAAAGAAAGGAGGTAACGCCTCCTGCCAACTGAAAAGTGCTCTATATTTGGGGACTTTTCAGGAGGGTCAATTTGGGACCCCCCTGGCCTAGAGACTCCAGGAAGAGGGTGGCGGGTGGACCAGGCCCGTCTCTGTGTCCTTCGACAAATGCCGTGTAGGGGTCGAGGGTGGCCGGTGCCCCCGGCACAGAGGCTGCCCCACCCACACTCAACAGGGGTGAGAGACGGGGCGGCCCAGGGGCTCCCTGCCTGGCTTGAGAGGTGGCCGGTGTTTGCAAGTGACATCCTCCAACATCCTCGAAGCAGAGGGTGGGCTGGTGAGGGCCCGCCGTCCCTCTGCTCTGGGCTCAGCCTCTGCCCCTCAGGAGCTCATAGCCAGGTGACCTTGGCATTCTTTATTTTAGCGCGGTTCTCTGCACAGTGCTTGGCACGTCGTAGGTGCTCAGGAGGCGTTGGTGGGAGGGGGCGGAGCGCTCAGACAGCCCCACGCCTGGCACGATGATGCATTTGGTGCAGGGGAGGGGTCTGCATCTTGCCTGGAAGCAGAGGGACGGATGGGGAGCAGGCGAGGAGTGATGGCTGGCAGTGGGATCTGCGAGCGGCAGGGGAGGGGTGTTGAGGGAGGCAGGAGCATGGGGAATCACACAGTCTATCGTTCATCATTTCCTCACTCCAGCGACCTCTTACTTGCCAGCTCTTTCCCTGCCCTGCGCCTCAGTTTTATGACCTGTGAAACATGGACAATAGGATCTACCTCGCGAAGTCGTCCTGAGGCTCAGGAGAGGTGGCGCGTGGGCGCATAGGAGGCTCTTGACCGCATACACATTGAGCACTTGAACGGTGTGATGAGGGGCGCCCGGGTGGCTCGGTCGGGGAAGCGCCCGACTTCGGCTCAGGTCACGATCTCGCGGTTCGTGGGTTCGAGCCCCGCGTCAGGCTCGGTGCAGACCGCCTGGAGCCTGCTTCGGATTCTGGGTCTCCCTCTCTCTGTGCCCCTCCCCGGCTCATGCTTGCCCTCTCTGGCTGTCCCTCTCTCTGTCTCTCGAAAAATACATCAACATTAAGAAACAAAAAACGGTGTGTGCGAACAGAGATCTTTGGAGACGATGGACATAAATTGTAGAAATATTTTGTAGGGACACAAGTAACAGATACGGAAATAAATACAAGATGCATTATGGTAGATTCATAACGAGGAAAGATTTTTAGGGGAAATTCCTGAATTTATTCATCCTATGGACGGTGCCTGAGCACCGCCCTGTGCTGGCTGGCTGTTGGCCCCCAGGGACACAGAGAGGGGTCAGGCACTGGTTCCTGTGGCCCCTTGGTCCGCCAGAGGAGCTAGGTCGATAAACACCTACCTTGCTCCAACAGTGGCCAGCTCTGGGTGCATTCTTCTTAACCTTTGGCAGGGGGAGTTCAGGGCCCAGGGCCCGGAGGCTTTTGATCACCCCACAAAAATGTTTGAGAACTAACGCCAAAAAGTACCAGCTTCAAAATAAACAAAGAAAACAGCACAGTAGAAATTAATGAAAATGTCACACGAAAAATCACAAAAAGCTCTTGAAACTTATTTGCACCCAAACAATTGTTCTTAGTATGTGATGTAGGTCCTAAACATTTTTTTTGTTTTAAATGCTTATTTATGTATTTACTTTATTTTTAATGTTTATTTTTGAAAGAGAGAGACAGAGTGCAAGCAGGGGAGGGGCAGAGAGAGAGGGAGACACAGAATCTGAAGCAGGCTCCAGGCTCCAAGGTGTCAGCACAGAGGCCGGGGCGGGGCTTGAACTCACAAACTGTGAGATCGTGACCTGAGCCGAAGTCAGATGCTTAACCAACTGAGCCACCCAGGTACCCCTTGGGGGTACTTTTTATTTTATTTTATTTTATTTTATTTTATTTTATTTTATTTTATTTATTTTTTAAGTTGTTTAATGTTTTATTCATTTTCTGAGAGAGAGAGAGAGAGAGAGAGAGCAGGGAAGGGACAGAGAGAGAGAGGGAGACACAGAATCCGAAGCAGGCTCCACAGCCCGGAGCCTGATGTGGGGCTCGAACTCACAAACCACGAGATCATGACCTGAGCTGTAGTCAGACGTTTTAACTGACTGAGCCACCCAGCTGCCCCTTGGGGGTACTTTTTAATATGTTGATGTGATGTGGGGTCAGTCTGGCACCTACAAGGCTCTTAGGAAATGATCCTGTGCACCAGGGACTGAGGTTCCTCGGCAAAGGGAGCTGTGCTGGGGCAATCAAGGAGGGCTTCCCAGTGGAGGGGATATTTGGGTCAAACCTTAAACAGAAAGGTCTGAACAGAGGAAAAAGTGGCCTAGTGGTAACTGAAGAAAAAAGAGATATATGAATAAAAGTTCAGGGAGAGGAAAGCATACGGAGAATTGGGGAGAAGCGTAAGATATTTGGAATGAATGCAAGATATTTTGGACTTAAGGTATGGAGAACAGGGGAGGGGCCAGAGTGACCCTAGAAAGGTTGGCAGGGGCTCGATCCCGAGGACAATGAATCATGGAGAAGCTTTAAGAAGGAGGAAGTGTTAGACTTTTCTTTTTTGGTTAGACTTTTCTTTTCTTTTCTTTTCTTTTCTTTTCTTTTCTTTTCTTTTCTTTTTTTTTTTTTGAAGTTCATGCTCAAAGCATGATGGAAGATGCTTGCTGCGCTAGGAAGGAGGGAGGTGCTGGAAGAGACCGGACACAGGGAGGCCAGTTAGGAGGCTGAGATGTGAATCCTGGTGAAAGATGGTGGGACCTGGCCTGGGACGGGGTCAGAGGGGAGAGAGGAGGAGAGATTTGAGAACCAGTCAGGCAGTGGCCGGAGTGAGAGACCGGAAGGCGGCTGGGAATATCCAACCCAGCGCAGTTCCCTGGGTGCTCACCGCGGGCCCCAGACGTTCTGTGACGTATCTTCTGGATGAACCTTCGTCATCTCCCTCATGCGGACGGAGACGGGAGGCAGGCTTCGCCGAACTGAAGGCTGCGTCCCTTGAACCTTCAACTAACCAGAACCCTCTACGCCCTGCACTTAAAACCAATGTGGGAAAACATATAAATGATATACTTCCGTTGTAGACAGATTAGAAAATACAGGGACACAAACTCAAGGAAGTAAGCCTCCTAATCCCTTTGTCCTAATCCCTTTTTCCAGGCTTTTATCTCTAAGCGTGTGCATCGAATGTGTGTGTCTGAGCAGGGAAGTGCTTGGCTCTAGGCGGAGAACCGGGTAGATGTTTGGGGTGCGTCTGAGTACATGCATGCCTGGGTGTTGGCTTTCATCGACTCTGCGGTCAGCCAACCGTTCTAGATTGTCGCTTTTGCTCATTCGATCTGTCAGGAGCTGCGAGAGACGGTCCAAGTCTCCTCTTCCCAAAGTACTTCGATTCTCCTCGAATCTCTTATGGTTTCTGCTTTGTGGATGTTGATGTTATTATTTGGTGCATCAATATTTATATTTAAAAATATCTTTTTTTTTATATATGAAATGTATTGACAAATTGGTTTCCATACAACACCCAGTGCTCATCCCAAAAGGTGCCCTCCTCAATACCCATCACCCACCCTCTCCTCCCTCCCACCCCTAAAAATATCTTTCTAATGGCACCTGGGTGGCCCAGTGGGCTGAATGTCTGACTTCGGCTCAGGTCAAGATCTCATGGTTCGTGAGTTCCAGCCCCACGTCAGGGTCCGGGCCATAGAGACAGCTGTAGATGCTCTGTCCCCCTCTCTCTCTGCCCCTCCTCTGCTCATTCTCTCTCTCTCTCTCTCTCTCTCTCTCTCAAAAATAAATAGACATTAAAAAATATC
Source organism: Felis catus (assembly GCF_018350175.1). Taxonomy (NCBI): domain Eukaryota; kingdom Metazoa; phylum Chordata; class Mammalia; order Carnivora; family Felidae; genus Felis; species Felis catus. The sequence goes on from NC_058374.1 coordinate 131,737,748, forward strand.
TTTATAATGTTTAGCCTTATAAAGTCCATATTCCCATCACTTTTAATGCCCTTGGCCTAACTTTAACCTTGTTGTATCATAGGGTTGCAAGCCCTGACTGTGTTTGCTTGGTGTCTCTTTACCATCAGCAAACAAATATACAGTGTAGATATTATTATTATTATTATTATTATTATTATTATTATTATTAGCGGTAGTAGGATCCATGCCCAATGTGGGGTTCAAACTTACAACCCCAAGATGAAGAGTCATACGTTCTACCGACTGAGTCAGCCAGGAGCCCCTACCGTGTAGATGCTTAACTCCCTACCGTGTAGATGCTTAACTCCAGAGGCCAACAGAACGGAGCTAGAATCCGGATTCTGGCACTCGCTGGGTGTGAGGCCTTGGGCAAGTCCCTTAATGTTTCAAATCTCCACTGTGGGTGAAGAGGCTGATAACCACTTGACAGAGTTGTTGGTGACTGAGAGAGAGAGAGTGTTGCGTGACAAACGAAGGATGGCTCTGAGTGGGCGCCCACGTCCGCAGGGGAAGACGAGGCCTTCTCAGCGGTCCCTTAGAGGGTTTGTTGGGGGAGAGCACGTTCATGTGCAGAAATGACAACTGTGCCCGTTGGGGCATCCGCTTCTTCATAAGTGGCCGGGACGGGGGGTTCTGGAGCTCGGAGGACAGAGGCAGGAAGCCCAGCGGTCTTCCAGGAAGGGAGCGGGGCGGGGTGCGGAGAAGCTGGGACCGAGAGCGTGGGGAGGACAGGGCTGGCTGGAGAGGAGCCGGGGCCACAGTATTTCCGGCAGGAGGCAGTCCTGATGTGAAGAGCGTGTGCAAACCTGTGGCTGCGGTGGTCCGCGTGGATGCCGGGTTTGTGGGGAGAGTGAGGAAGAGACGGGGCTGGGGAGTCTGCAGGTCCGGCTTCCGGAAGGAACGTTAGGTCCAAGAGCCCAAGCCCTAAAGGGGAACCACAAGGGATTTCAGTTCGGGGGCTGTGGGACACACTTCAGAGCATTGCCAGGCTCACCCTGGACGGGGTTGGGGGCCAAGGCCAAAGATGGGAAAGCAGGGTTCTGGCTGGGGTGCCAGGGATGAAGGGTCCCGCCAATGAGACATCAGGATGGAAACAAGTTGGTGATCCATTGGTCTGTGTAGGTGGCGGGGTGAGGGGTTGTCAGGCAAAGTGGGGATGGGAGGGGTGACTCTGTCACCGAAATGAGGGAATCCAAGAGTAGCGCCCCTGCAAGTGAGGTCTACAGACTGGTACCTTAGAAATTCCTGGAACAATCTGACATAGGTATGATTTTGGGGTGGGGGGGGAGGGATGACATTTTACGAATTCATTTTTTTAAACCTACTTTTTTAATGTTTATATCTTTCGAGGGAAAGAGAGAGAGAGCAAGCATGCGAGGGGCAGAGAGAGAAGGGGGACAGAGGATCCAGGCTCTGCGCTGACAGCAGGGAGCTGGAGGCAGGGCTCGAACTCACGAACCGTGAGATCCTGACCTGAGCTGAAGTCAGACGCCCAATCTACTGAGCCACCCAGGCGCCCCAGTAATTCATTTTTATTGTAATCGACGAAAGTATTGGTCCACAAGGCATTGGGTTTCGAAAAAAAAAAGAGTTTGTCCTTCCCTCCAGTGAGCTGGAGACGTGTGGTCCAAATGGGCAGCTGGTGTCCAGGGAGGGTAGTGAGCCGGTCAGAGAAGGTAGGGAGCGGGGGGTGGGGGTGGCTGTGCATACGACCAAGGGACCTTGGGATTATTTGCAGGGTCAGAGGGTCAGTGTCATCGGCCGTAGCTGACCACAGCTGCCGATCCCATAGTGAGGTCCGTCTTCTTCCAGCCATACTTCTTTGGTCATTCATTCAACAGCCATTTATTTATACAACACAGGACAGGTGCCAGGGCACATTTTAATATGGAGGAGAGGGAGACAGATCTGTCCTTGTCCAGTTGGAGCTGATACCTTCTTAAACTCTGGTCCTAAATGGGGGGCGTGGTGGTCAACTCAGCTCTCAACTCGGGAGGGGGCAGCAGGCTGACTTGGGATCGCTGTTGGGATTCCTTGGGGGCAGCCTCTCCTGTCTTCTAGGTGTTCTGGGAAGCTGCAGGCTCACAACACTCTGGAAGGACCTGGATCTTTTTTTTTTTTTAAGATTTTCTTTTGTTTTTTTTATTTTTAACGTTGGCTGTAAGTAATCTCTTCGCCCAACACGGGGCTCGAACGTACGACCCCAAGACCAAGAGTGGCACGTTCTTCTGACGGAGGCAGCCAAGCGCCCCATTTTACTTTTGGGGGGGCGCCTGAGTGGCTCAGTTGGTTAAGTGTCCGACTCTTAGTTTCGGCTCAGGTCATGATCTCAAGGTTTCGGGGAGGTCGAGCCCCACATCGGGCTCTGCACTGACGGTGTGGAGCCTGCTTGGGATTCTCTCCCTCTCCCTCTTCCCCTCCCCTACCTGCGCTTTCTCAAAAATAAATAAACGTTAAAAAAATGATTTTATTTTTAAGTAATCTCTACACCCAGGATGGGGTGCGGACTTACAACCCTGAGATCAAGAGGTGCCTGCCCTACTGACTGAGCCAGCCAGGTGCCCCTGGAGAGAACTGGGTTTTACTAGTTATAAGTGCTCTATTTCTCAGTGAATAAAAGCAAGAGGTCCAAAGAGGGCAAGGGGTGCGTCTGAGGTCACCAGACCAGGGTCAAGTCCAAGAGTGGAACTTGACCCTGATTCCTGACTTGAGGTCGCGCATACAGTGCGGGGCACCCGGGAGCCCTCGAGGAGCTATGGGAGCACTCAGACGGTGGGGACCATGTCTCTGGCACCCTCAGCCCCTTCCTCAGTGGGTCTCCTGACAGCAGGACTGCGGCTGTGAGGGGGGCACCTCCTGAGAGGGCAGTGGGTGGGGGAAGGGAGCAGTCTCAGTGACAAGGGAGAGAGGCTGGCAGGCCTCTGTCCTTGCGGTGCCTGGCGTGGGCCCCTCGCGACAATGCTGAGTAATGGATAGTGAATAAATGAATGTCTACGTGAAGGAGGAAGGGAACTAAAAGCAGTTTAGCCGCGGCCGATTTCCATCCCAAATGGCCAGCAGGATTTGAATTCCACACGGAGCGTGGTCTGTGTATTCCCCGCTGCCCTTTGGGACCCTGCCCACCTTTCCCCGTCGTCTTCACACCTGTAACTCCTCTGCCCCTTTTCAATGAAGCCATTTGTATTTTACGTACCTTCTCTTCCTCACTCCCCTCTTGGGCCAAGGCAGAGAGAACACCCAGGGGAACCTAGGGATGGTTATTATTCCTGTTGCCGTTATAAGATGCGGTTCCACCTCTGGAATTGGGAGAGGGGGCCTGGCAGGAGAAATCTGGTTATAGATGCCAGGGGTGATCAGGACCTCCGATCAGGTGACCCCAGCCCTGGGGAGACGGCAGAGCATGCTGGTTAAGAGCACAGGGTCTGGAATAACCTTGAGCGTGCTTAAGTCTCTCCACATCTCAGTTTCCCCATCTGGAAAGTGGGCAGAATTATAGCACCACTTCTGGGGATGATTGTGACCTATGAAAAGCACTCAGAACAGTGCCTGGTATGCGTTAAACATTCCTTTTTTTCTTTTTTTAGTTTTTTTTTTTACATTTATTTATTTTTGAGAGACAGGGAGAGACAGAGCACACGTCAGGGAGGGGCAGAGAGAGAAGGAGACACAGAATCCGAGGCAGGCTCCAGGCTCTGAGCTGTCAGCACAAGAGCCCGACACAGGGCTTGAACTCACAAACCACGAGATCGTGACCTGAGCCGAAGTCGGATGTTTAACCAGCTGAGCCACCCAGGTGCCCCGCATTAAACATTCCTTTAACATGGGAATGCAAGCTGGTGCAGCCACTTTGGAAAAGAGTATGGAGGTTCCCCAAACAACTAAAAATAGAACTACCCTACGACCCAGCAATCGCACTACTAGGCATTTATCCACGGGATACAGGGGGGCTGTTTCGAAGGGACACATGCACCCCCATGTTTCTAGCAGCACTATTGACAATAGCCAAAGTATGGAAAGAGCCCAAATGTCCATCGATGGATGAATGGATAAAGAAAATGTGGCATATCTAGACAATGGAGTATTACTCGGCAATCAAAAAGAATGAAATCTTGCCATTTGCAACTACGTGGATGGAACGGGAGGGTATTATGCGAAGTGAAATTAGTCAGAGAAGGACAAAAATCCTATGACTTCACTCCTATGAAGACTTTAAGAGACAAAACAGATGAACATAAGGGAAGGGAAACAAAAATAATATAAAAACAGGGGAGACGAAACAGAAGAGACTCCTAAATACGGAGAACAAACTGAGGGTTCCTGGAGGGGTCGTGGGAGGGGGGTGGGGCTCCATGGGGAAGGGGCACTAAGGAATCTGCTCCTGAAATCATTGTTGCCCTAGATGCTAACTAATTTGGATGTAAATCCAAAAAAATAAAAAATAAAACAAGTAAAAAAAAAAAAACCATTCCTTTAACAAACATTTATGAACACCTACCCGGGGCCCCTAGACTACAACACTGACTTATATAACAAAAATACAAATTCCGGTTGAGGGAAACAAACCAAACCCGAAGTAAGTTGATTTTATATGGTATGATATGGGGTGGGAAGGAGGTTGAGCAGGGAAGAGGGTGTCTAGAGTAGAGAGAAGCATGGCTCACGGGGTTTTTTGGTTTTGTTTTTACATTTTTTTTAATGTTTACTTATTTTTGAGAGAGACAGAGTGTGAGTGGGGTAAGGGCAGAGAGAGAGGGGGGCACAGAATCTGGAGCAGGCTCCAGGCTCCATGCTGTCAGAACAGAGCCCGAGGCGGGGCTCGAACTCACGAACCTCGAGATCACAGCCTGAGCCGAAATCAAGAATCAGATGCCTAACCGACTGAGCCACCCAGATGCCCCATGGCTCACAGTTTCAAGCGCGGTGATTAAGGCAGGCCTCACTGAGAAGGCGGCATGGGGTGAAGGTTGCTCAGGTAATTAAGCGTATGGGTACCTGGGAAAGAACATTCCAGACAGAGGGAGCAGCCACGGCATAGGCCCTAAGTTGGGACAGGAGCAGTCACCCCAAAACATCCCTCCTGCCCCTTGGTCGTCTCTCCCTGTGGCCCACCCCCCCCCCTCTCCCGCCGCCTTCCCCAGACCGCCATGGATCTGCCTTCAGTCACTATAGATTCAGTCACATTTTCTAGAATTGTCGCTAGATGGAATCATACAGTAGAGAGTCTTTTTTGGTTTGTCTTCTTTCGTTCACAATAGTTGTTTTGAGATTCATCCATGTTCACGTGTGTTATCGACAGTGTAACCCTTCTTCCTACCAAAGAATATTCCGTTGGACGGATCGACCACGATTTGCTTATCCGTTCACCTGTTGATGGACAGGTGGGCTCTTTCCGGACTTTGACGATTCTACACAAAGCGGCCGTGAGCATTTGTGCGCCTGTCGATGTGCGGACGGGTGCTTTCATTTGAGCAGGTCGATGCTTAAGGTGCAAAACGGCTGTGCTGCGCGGTAGGTGTGTGTTTCACTTTTCAAGGAACCATCCGGCTCTTCTCCGAAGGGGTTGTGCCGTTTGGCATTCCCACCAGCAGCAGCCTGAGACCGGACAGCCCTTGGTAGGGTCAGTTGACATTGCCCTGATGACCGGCCACCATGAGTATCCTTTCACGGCCTTCTTAGCCACCTGCGTATCTTCTTGGGCGAAGTGCCTCTTCAAATGTGTTGCCCATTTAAAAAACTGGATTGTTTTCTTGCTGAGTATGGAGACTTCAGGTATTCCGACTACCTGGGTCTTTTGAAGTGCAGATTTTTACAATTCTCATGAAGTCCTGCTTATCAATCTGTTCTTTTATGGGTTGTGCCTTTAATATTCTATCTAGGGAGGGGTGCCTGGGTGGCTCAGTCGGTTAAACGTCCGACTTCTGCGCAGGTCGTGATCTCAAGGTTCATGGCTTCGAACCCCACGTCAGGCTCCGTGCTGACAGCTCAGAGCCTGGAGCCTGCTTCAGATTCTGTGTCTCCTTCTCTCTCTGCCCCTCCCCCGCTCCTGATCAATCTCTCAAAAATGAATAAACATTAAAATTTTTTTTTTTAATTTTTTTTTTCAACGTTTATTTATTTTTCGGACAGAGAGAGACAGAGCATGAACGGGGGAGGGGCAGAGAGAGAGGGAGACACAGAATCGGAAACAGGCTCCAGGCTCTGAGCCATCAGCCCAGAGCCCGACGCGGGGCTCGAACTCACGGACCGCGAGATCGTGACCTGGCTGAAGTCGGACGCTTAACCGACTGCGCCACCCAGGCGCCCCAAAAAAATTTTTTTTAAATTGTATCTAGAGAATCCTTGCCTAACTAGGGTCCCCAAGATTTTCTCCTCTATTTACTTCTAGAGGTTTATGCATTTTTTTAATTGTTGATTTATTTTATTTCATTTTTTTATGTTTTATTTAAGTAATCTCTACACCCAACGTGAGGCTCGAACTCACGACCCCAGATGGAGAGTTGTATGCTCTTCTGATCGAGCCAGCCGGGGTCCCCTGGAGCTTTTATAGTTTTAGGTTTTACATTTAGGTCTGTGATCTGTTTTGAGGTTGTTTTTTTTTTTTTTTTTGGTATATTACATGAGATAAAGGTCACACTGCATTTTGTTTTGTTTTGGTTTAGTTTTCGTTTGCAAGTGGCCATTCGGTTATTTGAGACCCACTTGTTGAAAAGATTCTCCTTTCCCCGTTGACTTGTCTTTTGTACCTTTGTGGAAAATCAGTCGATCACATGTGTGGTGTATTCTTACTTTTTCTGTTTTTTATTTTTTTAATGTTTATTTTTGAGAGAGAGAGAGAGACAGAGACAGAGACAGAGCATGAGCGGGGGAGGGGCAGAGAGAGGGAGACACAGAATCTGAAGCGGGGTCCAGGCTCTGAGTCATCGGCACAGAGCCCGACGCGGGGCTCGAACCCATGAACCGCAAGATCATGGTTTGAGCTGAAGTTGGACGCTCAACTGACTGGGCCACCCAGACACCCCTGTGTGGGTCACTTCTTGAACTCTCTATTTTTCCATTGATCTATATGTCTGTCTGTATGCCAATACCACACTATCTTGATTATTATAGCTTTAGAGTAAGTCTTTTTTTAGCGTTTATTTATTTTTGAGACAGAGAGAGACAGAGCATGAGTGGGGGAGGGGCAGAGAGAGAGGGAGACACAGAATCGGAAGCAGGCTCCAGGCTCTGAGCCAACAGCCCAGAGCCCGACGCGGGGCTCGAACTCACGGACCGCGAGATCGTGACCTGAGCCGAAGTCGGAGGCTTAACCGACTGAGCCACCCAGGTGCCCCTAGAGTAAGTCTTGAGATCAGGTCGAATAGTTCTTCTGACTTTGACTAGTCTTGCTCCTTTGCATTTCCCTGTGATTTTTATTAATTTTTAATTTTTTTTAATGTTCGTTTATTATTTTTGAGAGAGAGAGAGTGCACCCCTGTGCCCGTGCAGGGGAGGGGCAGAGCGAGGGGGACAGAGGATGCGAAGCAGGCTCTGCCCTGTCGGCACAGAGCCCAGTGTGGGTCTTGAACTCATGAACCACAAGATCATGACCTGAGCTGACGGCAGATGCTTAACTGACTGAGCCACCCAGGCGCCCCTATTCATTTTTATTTTTAAATTTATTATGGAAGCATAGTTGACATACAATGTTCTATTAGTCTTAGGTGGCCAACGTGATATAATTCCATGCTTTATTCAGTGCTCACTCACCATCCATGTCAGTTTTAAAATCAGCTTGTCAGGGGCGCCTGGGTGGCTCAGTCAGTTGAGCGTCTGACTTCGGCTCAGGTCATGATCTCATGGTTCACGAGTTCGAGCCCCACGTCAGCTTGCTGCTTGTCAGCCTGTCAGTGCAGAGCCCGCTTCAGATCCTCTGTCCCCCTCTCTCCGCCCCTCCTCCACTTGTGCTTATCAAAAAAATAAGTATTGAAAATAAAAGAAATAAAATCAGCTGTCAGTTTTTCCAAAATAGCTTGCTGGAATTCGTACTGGGATACGATGCAATCTATAAAACAATTTGGTGGGGAGGGGGACTGATATCTTAACAACATTGAGTCTTTCCATCAATGAACGGGTTTCATCTCTCCATTGATTGATGCCTTCCTTCATTTCTCTCAGCAAAATGTTTTATGGGTTTCATCTTTTGTCCAATTTATCCCTAAGCATTTGTATTTTTATGCTATATTAAGTGATAGGCTTTTTTTTTTTAACTTTTTAGTTTGACATAATTTTAGACTGACAGAAGAGTTGTAAAGACAGTACAAAGAGTCCCTGTATACCCTTCACCCAGCTTCCTCCAATGTTCTGTTTTCGTCCCAGGAGCCAAGCCAGGCTCCCACATTGCATTAATTTGTCATCCTTAGTCTCCTCCCATCTGTGACAGTTCTTTAGTCATCTTTCCTTGTGTTTCATGACCTTGACATTTTTGAACAGTACTTACTGGTGAGGCATTTTTTAGAATGCCCCTCAATTTGAGCTTTTCTAGTGTTTTCTCATCATTCGACTGAAAGGATGGATCTGGGGGGAGAACACCATGTGGGCGCGGAGGATGTGCCCTTCTCGCTGCATCATATTAGGGGGTACACAGGACACGGGTACACCTTCACGGTGACATCAACCTCAACTTGGTGAAGATGGTGTTTGCCAGATTCCTCCACCATAAAGACACCATATTCCCTTCTCATACTCTGTTGGAAGTGAGTCACGGAGGCCGGCTCACAGTCAAGGAGAGGGCAATGAATTTCCATCTCTAGCTCCCCAGTGTCTATTCTAGCCTGTCCCCATGACTTATCTGTGACTAGGTTCCATGCCCAACGTGTTGCTTCTTCCTTTCCGATCTGTATGCCTTTTATTTCATTTTCTTGCCTTATCGCACTGGCTAGGATTTCCAGTACAGTGTAGAAACAAGTAAGATTGGGCATCCTGGATGCGTTTTGAAAATAAATCTAACAGGATTTTCTAAAGGATTGGAGTTTAGTGGTTAGTATGAACACTGACTTTCCCCTGTTGGAGAGAGCGCTGGTGCCCACACAGGATGCCTGGGGCCTCAGCAGGGATGGTGGGGGTGGTTTGCAGGGGGTGAGAGTCAGACTGTTTTCAGGAGGCCCCTGCTCAGCAGAGGTGAGAGGTGGGTGACGGGAGGTTTTCCTCCGTGTCCTCCTTCTTCCAGTTTGGGCTTCAATGTGAAGGATTTCATGTGATTTTTTTTTTTTTTTTTTTTTTTTTTTTTTTTTTTTAAGGAGGGAAGACAGGCTAAAGCCAATTTGGGGATCAGCTCCCAAATAGGTGGGTTAGCATTCCTCTGTCGCTCAATCCCAGATTCCTAGTATTGGGTGTGTCCATCCCAGGGCAGTCGAGTAGGCAAGAAAGATTCCTGGATTGGGAGTATGGAGGCTGGGTTGGAATCCTGCCTCTGTAAATGCCAGCTGTGTGACCAGAGAGGAGACCCTGCCCCAGGCGGGCCTCAGCGTGGTTGTGAACATCCACCATGACCACGACCACCACCACAGTAATAATAGGGGTCACGCTATTGACCCCAACCATGTGCCAGGCTCTGTGCTAAGTACCTTACGTGCAGCATTTGATCTTCCCAAGTACCTGTGACGTAGAAATTACTATTATCCTCGTTTTAGTAAGGAGGATTTGGTGGTGATGGGGCAGAAGGGGGTCAGATTCCCACTTCTGCAGGAACCATCTATCCTGCCTCTGCTGGTGCTGCCCCCTTCGCTGGAGCATCACCTCCCCCCCCCAGAACTGTCCCCATCATCCTTCTGTCCACCTGTCCAGCACCAGCAACATCAGGCCCACAGCCTGGGCTCCCACTCACCCATCCCCTGTGCTCCCCCCAATCAGGGATCGTGTCTCACTCATCCCCACAACCCAGCCTCTAGCGAGGGACTCAGACTCGGCAAGGGCATCAGCGGATCTCTGGCCCTGAACACACAGCTCGGGCAGCAGCCTGCGTTGCCAGATTGTAGACTTAATTGTGGGCTCTGGCCACACCCTTGGGGGTCACTAAGACGGCCTCCTGCCATGGGGCCTTCACTCTGGACGAAGCCCCAGGCCCCAAGGCATCTTGGAGCCGGCTCCTCCCTCTGCGCCACCACCAGCCGGCCCCAGGATGCTCCAGGAAGTGCTGTGCGTGACACCCGCCCCCACCGCCACCTCCCAGAGAAGGGACCATTGTGTCCCAAGGGTTAACAAGGGATGAGGGATGCGAGGAAGGGGCCCTTTAGCCATGATGCCCTCTGACCTTTCATAAATCAGAGGGGCTGGGGGCGAGGGGGCTGCTTGGCAGGACTTGGTGGGGTGGGGGCTTAGAAGCAGCTGCGCGCGACGTTGACATTGTTCCCACCATTCTAAGTGCAACAAATCCCTCTATTGTGTTCCTGGTTTATCTGGTTCCTCTTGTTTATTAGCAGGGCTCCTTTGGCAGAGGCTCCAGCCCTGGGCGGGTGGAAAGAGTGCTGGCACGCACCGCGGGGGGAGGGGGCCGAGAGGGGGCCGCCGTCAATGCCCGCATTGTTCCCGCACTTTTTGTTTCTACTGTAATGACATGTTGGAAGAGAGAGAGGAGAAAAAAAAAAAAAAAAAAGACGTGAGTTGGGGAGGGAAGAGGAGGGCAGAAAAGAAAGAGGGAGCAAGGGCCCTGGTGTGGATTGATGTCTGGGCCTGGGCGGATGTGCCGGCAGCTGGGCACTCGGGTGGATGGAGCCAGGCCGGGGTGCGGGCGGAGGGGGAAGGGGGCGGCGGTGCGAGGGGCCGGCAGCCCCCCGCCCCGGCCCCTGCCGCCTGGCACCAGGTGCCCCCACCACCCTCCAGCCCTCCTTGGGCATCTGTGGGGCCGTGCCAGAGTGGGGCAGGTGCCGGGGTCTGGGGTCCGCCTCCCGAGGTGCCCCTGCCTGGCTGTGCCACCCAAGGCAGGTCACTAAACCCCTCTGGGTCTCGATGTCCAGGGTCCGCGATGGGGACGTTGGGGGAGAAGGGCTATCCTGGCATTTTGGAAACGGTGGCGTCTCCTCCCCACTTCTGGGTCTGTACCTCCGAGCCTGGGGCAGAGGTCCACGGGACAGATGGCCCAGCACTGCTCCCAGAGTGATGGGGCCCAGTGCCAACTTGGCAAGGTGGGCCTCGTCTCCCATTTAGGCCTAGTCCGGGCCTTGAGCGGGGGCGGGGGCGTAGGGAGAAGAGCCTGAACAGGGGAGGATGGAACTCCGGTCCCACCTGGCTGGCTTGGGTCTCTCCCTCATCAGTTGGCAGGACCCTGAGGCCCTTCCAGGTCTGGCTGCTGGGCTGACAGGGGAGAGAGTACGGGGCACCTGAATGAGACGTGACGCCCCCTCGACATCTCGGGGCTGGCAGAGCCCTCGGAGGCTGTGGACCTGTCCCTGCCACTTCCTGGGCCTCTCTGTAGCACCGGCAGCAAATCACCCACCTCTGTTGGCACATCTCCAGTGATCCACAGTCTACACGCGGCCAGCCCAGACTTTTGGGAAATTCTTTTTTTTTTTTTTTTTTTTTTTTAGTGTTTATTTATTTTTGAGAGAAAGAGAAACAGCACAAACGGGGGAGGGGGAGAGAGAGAGGGAAGACACAGAATCTGAAGCAGGCTCCAGGCCCCGAGCCGTCAGCCCAGAGCCCGACGCGGGGCTGGAACTCACGAACCGCGTGAGCCCAAGTCAGAGGCTTAACCTACTGAGCCACCCAGGTGCCCCGGGAAAGTTCTTTTTAAGTCTGTCTCCTTCTAGCTTCTGCTTTTTGGTTCCAGTGCTATTCATCGGAACCACATGGAACAAGTTTAGCCTCCCTGAGAACCTGTAAGATGGGAATGATAGGCCCTGTCCCACCACATGGCAATGGCTGTCGTGTGGGTCCTGTAGAAAGTTCTCCAGATCTTCTCAGACTGCAGCTAGGACTTTCTGTGCTTGAGAAAGCGGTGAGGACCATTCCTCATATGAAGAAAGGCAGAGTATTTCGAGAAGATTGGCTTAAGGCTCAGGTTCAGGCTGTGATCAGGGTTAATACTCAGCTGGGGGCAGGACCAGGGCTCAACCTGGGGCCAGTGTCAGGGCTCCGGCTGTAGCTCTGGCAAAGGTTCATTTTGGAAGAGGGCAAGGGCTCAGTGTGGGGTCAAGATCAGGGTTCAAGCTCAGGCCGGGATACGCATTCAGTCTGGGGTCAGGATGAGGGTTTGCAACAGGGCTCAGTTTATAGACAGCGTCACAGACGGCTCATTCTGGAGTCAAGGCTCAGGCTGTGACCAGGATAAGGGCCTATTTTGGGGGTCAGGATCAGGGTCCAGTCTGTGGCCAAGTTCGAGGCTTATACGCATTCCTTTTGGGTTTAGGTTCAGGCTACAGGCCGGGGCCAGGGTCAGGGTCAGGCCTTAGGCTCAGGCTGGGGTCAGGGCTGAGGCTATCATCCAGGTTTGACTGACGCTTCCGAGCTAGGGTCGGGGCTCCCTCTGAGGCTCTGTCTTTGAGTGTTAGTTGACCTGCGTTGGGGCTGACCTCCTGAACAGATGCGCTTTTTTGCGTCTTGTTCCCTAGTAGCTCCATGCACCAAGGTTTTCCTGGCAGACTCCCGATCTCTGGAAGCCTTCAGCGGACCCGGCAGCACCCGGGTGTTCCAGGAGAGCACAGCAGGGCAGGGAGGAAGGTCCTGGCTCCAGGTAGCCCACGGAGGAGGCCAGGGCGTGCTGTGTGTGATGAGGTGCTGGGGGTTAGACGCGGGGGAGGGGTTGGCCTCTGGAGGACCGGGATGGCCTGGGCACGTGAAATCCTGACTCTTCAGGGGCCCGAGAGCCAGCCCCCTGGCCTGGGGATTGCCAACAGATTGTTAGGGGTGGGAAGGGGCGGGAAGGGGTGGAAGAGGGTTGAACAGGAGAGAAAGGGCAGTCTTGGGGGCATCTGGCCCTTCCTCCTGTGCACGTGGGCAGATGCGCTTTGCATGGTGACATGTGAATGTACGAGTGGACTTGTGTGCGTTCGCGTGTGCTGGGAGGGTGTCAGTGGGGGCGTAGTTGTGTCTGGGGGTGTGCTGATGACGGCACATGTGTTTAGGGGCACGTGTGTGGCTGTGGGCAGGGTCAGGATGGGCGGGGGGGGGGGGGAGGATGACGCCAGGTTTCGTCCTCTCGGTCCCTCCAGCCCCGAGCTGCCGGTGCGCCTTCTCCAGCCCCCAGCCGCTGCGTCCCCTGAGGGTCCTGGCCGTCCCACGTGACCGGCATCTGAGCCCTGGACGACACATCAGCTGAGGGCCTGTGACCCACTGCCTGCTAGCGGGAGACTCTCAGGTTGGGGTCCTGGTTATGACCCCCGTGGACCACACAGCCTTCCTCCCAGATGGCTCGGGCACGGCACCTGCCCAGGAACGGAGGGCCGCCCCAGGCAAACAGAGAGGGGTCCCTGTGGGAGGGGAGCGGTGGGCGTGGAGTTGGGGCACCAGCTGAAGTCACAGGCCCGTTGACACCGATCTGTTTCTTGGCTCTTTTCTGCTGTCACCTTCCAGGGGCTGAAGAGGGGGAAGGTGCCCCTTTGAAGTCTCTGCCCCCGTCCCCTGTGTCTCTCTGTTCTCCTTCTCCTCCCCTTCTCAGCATCTCCTACCCCTGGGTTCTTTCTGGTCTGATGGTTGGCTGCATGTTCGCGGACCTCGGAGTCAGGGTCGCTGTGGGATGTCGGCGCCAGAAGGGGCCTCAGTCCCGCGCCCACGCGTACGGCCAAGGGAGGGCTCCTCTGTGTGTGCGTCGCGCCTGCCCCCCACTCACGACCATGCGCTGAGCCCTACTGTGCACCAGACCACAGAGGAGAGGGCTCAGGGAGCCCTCTGTCGCCCGGGGGGAAATGGGCAGCACGGGAAAGCCAGGCTAGGGGAGCCCCGGCTACGGAAGGGTGACCTTGAACTAAGGTGTGTAGACAAGGAAGAACTGGCCAGGCAGGGCGTGTGTGTGCGTGTATGTGTGTGTGTTGTGGGGAGCAGCCTTGAAATTGCTGGCAAAAAGGGAACGTGGCCACGGGGGCTGCCTTTGCCAAGCTCTTCCTCATGGTCTGGTGAGGGAGGACCTCCGCCAGGAACAGCGTGGTTTGGGGGTGAGACCCAGGGGGTTTGAGTCTCGGCTCTGACACCTTCCAGCCCCGTAACCCGGAGAAGCTCACGAACCCCCTGAGCCTTGCTTTCGTCACCTACAAAAGCAGGCTGGTGGCCTCTGTCTCCTGGCCGCGCGGGAACAACGGTCTCGCTTCTCCCAGCTGCTAAGTGGGGCCACGAGGCTTCACCACCCCCCTGGTCTACGTGGCTGACTTGGCCGTTTTTCATGGTGCTTCCTCCGTGAAAACATGTGGGCGCAAAGTCCCGGCACACGTACAAATATTCCTCACATCGGAGGTGGTTTGGCTCCTGAATCTGGAGGGCAAGAATCAGACGCCGGGGTGTGAGTCCTGAGGCCATCACTGAAATGCGTGTGGTTCCTGAGTTTCGGAAAGTGAAGGCTGGAAAAAGGAATTTCTCAGGATCTAGTTAGTTCTCAAGGCCTATCTATTCGCAGGTCATTCACAAGTACTATTGTATTAAATACACACACGGTAGAAGTTTGAAAATAGCGAGGGAAGGGGCGCCTGGGTGGCTCGGTCGGTTAAGCGTCCGACTTCAGCTTAGGTCACGATCTCACAGTCCGTGGGTTCGAGCCCCGCGTCGGGCTCTGGGCTGACGCCTCAGAGCCTGGAGCCTGCTTCCGATTCTGTGTCTCCCTCTCTCTCTGCCCCTCCCCCGTTCATGCTCTGTCTCTCTCTGTCTCAAAAATAAATAAACGTTAAAAAAAAAATAAAAAAAAATAACAAGGGAAAGAATAAACACAGAAAGAGATTCTGACACTTTCTTTTGCACCCCACCGGGGGCGACTCCGTGTTTCCCCTGGGATGTCCCACCCCTTCTCGGGACGTTCCCGGTCTGAGGTCGGAGGTGGTGACGGGTGACCCCAGAGTGCACAGGAGGGCCCGAGGGAACCTCGTCCGAGAAAAGCCATTTGTTACTGTCCCTTTGTCCCACTCACACCCCGCGCTGGGCCCGGGACACAAACTCCCCGTTCTGCGCCCCCCCCCCGCCCCCCACCGCTGCAGCCCTGGCA
Organism: Felis catus; assembly: GCF_018350175.1. NCBI lineage: Eukaryota > Metazoa > Chordata > Mammalia > Carnivora > Felidae > Felis > Felis catus. The sequence continues at coordinate 131,752,926 of NC_058374.1, forward strand.
GTCACTGCCGTCTTTTGTCGCTGTGAGTTAAGCGCTCTAGGTACCTCACGTGGGTGCAGTCAGACGGTATCCGGCTTCTGACGTCCGGCTCTTTCGCCGAGCGTGATGTCTTCAAGGTTGGTCCGTGTTGTGGCCGAGTGGCAGCCCGTCGCCTGCACGCACCACGTTTGGTCGTCCATTCGCCTGGTGACGGGCACCCGGGTTCTCTTCACCCGTCAGCCACCGCGAGTCATCTGCTGGGAACACGGGTGCGCAAATATCCCTTCGAGTCCCTGCTTCCCATTCCCGGTGCCTTCTAGAGAGAGAGAGAGAGAGAGAGAGCGTTTGGACAAGTTTTTCCCATGGTTTGGGAATCACGGGTTTGTGGATTACCGCGTGCCACGAGGACCGTCATCGACGCGTACAGGTGAGAGCACGAGACGTTACAGGGCCGCGGGAAGGCTGTCTCCGAAGTCCCTGCACAGACTCGGTGTGTGTGGGGGGTGCGTCGAGGAGACTGGGGGGCAGGAGGGGAGCAGGGAGAGTGGGGGGGGGCAGGGACAGCCCCTGGAGGGTGTGGCTGGCCCGGCTGGGGAACCTGGGTCTCTCCTGGAGGGAGGACGAAGGCTCAGAGATCCTCTGATAAGCATGGGGGTGGGGGGGGGAGGGGAGGGGACACCAGGTAAGACTTGCTCCTCCCCGGGGGGTCTGGCTCCCATGCTGGGGCCACCTTGAACTCTCGGGGAGGCCGGGTAGAGAGGAGGCCTCCACCTCACAGCACGTGTCCCCCTTCTTGGTGTTTCCTGGCCCCTTGGAGGCCCCTGGTCTCCTTCCTGGCCTCTCCAGCCACCTGAGAGCACGCTCTCCAGGGCGCCGGGCTTCTGGACATTTTGAGGTTTGGCTCAGCCCCCTTTCCCGGAAAACATTCCGGAAGCGATCCCTTCGCCGCAGACCCCACGTGCACCCGGACTCCCGTGTTCACACGCTCCCTCCCGGGCTCACCCCCACGTGCCCCCGCGCGCACGCATCTGTGCCCCCGCGCGTGTGCTCGCACACAAGCACGACGCACGCGCACGCTCGTTCACACGCGCGTGTGCTCGCGCACAACCCACACTCACACGCAGGCACAACTCACCCACTCATGCACGCACACGCTCACGACACCCGCGCTCAGACCCACACCTCTGCGTGCAATCACAGCACACAACGCTCACCGCCGCCCCCCCCACACACACACACATAGTCCCCCTTCTCCCCCCTTCGCCCATCTCTCTCATTTCCAGACTTCTCTGGGGACCAGAGCTAACGTTTACTGAGGATCCCTGGAGGGGCTGAGACAATGGCTTTGGCTCTTTTCACTCCTCATGACCGTCTTCCTGAGTGGATGTCATCACCCCGTAGTACAGATGCGCAAACGGAGCCTGGGTTGCTGAGGGTCTCACGGGAGCTGAGGGTCCGGGGGCCCCGACTCTGCACCCTCCTTTTTGGCACTTTTCACGGCAGCGCACTGGTTTTGTGTGCGTGTCATAAGCTCGCTACGTCAAGTTGGCAAGACCCCCCCCCCCCCGGGGTCAGGACCACGCTTCCTCCTTCTCCTGCGTCTCCCACTCGGGCTGGAACTTGGACGATGCTCAACGAATGCTCTTAAATCAGCGCCTCTGAGTTCTGATGTCAGAGGAGTGGTCTCAGGACCCCCCCCGTTGTGTCCTTGTGCCATTCTGCTGCCTGGAGGCACCCCTCTCACTCTCAGACGCGCCCTTTGGGGCCCAGCCTGGGGGCTCTTCTCAGGACCGCCCCGCACACCCTGTCCTGCATGCTTGCGGCTCTCTGTTGGAGCTCACCTCTCCGTGGGACGGTCATGATAGGTAGTTATTATTTACTCTTCTGTCTCCGCTGTGGGACTAGGAGCTCCGTGGGGACAGGGCTGTCTCTGATTCGCCTGTGGGAGCCCAGAGGTGCTCCCGAGACCCCACCCAGCGCCGGCTCCTGGAGAGAGTGCCTGGCGTGGGAGCACCATGCACGCACATGTGTTGGGCCCAATTCCCTGACCAAGGGGGCTCCCCTGCCTGCTCCTGGGAGAAGACTTTCGTGGAGGATCCCATCGGGCGCCTCTGCCTGCGTCCCCCACGGCCCCCAGGCATGCTGGCCTTCGGAAGTACCCGGTTGGAGATGAGGCGGGGCTTAGTTGCCCATCTTCCTGGGCACTGAGGCTGGGCGAGCAGCTTGTGAGCAGAGCCACCCAGGGCGGCTGGCTTGGATGACCCTGGGACAGCAGGGTCCCTTCCCCTTCAGCAAGGACAAGGCGGTGCGTACAGCTGAGAGAGTCCAAGAGACCTGGGAGCCACCCTTTCCCTAGGGCCAGCACTCACTCTGCCGCCGTGACGCCACCTCTCTGGGCCTCAGTTTCCCTCTCTGTAACACCAGGGGTTGTCTCCCTGACCCCAGGGCCCTCCCCAGCTGTGCCCTCCTGCACCTGTGAGATTCTGATAGCAGAGGCGGGAAGGCGAGATGGCCCCTCTTTCTCCGCCGCCTCTCCCTGTCCCCCAGGGTCACCCCAAAGCCTCCCCCTCCCCCGGCTCCCTGGAACTTCCCCGCAGCTGCAGGCCTGGTGAGACAATTGGGTGTTTTAGAGAAATACATTTTTGGGCTAATTTGCCATGCATAAGTGTTTCTCTTACCCTTTAAAGGCGGAGAACAAAGAGGCCTTTCTGCACCCGGGCAGGCTGCTGGGGAGGGGACCGCAGCTGTACCGGGCCGGCGACCCTCCTCCCTCCCTCATCCCTGTGAGCGCCCTGCCACGCCGCCCACCGCCCCCCAGGAGAGACAGCCTGGACTTTCCCAGCCTCCCCCAGCCCCCTGCCCTGCTGCCTCTGAGGCCCCTCTGGTCCTGCCCCACCCCAGCCCCCACCCTCCCACCAGCTGCCCCGGGCGAGAGGGAAAGTGTGCGTGGGTGGGTGGGGGGGTGGATGGATGGGGAGGGGGCCTGCCCGCCCGGAGACAGCGGCTTTCCACGAGGCTCGCCAGGGTGGTGATGGCCCGGCTGGATGTGAGCCAGAGCTCCCGTGGCGTGTGTGGTGCAGTCACGGGGTGCGGGATGGTGTCGGTCATCAGGTGAATCCCCAGTGTCTAGGGGGCATGTGGCAGTGATTCCATTCCTTCCTGCGTGCGTGCCTGCGTGCTGCGCGCGCGCGCGCGCTCATTCATTCATTCACTCAACTAGCGGTCAAGGACAGACAGGCGCTAATGATTACAGCAAAGCCCCCGAGGGTCACGTACCTCTTAGGGTAGGTGGCGCCTATGGGAGTGGCTGCACGGACAAGGCTGCGGGTGCGGAGGTGGGAGAAGCAGGTGCATCGCCCTGCGTGGGGCTGGGGGCCTGGTGCATAATGAGGGGGGAAAGCTTGGTAGCAGCTTCCCTTGCTGGCGGCGAGGGTCCTGAAACCGGCGGATTCAGCATATCGCTGTTCTGGGGCCACGCCTCTCCTCTTTTGGCGGGGGGGGGGGGGTCCCTCGTCGCTCAGGGCATGGCCATCAGGGCCTGGCCCCTCAACCCTCCTGTCGGTCTCCCGCAGCACCTGCAGAGAGCGCACGCGTGCGCGCCCGCATCCACGCACCTGCACGGGGCACCGCTCTCCCCCGGTCTGCACCTCCCCTCCCATCTTCGCGAGCTCGCTGAGGGCAGGGGCCTTGGGTGCTTTCCCCAGCACCCAGCCCAGGGCGAGTGCACAGCCCTCCGTGCTCCGGAAAGGAGCACGGAGGGCTGGACACCCCTCGTCTAACCTCGTAACGGCAGCGGCTAAGGTTCAGCGAACACTTGCTGGGCGCCAGGCCCTGCGGGCGACGTCCGCTCGCTCGCCCAGGCATGACAGCTGCACGAGGTAGGCGCTCTTACCTACCACTGTCCTACAGACGGGGCCACTGAGATCCAGAGAGGTTGGGCTTTGGCTAACGGTCACCTGGCCCCCCGGGGAGGAGGCGTCAGAGTCCTCGCTCTAAACCATTCTACCCGCATCACCCAAGAGGCCGCCTGCTCCCTGGAGCCTCCTGGGACGGACTGGGAGCTTGTCCTGCCGCCCTGCAGCTTGTTCCCATCCTGAGCCCTGCCTCTGCCCAGGGGCGTGTGAGAGCCGGTGAGAGGAGGTCGGATTGAAGGGGGTCGTCCCCACGAGAGCCCTGAGGGGCTCCGGTTACTTAGGGAGGCAGGGCCGGGGTGGGAGGCGTTTGGTACTCGGATTTCAGGACCAGCAAGGGGTTCAGAGCCCCTTCTAGCAACCTCACGTGGTCCCCCGGCAGTCAACAGACCCGATGGCACGAGTGACCCCTCCCGGTGCCCCAAGTGTCAGTACCGGGTGACTGGTGGGGGCTTCACGACCCTCCGTGTGCGGGTGCGTGTGCACGCTTATGCACGCACACGCATCAGTCTCTGGGTGGGCCCGTGTGTGGGTTGGCCTGTGCACATCTGTCTCACGGGGTGCTCCGGAGATGAAGGAGAAGGCGGAGATTGAGAGAGGACAGTGGCCACAAGGTCCCCCGGAATTCTCTGTGTAGGATGGGCAGCCGTCTAACCCCACACACTCCCGAACATATGCATCCTCCCGAGGTTGGAGCCTCCCGAGGTTAGAGCCTCCCGAGGTTGGCCCAGGGGGGTCGAGGGGGAGCCCCGCTGTGATGGGCAGGCGACTCTGGGCCTGTCTGAACAGGGACTCCCAGGTTCACAAAAGGCCCCGCAGGCCCCGGTTGCTCGCTCCATTGCAACCCATTGACAGGCACTTAAGGGTGCCGACTGGGCAGGGCCAGGGGTGGGCGGGCAAGGCCTCTGCCCTTTCAGGAACCCAGAGCCTGAGAGAAAAGAGTGCCCAGGAACCTGGAGTTCAGACACCTGAGGCATGAGCGGTGTGGTCTGTTGTGTGTGTGTGTGGGGGGAGGGGTGAAGGCTGCCAGGGAGGGCTGGGAGTTTCCAGAAGGAGACTTGAAGGTTAGAGACGATGGGAAGAGGGAGGCCCATATTCTCAGAATCCTAGAATGTGAAGGGCAGAAGGTCTTCGGAGGTTACCCCACCGAAGTCTAGTTTGTAAGGAGGGGGAAACTGAGGCCCGGGGCCAAGGGATGATTTGCCCAAGACCGCGATGGAGTCGATTCAAGCCTGTGGGGCACCAGGCTGAGAGCTCAGCCTTAAAGAAGGGCCTGTCTTGCCTCAGTTGGCTGTGGTGTGGTGGGGCAATGGACGCACAGACAGATAAGCACCGCCCAGTGCCATGAGTGTGACCATCCGGGCACGTGCAAGGCAGCAGGGTGAGCCTTAATGGAAGACTATTATCTAGGGAAGACCGCTTGACCGAGGTAGCATCCGAGTTGGGCTTTGAAGGATGAACCTGAGGGCCGCCTGTCCTCCACGAGCGCCCCATTCTCCGGGAGACTACAAGCCGACTGGGATGGCGAGGGGGTTCTGGTGGGCTTCTGTCCTGAGCCAGGCGACAGGAGTCAGGGTCTCCCGGGGCCCCAGGATCAGCCTGGTTGCAGGGTGAGCCACTCAAAGAACATTTATGGAGCACCACTTGTGAATAAACCTTACCCAGCGGTTAGGATTTCAGGAGGCAAAGAAGAAAGAAAGGCGTTCCAGGGGGAGCCAACAGCACAAGCAAAGGTATGGCTTCTGGAAAGCGAGGGCCTATTCAACACGTAGCATCTTACTTTGTGCGGCTGGAGCAGGGTGGGGGGGCGCAAAGGGAGCAGTTGAAGGCGCAGCTGGAAAGATTGGCTGGTGATGGAGCTGGAAGGGCTCTTAGGGAGAAGTTTGGGTCTTAATCCGGGGTGACCAGAAAATGCTAATGGATTCTGTGCTAGAGCAAGTCCCTCAAGAGCCCAAGGCTGGGCCAGGACCTTAAGAGAACCCAGAAGCCTCCGGGGGAACCAGGAGAGGGCCCCCCCTAGACAGCGGTGTGCTTAACAGCCAGCTTTGTTGGGGGACAGGGTGGCCATGCAGGGTCGTCGTGGGCTGGAGTGAGGGTGCAGGGGGACGTGTGGGTGGGAGAGCACTGCGCTAGGAAGGCCTCGGGAGCCTTGCGGTGAGGGGACCGGGGACGGGGCGTGGGACAGGGAGAGCCACATGGGTGGCCCCGGACTACAGACCACCAGCGCCTCTGGGCCTTGAGACATGTCCGTTCCTCCTCCTGGTGCCTCCCTCTCCCTCCCTGTCTCTTGGAAAACTCCTACTCGTCCATCAGGCCTCAGCTCCAGCGCCCCTTTTCCAGGAAGCAGGGATTAAGAGCACGGGAACCTGTGTGGCCCTGGGTAATCTGCTCAGTCTTCCTCAACCTCATCTGTAAAATGGGAACAACGATACCTCGGAGCTTGTTGGATGGCACCACGAGATGCACTTGGCACATACCCCCCGCTTCTGAGAATCGTGGTGTTGCCATCCCTCCTTAGTTACGCCCCCTTCCCTCCTTCCCCCATGTCCCTCCCAGGGAAGCCTGGCCTCTGAGTCCCCACCATGCCCTGTGGGGACCCAGTCGATCAGGTGGTAATCATGGCCGTGTCCCTTCCACCGGATAGGGAACCCCTGAAGGTGGGGGGTTGGGTCTGATTTGCCTGCGGGGCTCCCAAGCGCAGCCCGGACCCAGCCCGGCACCGGCCTCACACTATGTGTTAGGTGAGGGACTGACCCTGGCCGGGTCCCTGGCCTCGGCCCTGACACCGACCAGCTTGGTGTCCTGGCCAAGTGGCCACGCCCCCCCCTCCCCGCCGAGCCTGGGTTTCCTCATGTGTGAACTGGATGACCTCTGGGGTTCCTTCTTCCCCCAAAAGCTGAGCCCATGTCCCAAGCCCAAGTCACCATCCTGCCCCCCCACCAACCCCCCCTCTTCCCCCCTCCCTGCCCCGCTCCATCAATGGCCCCACTGTTCTCCAGTGACCCAGGCGTGAAACTTCGGAGTCATTTTTGACTCATCCGCCCTTTCATCCCCTCACGGCTAATCATCAGCCACGACAGTTTTTCCCTCAAAACGTTGCTCACATCCGTTGTCCCCTCTCTGGTAGTGCGGTCTCCTGGGATGCTGTTGCCCACTTTCTAACCGGCCGGCCTCCCCTCCCCTCCCCTCCCCTCCCTGTCCCAGCCGCGTCTTCCCAGCAGAGCTGTTATGTCCCCTCCAGGAAAGGCACACCTGTCACCTGGCAGGGGATTAGCAGGCCTTGAATCTGTCAGCAGGGGGGAGGCCGGGTGGGTCCAGGAGAGGCAGGGGGAGGGGCCCTGAGTGGAGTCTGGGGGTCCGCTTCCCAGGTTGCACCTGCTCACACACCTGTTGGGCCCGGCGCTGAGTGTGGGCCGGGAACTCCGGAGGGGTTAGCCAGAGCCCTGGCGCCTACCGTGGGGTGTAGCAGGGGTGGTGGGGGCTGCTCCCTCGGCCCCTGAATCGGGAAGCTTCGCGGGGGAGAGACAGTTGGTCTGACTCTTGAAGACGGAGAAACTGTCCAGAATGGTGTTTCAGGCCCGGAAGCAGCCTGTCCGTGTAGGAACTATAAGAGGGCTCCGGAAGGAGAGGTGTTTGGGGTGGCCGGTGCTGGGAGGGGTGAGGCTGCCCGAGGTGGGAGGCAGGGAGGCTGAGCAGGGCTGGGTGGGCCGCGGAGGGGCCCTTGCTGGTCAGAGGGAAGCAACCGCAGGGACCCCTGACTCCCATCTGTAATTCACGTCCCCTGAATGGACTCTTCCCCCTGGGAGGCAACTCCTCTCTGTGAAAATCAAAGGGACAGTCCGTGGCACTGCCCTCTGCAGTTTACACGGTGCTGTCCTTCCCCAGTTCCTCGTCTTTCTTCATCAGCCCTGTGAGGTGGGACTGCTCAATCCCATTTTACAGATGAGGAAGCTGAGGCTCATAGAGAGGGAGGGACTTGCCCAGGGTGACCAGCTAGTCCTCGGTAGAGCGAGGCCTGGAATTTCCCTGGCCCCGATGCCCGACCCTGGAGGCTGAAGGGAAGGAGGGAAGGGTTCGAGCCCCAGGGCCCACGTCCTCCCGGGGAGGGGCCGGCTCTGTGCGACCCAGATCGGGGACAGGCCCAGCTGCTGGCATCCTGGGATCCAGGCCCAGGATAGAGCCCCTCCCTGGGTGCACGGGGTGGGGGTCGGGCCCGAGGGAGCAGGAGGGACCGGGTGGCGGACTTGCGTTTCCACTCGATTTCCCCGGTTGTTTTGCCGAGAGCTGTGGCAGGATCCCGAGGGGCGGGGCGGAGGCGGGGAGACCTCAGGAAGGCGCCGTGGCCCCCGCTGCCCGCCCCCCATGTGACTCCTCTGACTGACGACAGCGCCACATGGAAGGGCCTCGAGGCTTCCGTCCTGCGCTGGCAGGACGAATGTGTGACGTGGGCCAGGGCACTGGGCCCACACTGGGTGACTTCCCGCGTGACCCGCACTGACTCCGGCGCACTTTCCATCGGGGGCTGACCCCTTTGGCTGTGGGGTGAGAGAGACCCGTGACCGTCGCCTGACCCCCACTCCCAGCACAAGCCCCAGGGGCAGGCACCTAGGGCCAAACCCGGGCAGGGCGCCGGGGGGGGGGGGGGCGGGGGGGGGTTGGGGGGTGAGCGCTGAACGCCGGGGCTCTGTGCGGTGACTCCCCGGCTCTCCCAGCCCCTCCGACCTCTCCAGATGCCCCTTCGCAGCTCGGTCTGTGGTCCACAGCCGGTTCCCCTTCCTCCTGCGGGCCACCCCCCCCCCCCAACACCATTTCGGGCCTGCTGCCTTGCCACAGGCCGTCCGTCTCTCGACTTCCCCGGGCCTGGCCACGCTGGGCTCGCTGTCCCCACTGGCTGCCTTTCCTGCCTTCCAGAACGGCCCGCACCCTGGTCCGCGAGCCCGAAGCCCGGCCTGGACCATACGGCTGTTTCCCTGAGGCTCACTTTCCTCCTCTGTAAAATGGGTATAATCATAGTTCCTTCCTCCTGGGACTGAATGAACTACTCCCGGGGGAGTGATTCTCTACCTGGCCTGGGGTGAGGGAGGGCTTCTCAGAGGGGCCGCAATGCGTGGCTCTAGACAGCGACTGGCCAGCAGAGACACGTGGTGGAGACCAGGAGCTTTAAGCCGAGGCTGGGAGGGGTGGAGGTGAGACTTGGGGTCCTGGCCTGGCCTGGGGGGCTATCTTGCCTCTCCAGCCTCTCACTTCCTGCTCTGCAACCTGGTTCCCTGCTCTGTGCCTTTAACTTGGGTGGTTCCTTCTGTGTACAAGCCCTGCCCATCCCTGGAAATACCAACTATAACTGGGAAGACTTCCCTGCCCCCTGCCGCAGCCATCTCCCTCTCTCTCTTTTGTCAGCCTGTCACCAACCATGGTGAGGGATTATCTTGTAAATGGTGCCCGGGGCCTGGAACCCAGCGGGAGCGCAGGAACCACCCATAGCAGCCTCCCATATGCCGGAACCTTCGGAACCTTCGCTAAGGTTCTAAGGGGCCAGAGGGGATGAGGCCAGGCAGTTGATGCAGAGGTCCCAGAGGCCAAGGGACCCACTGCAAGTTGGGGGGGGAGCAGACAGGGACACGGCACTCACTTGCACTTTCTCTCTCTGTGTCTCTCCCTCGCGCTCTCTCTCTGCCACCTGTACCCCCCCTGCCCCCAAGTGCCGAGATCCAGGCTGGGGCCTAGTAGGGGCATATTTCCTTTCTCTTCACCTGGAACTCCAAAGTCTGTCCTGCTTCTGTCCCTCTGGGCCATGCAGCCTTCCTTCCCTACCCGCCGGCCTGTCTGCTGTCGGAGGGTCCCCCGATATTGTCGCCAGTTTCAGAAGCCACTGTCCCGCTCTGGCCCACATCACCACTCCAGGCACTTGACTGGGGCTGAGCCAAAGTACCCACAGTTGTACTGGGAGCACACAGAGGGTGCAGGGAAAGCCCTGGCATTGGGGGTAGGGAGGCGCCGCCCCTCCCCAGGTGGTGACCGGGTGGCGACCGTGAGCCATCACTCACCTCTTCAAGCCCCAGTTTCTGCCCCCAGAAGAATGAACTGCTGCTTTAAAAAAAAAAAAAAGGTTTATTTTTAATCTTTATTTATTTTTGAAAGAGAGAGCGAGCAAGCGGGGGGGGGGGGGGGGTAGAGAGACAGAGGGGACACAGAATCCAAAGCAGGCTCCAGGCTCTGAGCTGTCAGCACAGAGCCTGACGTGGGGCTCAAACTCAGGGAAGCAACTTCATGACCTGAGCTGAAGTCAGATGCCCAACCGACTGAGCCACCCAGGTGCCCTGAACTGCCGCCTTTTTATGCACGTATCAAACCTGCAAGGTGTGTGTGGTCTTACAGATGAGGAAACTGAGGCTCTGGGAAGCCAGGGACCTGCCTGAGGTGGGAGGCGGGAGGTAGGCCACCAAGCCCCTGCTTTGCTGGGCCATTTGCAATATCACAGCACCGTGTGGGGCTCAGGGGGGCAATGTCCTGAGAGTTCTTGGTGAAGCTTTAAAAACTCCCCAAAGAAGAGGCTTTGTTCTTTTTTTTTTTTAATTTTTTTTTTTAACGTTTTATTTATTTTTGAGACAGTGAGAGACAGAGCATGAACAGGGGAGGGTCAGAGAGAGGGAGACACAGAATCCGAAACAGGCTCCAGGCTCTGAGCTGTCAGCACAGAGCCCGACGCGGGGCTCGAACTCATGGGCCGAGAGATCATGACCTGAGCCGAAGTCGGCCGCTTAACCGACTGAGCCACCCAGGCGCCCCGAAGAGGCTTTGTTCTTAAACCAGGGTGTCCACGGCCCAGTTCACCCTCCCAATGGTTCCACTGCGGGGGCCTGGAACCCCACCATTATGAACCACCCCTGGGGGCAACCTTGTTCTCTTTAGGAACCTGCCTGTTCCCAGCCTTAACATACAGCAGGCGCTAGGTCAACACTGATTCAAAGAATGACTGACCATACTTATGAGAGGGTGGGCAACGTGGGGGGGAGTAGCCACCAGGGATGGGAGCACATAGGGCTTGGGGGGCTGTGGCAAAAGCCCTGGCAGGTCTCTAGCCCTCACCCTTGACCTTCTACAGTTTATTTCTTGCATGGCAGCCAGAATGTCCTTGTCCAAATGGAACTCAGACCACACCCCCGCCCCTGCCCCAAGCTCCTGTGGGACCCTCACGTCTAGGCTCCTCTATATTCCTCCGTGATCTGACCCCCTTTCCCTCATCTCCCCTGGTCCCTCTGCTCCCCTCACTCTGGCCTCCTCTCGGCTCCTAGAATCCCCAGCACGTTCCCTCTCAAGGCCTTCCCACGTGCTGCTCCCAGTGCCTGGAACATTCCGCTCCCAGATACTCTTGCTCTCTACGTTCAGATCTTTGTCAAATGACACACACCCTTCCAGGGACCTCCCCTGACCACCGTGTCTAATGTATGCCCTTCCTGTCCCTCCCTCCCCTGACCCGGCTTTGTTTGTCATCGTAGAGCCCGTGGCCACCTGACAGTAGCTTGTATATTCACTTGTTTATCGTTGATCCTGACAAGAACATCCTCTCCGCGAGGGCAGGGGTGTCTGTTTTGTCCACTGCTGTAACCCCAGAGCTGGGACAGTGCTGGGTACATGGCTGGTGCCCAACTCATATTTGTAGGAGGAGGGAAGGAAGGAAGGGAGGAAGGGAGAGAGGGAGGGAGGAAGGAGGGAGGGAGGAGGGAGGGAGGGAGGGAGGAGGGAGGAGGGAGGGAGGGAAGGACCTCTTTCTTCTGCATATCCATGGAGTGCCTCCCATGTTGTGGCCCTCTGTTAGGTGTTTTTAGAATGAGAGCATCAGCAGAGGGGACAGCAGCTCCCTTGAGCCCAGCTGACCCCAAGGTAGCAATGGTCATTTAGTGAATACATATTAAGTGCCCAGAGCAATATCTCTTCTTATGTGCGTTATTAACCGATGGAGTCTCTAGGAGCCTGAGAACCAGGGCTGGTGGGTGGAAAGTGGGGGAAGGGGAGAAAGCTGGGTAGGGATGAAAGAGATTTAATTACATTTTAGGAAAAATTTTCTAATAGGCAAAACTGTGCACCAATGGACTTCCCGAGGAGGAAATATGCTCCCTGTCAGCAAAAGGAGGCAAGTGGAGGCTGGGTGGCTCTGGAACCCGAAGCAATCAGCCCTAGGACCCGAAGCCAGAAGATGTAAAGATTCAGGGGAGTCCTCCCCAGGGTTGGGGTGGGCCAGGCCCTGGAACTTGGAGTAGGCATGGGTCACCCGTCTGACCAGACCCAGGCAACAGAAGCCATGGCTCCAGTCCCTGGGTCCAAAGGCTTCTGGGACTTGGCCAAGCAGCCATATTGGGCCTCTGGACCTATGAACCACAGACGAGGCCTGGGAGACAGGAAATGGCCCTGCTCAGGGCCCAAAAGCCCCCTTAGCATACCCTCACTCCCTCCCCGCCTCCCACAGTGGCCTCAGGCCCCTGCGCCCCGCGCCCATGGGGTTAAATCTCTCCCTGTCTCTCTCTGCTCCAAGTTGTTTTCCAAGTGAAGCAGAGAATGGTTCTCTTGTTACCAACATGGCTTCTGGGCATTGGGTAATGCGCTCCCTCTTCTCCCTGCTCCGCTCCACAAAGGGACCTTTTGTTCCTCTCCCTGCCCCTCTCTCTGGCTCTTCCCCGGCCCCCCACCCACCCCAACTCCCTCCTCCCTGCCTCCCGCCCCACACTGCACCCCTGGGCTGTGAGGAGTGACCATGGTCTGGCTGTGGTGCCCTCCCTCTCTCAAGGCGCCCAGGGAGGAGAAGGGGCCTTGTGGCCGCGGCGGCCATTTTGAGAGCGGCCATTCCAGGCGGTCCCGGGCTTCCGTGAGGCTTGCGGGGTTGGGGAGGCCACAGTGGGGTGGCTGGGGCTCAGCAGGAGGTCTTGTGGTGCACCTCCTGTCCTCCAGGGAGTGGGGGGAGGGACCCTCCCACCCACCACCCTGACCCGGGCCGCCTCCTTGCACTGAGACAAGACACCTTCCCATCCACCATCTCGCTTGACCCGCACAGCAGCCCAAGGGGCGGGAGTGACACCCCGTCTTCCACAGGTGGAGACTGAGGCTCAGCGGGGTAAGTGTCCTTCCCCACCAGGGGCTCAGTGAGCAGGTGCTGCAGCTAGACGGAGCTGCGTGCTCCTCCCCTGAAACCTCTCCAGGAAAGAGCCCTCAGAATGTGCCCTGACCCATGGGACACGCCGTGATGGATCTGGGCCACCAGAGGAAGCCTAAAACCAAATTTACTGGAGTCTTTTTTGCAAACGGAACAGATTGTGCCCGAGATGGGAGTGTCAGGAAGCCAGTCAGATACTGAAGTGTCTGCTCTCAAGGGAAGACGGTCTCTGTCCACTGTCCCCTCCCTTGCCTCCTCACAACAGGCCTGCAAGGCAGGCAGGGACAGGCTGACGACAACATTTTTCAGATGAGGAAACAGGCCCAAAGAGGATCCAGGGCCAGGACTCGGCGCTCACCCGGTTAGATTCCAGCTCTGGTTGTTGTCTCTTTCCGGGGCCGCTCCCCACCCCTCGAGAGGCCCAGGGACTCGGGGAGGGGACTGAGCTGGGTCCCAGCAGTCCCAGCCACCCCATCGGCAACCACAGGAGCCAGAGCCCTGAGGATGTTGTATTCAGGTGCCTCAAACATCCATCGATTCCCCCATCACACTCCGTCCCTGTGTCTACAGAGATGTGAAACAGAGCACCCGCGTGTGCCCGTGATGTATATTCCCCTGTGACCACTGAGCTGGGTCTGGGGCCTTCGGGCCACTGCGAGAAGTAAAATGGGTAGATTGGGGATGGGTGGATGGGCAGCTGGGGGGAACAGAGAGGGCACGAAGATTTATCCAGAGCTGAATACACCCCCCTGGGCCTGCCCTCAGGGAGCCACAGTCCAGGAGGAGAGCTACATCCGTAGAGAGCCAGTGGGCTGTCAGAGAGGGGGCCTGGGAGCTCACCGCTGGCTGGGAGGTTGAGGCAGGAAGGCTTCTTGGAGCCGGGGACCGAGGACAGAGCCTGAAAAGACGAGGATAAGTTAACCAGGCAACGAAATTGAGACGGAAGGTTGGAAAGGAGCTGGCAGAGGGGGTGGGGCTGGGGCTGAGAAGGAGGTGAATGGTGTGCGATGGGGTAAAGAGGCTACCCGTGTGCCAGAGCAGAGTGGGGACGGGGAAGGTGGAAGAGGTGGGTAGGGGGAGGAACCACGTGGGCTGCCGAGGGTAAGTCAGGGGGGCTCCTGCTGTGGATGCCCCGATAAGGTACACGGACGAGGTCTCGAGGGATAGTGGGGTGGTCGCTGAAGGATTTTAAAGGGGTCAGGGCTGGGTCTGTGCCAGTCTGGTTTATTACTGTTTTCCCAGCGCCCGGCTCAGTGCCCGGCATACAGCAGGCGCTCAATAAATGTTTTGGATCAATGCATGAATGCCGCCGGTGTACCCTGAGGTAGTGGTTAACTCCGGTCGCGGGGTCTCGGGCCTCAGCTCCCTCGTTTGTAAATCAAGGGTAACAGCCCCTGTCTCTGGGGGTGCCGAAATGGTTGAGGGATGGAGCTCGTGGCAGGACTTTGCTCAGTGTCCTGCACGGGGTCACGCTCCATGACTGGGGCCTTTACGACACGTGTGCAGACGTGCTGTGGGCAAGACAGGGGCAAGGACCGGGTTAGAAGCGGCCGAGTTGTCCAGGTGCGAGAGGATGCGCCAATGGCCACGTCCACCAAGGGCTTACGCTGTCCGTACGTTCTCTCATCATCCCGAAAACAAGCTAATGGAGGAGCATTATGGTCACCCCTGTCTTGTTGTCCAGGACACCGAGGCGCAGCGAGGCGACGTGATCCGCCCGAGACCCTGAGGCTGGCGAGCCGTGGACGGAAGCCAGACGCCAGCGCCCGGCCTGTGACCACTGAGCTGGTGACGGAGACTGGTTAGGTGGGAGGTCACTGCATTTCCCGAGCGAGGGACACAGCGGGACGGGCTGGCTCGGGGAGGGAGGACGCGCTGAGGCTGGGGGCAGATGCCCGGGGAGGTCTGGGCTGGGGGTCTGGACGAGGGTGAAGGGAGCTCCTGGGGCAGGTGGGAGGCATGGGGGGGGGGGAGGCAGAGGAGCCCCAGCGCCCGGAGGTGGTGGCGCAGAAGAGCGGTGACAGCAGACGTTCTATAGCGTGTGCTCGGTGCCAGACGTTCTCCTAAGCCCTCGTATCACCTTATTTAAATCCTCCCAATGAACCCTGTGAGGGGCACCCTTACCACCCTCGCCTCACGCCCCAGCCGAGAGTGAGACGTCCTAACTGCCCTGGGGCCCGGGGCTGTGACGGGCCAGGGCCCCGGGCCCGGGGTGGGGACGCGTGGAGAGGCTCCGAGGGCAGCCCGGGTACGAGCCGACGTGGGGGCATCTGAAGAAGAGAGGAGGAGCGTGCGTGGCCTGCCTCATTGCCCCTTCCGTGTGTGGTTCGGTCGGCTCCCCTCCCCCACACCTCTGCCACCCACGGGCCCCCGGCCTTGTCGCTGTGACGGGGCTCTCTCTTGCGGGCAGTGGGAGCCAAGGAAGATGCAAGGGCTGGGAGAGAGGCCGCCGAGGCCTGGAGAGCAGTCAGGGACGATGAGGATGGCTCTGACTGACTGGAGAGGCGTAGACCGGCTGGACAGACGACACGGTGGGGGGCGGCAGCATGGCTGGGGGCACTGGTGGCTGTTGGGTGTGGCTTGACAGGTGGGGCGTCAGGTAGGGGCAGATGTTGAGGTCGGTCGGCGGTGGGCAGGTGGAGTTGGAGGTCCCGAGGGCCCCCCAGGTGGAGACAGTTGGTTTCGTGGGTCTGGACCCTGGGGTCTGGCGGCGGGGGGGGGGGGGGGGGAGCGGTCAGAGGAACCGATTCCGTCAGGAAGCCCTGGGGAGAGTGGGCACCCAGCTGGGAGCGGGCGGAGGGGGTCAGAGAAGGAGACACACTGTCACAGAGGGCGGGTGGCCAGCGAGGTAACCCAGACAGACAGGGAGGGAGTTGGGGGAGGGGGTCCGTGCCACGGAGCCTTCGCCAGAGCAGGATCGGGGACTGGGGGGAGAACGGAGGAGCATACGGCCAGGGAAGAAGTGTAGACAGCAGGTGTAGACAGGGCTTCAGGGAAGTCGAACGCAAGGGGAGATGGAGGGCAGTAGCTGAAGGGGACCCGAGGGATGGGGGGTCGTTCTTAGAAGAGATGACGAGGGTGTGGCACCGAGGTGGGCTAAGTGGGGGGAGGGGCTCCTGGAGTGGGGGTGGGGCGGTCCTGAGCTGGATGGAGCGGGGGAACCCTGGCTTGGGGGAGGGAAGGGCATGAGATGGGGTCTATAAAGTCATTTGCAGGCTGAAGGAGGGGAGGTCAAGGGGCCTCTCTGCGATGGAGGAGGGGGGCTGGGGAGGCAAGAGGGTCCTGAGGTTCGTGTCTCCACAGAAAGCCCTGGAAGAAGGAAGCCTAGGGGATCAGAGAGGGTGGGTGGAGCCGGAAGAGGACCCAGCACGGGCAGCCTCTTGCCTGAGGGGGACCGGGGTCCAAAATGACAATGTCCCTTCTCCTCTGGGTGTTCTGAGCGCTGGCCAGGTGCTCGTGTCCCGAGGAGCTGCGGGTCTGTCCTCCAGGGGCTCAGCTGCAGTTTCTCCGGACGTGTTCCTGCCCTGGTCCTGGGCAGCCTGTCACCAGGGCAGGGGGCAGAGCGGCTCCCAGATGCTTCCCACGGCCACCAGCCCCCTTCCCCCAGGCGCGGGCTGCACCTCCCTCCTCCCCCACTGGCTGCCAGGCCCCAGTTGGCCACACAGTCGGGCCTGGGTGCTTACACGCCCTCCCTGGAGGGCGCAGAGTGGACCAGACTCCCAGGGCAGGCCTCGCTGTGGCCCCCCTCCCCCCACCCATCGGCCCTTCTCCCGAGGGAGCCCCGCACCCAGAGTCCAGGTCTCCCCCGCCCCCGCAATCTGACACACTTTCAACACCTCGGCGCTCTGATTTCTGACCCCAGCCAGGACAGGATAAGAGGAAGGTCATCAGAAAGGGTGTGGACGGAGGGACCGCGCAGGCGGGCAGAAACTGTTGCTTAAACTTAAACATTCGCTAAGAGGGTCGATCTGATGTTATCACAAAAGAAACAAACAAAACACAGAGTTGCTGAGTTGGCCTCGTAGATAACAGCATCCGCCGCCTAATTTCACGGGAGGACACGTAGGAGCAAACCAGGTATGAATCAGTAGTTACGCGCAAAGAGGTCTGTTGCCTCGTGTAGAATATGACCGACTGGCCACCACCTTAATGCTCAGCAGTAGGGGAGGGTCACGGTCCGGGGACAGAGCGTGACGCAGCCATTGAAAGTGATGTTTACGACGAATTTTTAACGACAGAGGAAATGTCTTCCGTGTAATCTTAAGTGAAAACCAAGACGTAGGGGCGCCTGGGTGGCTCCGTCGGTTGAGCGTCCGATTTCGGCCCAGGTCGTGATCTTGTGGTTTGTGGGTTCGAGGCCCGCGTCGGGCTCTGTGCTGACAGCTCGGAGCCTGGAGCCTGCTTCGGATTCTGGGTCTCCCTCTCTCTCTGCCCCTCCCCTGCTCGTGCTCTGTCTCTCTCTGTCTCAAAATAATAAAATTGGTTAAAAAAAATAAAGTTATTTGAAATGAAGGCATGGTGTGTATCCTGTCTTTAAGAAGGAGTCCCGTTTCTCTGGAAGATCTATTTATGTGACTATACGAGATCTTGGAGTGTATTTATATATTTTTCAGCTTGAGGTAAGGAGCTTGGGTCCTTACCTTATTTGCGTTTTGACTGCAAATAGTAGAAAATCCAGTGACATGGGCTGGGGGGTGGGGAGGGTTGTATTTTTCCCCTGTACCAAGAAGTCCCCCTTCACATCCGGGGCTGCTGTGGCTCCGAGAGGCTGTTGTTAAGACCTGTTTTCACCCTGAAACCATCTCTTCCAAGCTTCTGTCCCCCACACCCTATGGCAGTTCTGGGACTGAGACCAGCCGCTGCACACGGCACTCCCTGGCGGTATGTCTGTGTTCATCATCCGGCTGTGTCTTCCAGGTTCCACTTGGGGGCTGGGACCAGGCGGCTCAGAGGGGGCCAGCTCGTGGGGGGCTGTTCATGAGGAAGTGACCTGCCCCAGTCACACTGCTGCTCAGGGAGCCGGATGAATAAAGACTAAACGGATGGATGGGGGCACAGTTAGAACCCGGCTCTCAGCTCTCTTCCCCGCCCGAGCGGCAAACCAAGTCTCAACATCTAGCATGGCCTATCAGTCCCTGGAAGCCCTGGCCCTGCCGACCCGCTTAGCCTCACCTCTCACCACTGAACTGCTGTGGCTCACACACCCACCACGCCGGGTTTACTCTGTGCCTTCGCATATGCTGTTCCCTCTGCCTGGGATGCCTTTCTTTGCTGCTGCTGCCGCCGCCACGCCCTTTGGTCTAACTTCTGTTCACCCTTTTAGAGTCAGCCCAGGATCATCTCTTTCTGGAAGCCTCCCTGACCTCCTGGCTGGGCTAGGGGTTCCGCTTCTGACACCCCAGAGTACTCTGTGCTTACCGAACTTACCACATTTCTACTTTGATGTTCATGTTCCGACCGCGCCCCCCCCCCCCCCGCCCCCAGCCGCTCCCTGCTGGCCTGTGAGCCCCTCAAGGGAGGACGTATCTGATTCACCTCAGCATCCAGCCCTGGCCTCAGAAGGGGCACGTTTGAGCAGGAAGTCAGGGGACCTGGCTGTGTACCCCTGGTCCTGAGGACAGCCTGGACCGAGGCGTCCCCGGGTCCCATCCAAAATGCTGGGCCACATCGGGTCACTTCTGAGGATGTGGTCATTTACGAGAGGGGCGGGGCTGGCACGGGACCGCCTGTACTGGGTGCCCCAGACGTGGGGGGAGGGTCATGGCCAGCACCTTTGGTCAGCACCCCCACTACTTAGAGTGTCTGGTGGTGGGGAATAGGGGCGGGTGCGAAGCAGAGGGGTTAGAGACCTACGTTCTGGGGCCCCAGCACACCAGACCCCGCCAAAGAGGCTGGCCTGGCGTCCGCCACGGCAGGGGGGTGGCCCTCAGCGGTTATCAAAGGCCAGCAGGGATGCCTCCCTCAGATGATGGCTGGGAGGGGGAAGGGGTCTCCCTGGTGACACGCTGGGCCATCCGTCAGCCTTGAGCACAATGGGGTCATTAACCCCTGACCCTGGGCCCTTCTTAGCCACTTCCTCTGGAGGGCTCTCCCCACCAGAAGAAGAAGGGAGGGGGGGATTGCTCTCAAGCCTCCGTCTTCAATGAGAGGCCCAGGGGCCCCTTGGCTGGTCTCGGGAGTCGGGAGTCGCAGCCTTGCAGATTCTTCCAAAGCTCAAGGTCCCGACTCTCTAGCTCCCATCCTCTGCAGCTGCTTCGGGGATCTGGTCGTGGCTCCCACCCTTGGTCAGCCGCAGGAGCAGTGTGTACGGGGCGGGACAGAGAGGGACCCTGAGAGCGACAGAAGAGACCCAGGCCTCCTGAGAGAGACCCTTGAGCTCGGAGACGGCTCTTTGCCATTTGCATACTGTATTCAAAGGGACCTTCCAGACCAGTCCCACTTGCGAAAAAGTCAATGCAAGGACCCTAAATAAAACAGTAGCAGAACAAACCCAGCAATGAATCAAAAGGATACATACATCATGACCGATCGGGTTTACCCCAGAAATGCAAAGGTGGTTCAACATTCGAAAGATCTATTAATGGCATCCATCACGTTAATAAATTAAGGGAGAGAAGTCATATGATCCTCTCGGCACTGGCGATAAATTTCAACCTCTGCTTATGATAAACATGTTTTAGCCAACTGGGGATCGAAAGGAACTTCCTTCAGTTGATAAAGGTTATTGACAAAACCCAGCACAAATACGGTTCTTTACGGGACAGTAGACAAAATTCCTTAAAATCCAGGGTAAGGCAATTTTGCCTGCATCCATGCGTCTATTTAATATTGTAACCGAGGTCCTAGATAGGGCAATAAGAGAGTAAAAAAAAAATAATAATAAAACAAAACAACAAGGTGTAAGGATTGGAAAACATCATTTGCAGATGCTAGGATTGTCTACATAGAAAACCCCAAATAATCTACAGGCAAATTATTAGAACCACGAATCAAATGTAACAGATATATAGAATATTCCAATATCCAATCAATAGGAATATACTAAAAACCCACTGACTTGTACACTTTAAAATGATTACTTCTATGGGGCGCCTGCGTGGCTCAGTCGGTGAAGCGTCCGACTTCAGCTCAGGTCACACGATCTCACGGTCCGTGGGTTCGAGCCCTGTGTTGGGCACTGTGCTGGCAGCATGGAGCCTGGAGCCTGCTTTGCATTCTGCGTCTCCCTCTCTCTCTCTCTCCCCCTCCCCTGCTCGCACTCTGTCTCTGTCTCTCAAAAAGGAATAAACATTAAGAAAAAAAAATAATAAAATAAAATGATTACTTTTATATTGTGTAAATTACATCTCAATAAAGAGCAGTCACGTTTATGAGCATGAGAGCAAAGTGTAATTTTTAAAAATCCTCCATTAGCAATAGTAACAAAACTTAAATCTGACAAAATACCTACAGAGAAAAGCACAAAACGTTACTCAGGTACAGCCCGCCTGGAAAATACTTTGGCAGTTTCTGAAAAAGCGAAACACACCCTTAGCGTTTGACCCAGAGACCGCACATCTAGGCCCTTGTTATAGAGAAAGAAAACTAATATCCACGTGAAAATACCTACACAATTACGCACGGCGGCTTTATTTGTAATAGTCAAAAATAAGAAACAGGGGCTCCTGGCTGGCTCGGTCTGTAGAGCAGGTGACTCTTGATCTTGGGGTGGCAAGTTCGAGCCCCACGTTGGGCATAGAACTCACTAAAAAAAAAAAAAAATCTAAATGTATCTACATGCCCTTCAGTGAGTGAATGGTTGAAAAAATTAGTGCATCCAGACCGTGGAATATCACTTGCCAATAGAAAAGGAACTAACGATGGACAGACGCAACTTACCTGGATGGACTCGAGGGAATTATGGGAAATGAAAAAAGCCTATCTTGAAAGATTTCGTGCTGTGCGGTTCACGAATGTGACACGTTCTCAACATGACGAAAGGAGAGAGAGGGAGAATGGGAGAATTGATTAGTGGTTGGAGGGGTTGGGGAGGAGGGAGGGAAGGGAGACGGTAGCTGGTGGGACAGCTCTGTGTCTGGATCGCGGTGGTGATTACACGAGTCCACACAAGGGAGGAAACTGCATGGAACCCCGCACGCACGCACGCACGCACGCACTCATGTGCGCACGCTCACGAATGCACGTAAAACGAATAGAAGCTGACCGAGGTCTGTGGGTGGGGCCAATGTCAGTTTCCCAGTTGGGATAAAGTGAGATGTCACCACTAGGGGAAGCCGGGTGACGGGTACCCAGGAACTCTCTATACTGTTTTTGCAACTTCCTGTCAATCTAGAACTGTTTGAAAACAAAAAGTAAGACCAAAAAAAAAAAAAAAAAAAAAAAAATCAAAAACACTATTAGAAGACTTTAAAGGAGACCCTAGAGACTTGCTTGAAAGTAAGGAATGCTGGGAAGGGAGAAGGGGCAGGAAGGGACAGGGTTATGGCTGAACAGAGAGCGGTCACGAAGGGTAAGGGGTAGAAAGTTCTCTGTTACCCTCCTCTCTGTCTTTTTGTACACCTGACATTTTTCTTTTAAATTTTTTTTTTCAACGTTTATTTATTTTTGGGACAGAGAGAGACAGAGCATGAACGGGGGAGGGGCAGAGAGAGAGGGAGACACAGAATCGGAAACAGGCTCCAGGCTCTGAGCCATCAGCCCAGAGCCCGACGCGGGGCTCGAACTCACGGACCGCGAGATCGTGACCTGGCTGAAGTCGGACGCTTAACCGACTGCGCCACCCAGGCGCCCCCAAAGCTGATTCTTAAAAACTGAATCAGAGGGGCCCCTGGGTGGCTCAGTTAAGCGTCCGACTTCAGCTCACGTCATGATCTCACGGTTTGTGAGTTCGAGGCCCGCGTCGGGCTCTGTGCTGACAGCTCGGAGCCTGGAACCTGCTTCAGATTCTGTGTCTCCTTCTCTCTCTGCCCCTCCCCCGCTCGCGCTCTGTCTCTCTCTCTCTCTCAAAAACAAATAAATGTTAAAAAAATTTTTTTTTTTCAGTAAAAGAAAGAACTCTAAGCAAATGCAGAGAGATAGCCATTAACCTGCACAGGGAGATTGAATGTCACAGATTTCTTCCCAAATCAATGTCTAGATTCAATTCAGTCCTGATCAACCCCCCCACAGGGTTTCGGTGGAGCTTGTCAAGGGGATTCTAAAAGCACCAAGAGTAGCTGAGACACTCTCACGGAAGAAGGAGGTAGGGCGCTTACCCTGCAAACATCAAGGCTTATTATAAAGCTAGAGCGATCAGGCCAGCTGGAACAGAGCTGGACCGCTCGGCGGATGGGGCAAGACAGAGAGACTGACACGCAGGCGGGGCCGTGGCAGATCAGAGGGGAAGGGGGAGCAGACACGTTCACATCGGTGTCACATGTCACCCTCACAGCGTTCCTGTGGGGCTGGATCTCTCCTAAGCATCCCAAGGTCCCATTTCACACTCGGCGGAGGCTCAGAGGAGGCCAGTGGTGCCCGAGGTCTTCTGGCTCTGGTCCTAGGCTCTTTCCAAAGTGGGGGTCCTCCCAGGGGTCCCTGCCCTGTGTCTGAACCATGGGCCCCCCCCCTGAACCTACTGATTCATAATCTCTGGGGATGTCCCTGCATCCACACGACTGCTAACATCCCACTTGAGCCCGGAACCTCGTGAACTAGAGAGAGGGAAAGGCAACGATGGGTGGGGGTGGCGGGCGAACGCAAGAGCGCGCAGAGCCAGTCACACTGAGGCCCGCGGGGCCTGGCTGCCAGGGGTGGGGAACAATCAGGCACTGTCCCTCTCCTTCCCCCCCCCCCTTAGGCTTTCATCATTGACCTAACTCTGGGGGCAGAGCACTAGCAGTGTGTGTGTGTGTGGGGGGGGAGGTCAGGGGTCAGCCCACTGCATGCCAAGCCGAGCCAGGAAGAGAGCCGGTTTGGGGACGGCTGGGGGGACTCAGGGCCCCACGGGAGCCCACAGCCCACTCGTGGAGGACGCCACTGAGAAGAGAGGAGGGCAGGGAGGTCCACGGCTCCACCCAAGCCGCTCAGGGGCTTCTGGAAGGATGCAAATGCCTCTGAGCAATGCTAATTCTCCTCCTCGGCCACTGCCGGCCTAGCGGGAGGGACGTTCCTGTCCCCAGGAGGATCTGGCGATCTGGCCTCCACAGACCCATCGCCCCCAGGCTGACCCACTGGGCGAGAGTGGCCCCCTTCTGCCTTGCCTCGTAGCTTCCGGTCTGTGGGTCTGCCGTGCAGTTCCTGGGCCCTGCTCCCCCACTTTGCTCAGATTAGGGGAGGGGAGATTCCCCCCACCCCCACCGACCTGCTGCAGTAGCCAGTGGGGTCCAGCCACCTACAGATCTGACCGTTCTGCTCTTCTGCTAGGCACCTGCGACTGCCCAGGCAGACGGAGTCTGGGGCCCTGATTCTGAGGGTTTTGAGCCCTCCGCCGTCTCTGGCCACTCCCCAGCCTCCGAGCGGCGGTCTCGATGATACAGTCATTCATTCATTCAATAGATGTGCATTAAATGTTATACGTGCTGGGCACTGCGCTAAGTGTTGGCGAAAGGCGTGACCAGGACAGGCCAGGCTCCTGCCAGCGGGCAACTTGTGGTCCTGGGGAATGAGCGGGTGTTCGGAGAGACCAGCCGAGGGCTGCGCTTGAGCTGGCGAGCCGGGAGGGCTTGCCTGAGGTCGTAACCTGTGAGTAGAGACACGGGTGAAGTGACGGGGTGAGCGTACCCGGGGAAGAATGCTCCAGACAGAGGGAGCTGTAAGGGCAAAGGCCCTGAGGTGGAAACGTTCCAACACGTTCCAGGAACAGCAAGAGGCGCTGGAACAGAATGCGGACAGAGAGGAAAGCTGGGCCATGTGCCAGAGAAGCAGGCAGGCCCAGATCTGGGAGAAGACCGCGTGTGTTGGAAAGATGGCGGAGGGGTTCGAGCAGGGGATTGTCATGGTCTGACTTAGACCCAACACTCAGGTTAGGTTCTCATGGTACCCATTTACCCACGGAGACCAGGGCTCAGAGAGGTCAAGTGAGGTTTCCAGGGTCACATGGCCACCACTGAGCCAATGGTCTGTCCAGCCCCCCTCACCAGCTCCCTACAAATCTACAATCACGCCCCTTCCCACCGGGCTCCCCTTTTGATTCGGGGCCTCGCTCGACGCCCCGA
Source organism: Felis catus (assembly GCF_018350175.1). Lineage (NCBI taxonomy): Eukaryota > Metazoa > Chordata > Mammalia > Carnivora > Felidae > Felis > Felis catus. The sequence continues at coordinate 131,777,153 of NC_058374.1, forward strand.
AGTCGGAGGTGTTACCCTCCTTGTGCAGCTGAGGAGGCTGAGTTCGGAGAGGCCAGGTCACCCGTCCACACCCACACAGCCCGGTCACAGAGCCGCTCCGGGTCAGACGCATCTGGCTTCAAACCCCGGCCTTACCCGCGATGACCTGAGAGGTGTCTAACCCTTCAGAGCCTTGTCCGGGAAACAGGTGTGCCAATAACATTGGCTCTGACCCCCGCTGACCTCACTGACCGATTCCTGCGCTCCGCCCTACCCCTTCCAGCCACGCTGGCCTTTCTGTTCCTCAAAGATGTCCGCTCACATCCGCCACAGGAACATCCTGCCCCTCGGCTCCCTCTCGGGCATCTCCGGCCACCTCCGAGGACTGTAGTGACCTTACCTGGGCTAACGTACGGGGACTATTTGGCCCAGGGCCCGACGCAAAGGCCCAAAGAGTGTCAGCTGCCAGGACTACTGTTATTATGTTCGATTCTCCAACCCACGCTCCAAATCTCTGTGCTGCTGCTCAACTGAACCAAAGTTCACCCCCTCACCCCCAGTTTCTTGGCCTCCACGGGGGTCTTTGAAGCCAGCGGTCGGTGAGGCGTCAGGCCTTGTGCTGGGGCCACAGCGGCGCTGAGGGGCGGGCACCTTGGTCACAGCCCGGCGTGTGACCCTTCTCACTCAGGGCCCACAGGGTACAGAGACTCCTGGTCTCCCCAGCCAGGGTGGTGGCAGTGACTGGATTGGAGAGGTGGGGACTCCCGCTAGGGCCCTGGCGCCCCAGGAGGTGTTTTTCCCCCATGGCCACTGGGTGGCAGCACTTCTCCGGGAATATGGGGGCAAGAGAGGCGCTTTTCCTAAGCGTTGGGAACACACGGCGGGAATCTTGGAGGGGACCCAGGCCCAGAGAGGAGTTGGGACTTTCCCAGGCTCACACAGCATTCAGGGGCAGGGCCTGGCCAGGTGAGGGGTCACCCGCCGGCCTGGAGGAAGCAGAGGGAAGGAGGAAGCTGGGAGAGTGAGGGCCAGCCCGCACAGACACTGTACCTCCTGAGCCTGTGACCCGGTGGTCCTCAAACTGCAGTAGGCTTCGAAGGGATGGGCGGAGCTTTGCCGAAGCGCAGCCTCCAAGATCCGCCCTCCCTCGGAGACTCTGATTGAATAGGTCTGAGACCGGGGCCCGGCATCTGCACCTAAGACACTTCCCGGATGAGGCCGGAGCATCCTAAGGCCCTTTAGTGTGCCCTTGGCTCTGCCTGATGAGGCAGTGGGGCAAATCATTGCAATGGGGCGCAGTAAAAACCCCTGACATCTGAGTCACTTGCGAGGTACTTGCACACCGGCTTCTCCTCTTATTTAGTTGGTTTTTAATAATTCTTTTAAGCTTATTGATTTTGAGAGAGAGGGAATGAGTGGGGGAGGGGCAGAGAGAAGGGGACAGAGGATCCAACGTGGGTTCTGTGCCCACGGCAGAGAGCCTGACCGCAGGGCTCCAACTCACCAGAGCCGAAATGGACTGAGCCACCCACGCACCCCCCCCCCCACCCCGCCCTACTTCTCCTTTTAATCTTCATCTTTTTAACTACCCTCTTGGGAGGGATCATCATCCCCAATTCTACAGACACCCGAGGCTCAGAGGCCAAGGGTGACATGGCCAGGATCCCCCCCCCCCCCCAAACAGCAGGGCTGAGCTCAGATCGGAGCTGGGACCGTCCTCGGGTGGGAGTCGGCAGTCTAATGATCAAACCTCTGGGTTTGGAGGTTGCTCCGAACGTGCTCGCTTTTGCTAAAGACCAAAATTCCAAACTCCAGGACCTACAACTTGCTGTGATGATCCCAGCCCCGTGGAGGAAGCTCGGGGCCACTGCCACTGTTTCAGGTTCAGGTTCAGGCCCTCGTCATCGCTTCTCTCCGCCTATCCGCATCCTCTCCTCCAGGGCCCAGAAAATGCCCCATCTCAGAAAAAGTCACAGCCATTTCTAGGGCATTTCATCCGCAGCCGGGTACCACGCCCGGGTCTGTGGGAGATGTGGGCAAACCCCCCACATCACTGCACTTTGTAGATACCCGCATCTCTTACAAATCGAAGGTCAACGGCAGTTGAGCGAGTCTGTCGGAGCCATTTTTTCAACAGCATTGGCTGACTTCGTGTCTCTGGGTCACGTGTTGGCAATTCTCACAATATTTCAGAATTTTTGATTCTTATTATATTTTTTGCAGCGATCTGTGATGAAGGATGATGTCTCAGTGAAAGCTCGGATAATGGTCAGCATTTGTTTTTTTAGCAATAACGTATGTTTTAATTACGGTATTTACTTTGCTTTTTCAGATGTATGCTATTGCACACTTACTAGACTACACTGCCGTGTAAACATAACTTTTTTTTAAGGTATCTATTTTTTGTTTTGTTTTTTATTTTATATTTGAGAGGGAGAAACAGAGAGACGGAACACGAGCAGGGGAGAGGCAGAGAGATGGAGACAGAATCGGAAGCAGACTCCAGGCTCTGAGCTGTCAGCCCAGAGCCTGACGCTCGAACCCACCCACCCACCCACCGTGGGGCTCAAACCCACCCACCGTGAGATCGTGACCTGAGCCGAAGTCGGACGCTTCACCGACTGAGCCACGCAGGCGCCCCCCATAACTTGAAAAAAAATTTTTAATTTAATTTATTTTTTAAATGTACATCCAAGTTAGTTAGCATCTAGTGCAACAATGATTTCAGGAGTAGATTCCTTAATGCCCCTTAATGCCCAGTTAGCCCATTCCCCCCTCCCACAACCCTTCCAGGGACCCTCTGTTTGTTTTCCATATTTAAGAGTCTTATGTTTTGTCCCCCTCCCTGTTTTTATGTTATTTTTGCTTCCCTTCCCTTACGTTCATCTGTTTTGCCTCTTAAAGTCCTCATAGGAGTGAAGTCACATAAACATAACTTTTATAGGCACTAGGAAATCAGAAAGTTCATTTGACCTGCCTTATTGCTGTATTTGCTTTGTTGTGGTCCAGAATTGAGCCTGCGATATCTCCGAGTTATGCCTGTGCAGAGGACAAGGTCTGCCCCCAGGGGCTTTCTGTCTGGCTGGGAAGACAAGAGGTGCTTACTTTGGTGATGGAACAAGTTACTTGAACTTTTTTTCCCCTTCAAATTCATGGTCCCAACTTTACTCCCTTACTGGAACAGGTTTCCCTGCTTCGTGGGCTGACCCAGGAGACCCCCCTCACTGATAAAGTGGTTCATAGTATTTTCACACTACTAGGCATTACAGAGCAATTGGATTTTCTTTTTCTTGTTTGTCACGGTAATACCACCCATCGATGGATTCCTAGCATCCTCTGGAAGGTGGGAATGCCAAGGATTATAAAGTTGGTACAGAAAAGGAAATCAGGGAGAGGCAGTTTGCAGTTTATCAAGATATGAGCCCTTAAGCCCCAATGTTAAAGGAGGAAAAGCTTCCTCAGACAAAGCACCAGCACGATCTGAAGCCAGCTCGGTGCTGAGAGGAGAGAGCCCAGAGTGGGGCTCAAACTCACAAACTGAGAGATCACGAACTGACCCAAAGTCAGACGCTTAACCCACTGAGCCACCCAGGTGCTCCTGAAGGCTGTTGCTTTTAAAAAAAAATTGGGGGGCACCTGGGTGGCTCAGTGGGTTAAGCGTCCGACTTCGGCTCAGGTCATGATCTCACAGTTTGTGAGTTGGAGCCCCGCGTCGGGCTCTGTGCTGACAGCTCAGAGCCTGGAGCCTGCTTCGGATTCTGTGTCTCCCTCTCCCTCTGCCCCTCCCCTGCTCACGCTCTGACTCCCTCTGTCTTCCAATAATAAATAAACGCTAAAAAAATTTAAAAAAATTTTTAAATGTTTTATTTATTTTTGAGAGAGACGCAGTGGGGGAGGGGCAGAGAGAGAGGGAGTCACAGAATCCGAAGCAGGCTCCAGGCTCTGAACTGTCGGCACCGACCTGATACAGGGCTCGAACTCACAAACAGTGAGACTGAAGTCAGACACTTAACTGACTGAGCCACCCAGGCGCCCCATGGGGCTGCTGCTGCTTTTTAAAACTAAAATCCTGGCCTGAACAGGGCTTGGCAGTTCCAGCCCTAGATCCGCCACCGACCATCTGTGAGGCCGAGGGAAGCTGCTTCTCTGAGCCTCAGTTTCCTTACTTGCACCGTTGTGGCTGACAATCCTTGTCCTCTTCTCACAGGGTCGTGCTGGACTTGGAAATCCCGTGAGTACCCTGAACTGCAGAGCAGTGGGAACACGGGGAGGTCGCCCCGTGTGGCATTCTGCACATTTGCTGAGGCTCAGATTATCTTCCTAAGGAGGGGGTGGCGTGGGGATCCCATCGGATGGTGGGATATTCGGATAATCATCCTTCTGTGTCTCTCCTTCCTCCGCTGCCCCTGGGAGGAAGCTGTGACCCTCCGTGGGGCCCCAGCGGGGCTGCTCCTCAGGACTAAAGAGGGAGGTGAGGTGTGAGGAGCCTTTCGCCAAATACCGCAGAAGCATCTGCCTCAATGCTCTTAGTTTGCATATGGGGAAAGGGGGCACACAAAAGCAAAGGAAGGTAACTTGTCCAATCTGTGGTCAATAACTGAGCCACTGAATACAAGTGTGCAAGCCTTAAAAGGGCGCTGAACCCGGTGGCAGGAATCTCAGGGTCAAGATCTAGATCTTAATACCACCTGGGGGGGGGGGGTGGCTCCGGACCAAAAATCCCTTGCCTTCTCTGGCATTGAGTTTCCTGGTCGCAGAACTGGGATTAGGCTCCAGGGGCCCTAAAAGCTCGGAGACTGTCATTCTAGCACAGGAGAAACAAACAGCGCCCTAAGACGGGGTGCTGAAAATCTGAGAGGGTTTGTATTCCACTGAACTTCGCCGGAAGCCTCCGCGCCCAGGGATGCTTCCGTTGCCAGGCAACCGCCCGGCCGGCGTGGTCCCCCGCGTCCCGCTGAGGAAGCCGGGAAGAACCCTACCCTTATCAAGATGGCGGCGGCCACAGGGCGGGGGGCGGGGTCGGGCGCTGTCGGCCCGTCCAGACCTTTCCTCTGTTTCCGCTGTTTCATGCTAAGGGCGAGCTTCCGCCAATACTTGTTCTCTTTTCTGGTTCTCGGAGCCCAGGGAGCCAGGGAGGAAGGCTTGTCTGCAGGGATCGGGGCAGATACCCGGGTGGCGGAGAAGGCGGGACTTCCGCGTCTCGCCGGAAGTGACGCGACAGTCGCGGCCGCAGACAGGTGGAACGGCAGGTGGGTTCAGGTGCCAGCCTGGCCTGGACCCGGCGGAGGGACTGACGCTTCCGGTGAGCGACCGCGGTAGTTCCCAAGGGCCTGGAGACCCGTGGGGCGGCCTCTGGGGTCTGAGTCCACCGCCCTGGCCTGGACTTCCCCCCTGTACCTAGTAAGAACCCTTTACCTTCCCGCCCCCAAACCCCGGGGACTCCCCCCACCGGCCAGAGGGAAGGGGGAGGGTCCGGCTCTCCCGGATCGCCGCGGTGGAGGTTGACATCTGGGCACTGCGGGTCCCTAAACCCTACGCTCTTTTCTCTCCCTGATCCAGTTCCCCATTCCTCTGCCGAGCTGGGCACTTAGCCAGCCCCCCTCAACTCTCGGAACCATGTTTGCAGACTTGGATTATGACATCGAGGAGGACAAACTGTGAGTATTTTGTTCCCTTCAAGTCCCAGGGATGCACGAGCCCCAAGGGCCTCCAGATCCCCAGACTTCCCAGGTCCAGAGACCCTTGCCTCTCAGACCCGGGGTGGGGGTGGGGGGGGATTGGGTCTTGTCCTGTAGCAGAAATGGACCCTGCCCTAACAGGAGCTCACCCTCTGTAGGGGGCTGTGGACACATTAGCAGATGATATTCCAGGGCCACATGGGCACTAACGGAGAATGGCCTGGCGACAAGGAGAGATCAGATGGGCCAGGGCTTTTGCTGGGATGTTCAGGGAAGACTTCGAAAAGAGGTGGCCACTGAGCCAGGTTTTGAAGGTGAACAGGAATCTCGCAAACGTAGCTTGCTCCCCGGCACAGATGATGAGTGGGACAGATTTTTAAAAATTGTTCGCCTCCTTACCAAAATGTATTCCCCATCACTCCGCTGCCCGTGTCCTTAGTGCTTCGTACGGTGTTCGACGTCAATAGGTTGTTAGCCAACGTTTGCTGAACGAGGAAGTGAGCGAAGGCAAATATTTTTCCACAACACATAAATAAGCCCAACCTTGTAGTGAAAGCTGAGAGGTAATTGAGCAGAGCGATTGAGAGATGGGTGACGGATAGTTTAACAGGAGCCTTCCCTGTGCCCTCGGTCATCCCTCCTCCGGGAAAGCAGTCTCATGTCTTTTCTTTCTAGCGGAATCCCTACTGTGCCTGGGAAGGTGACCCTCCAGAAGGATGCTCAGAACCTGATCGGGATCAGCATAGGAGGAGGGGCCCAGTACTGTCCCTGCCTCTACATCGTCCAGGTACTGGCTGCCTTGGAGGTGGGGGTGAGGTCCTGGAAGGGGCGAGCCACCTCCCTACTGGGGCATGACCAGGGCAGGTTCATCCTTCACTCTGCAGAGCTGATGGCTCCCCGTCGCTGAGGTCTGACCTCCTCAGAGAGGCCTTCCTGACCCCTCCCCCTCCAGCCGGCGTGCCCTGGTTTTCTTGTCATTTCAGCGTGTTCTTTTCCTTCTCAGCCCTTGTCACCGTCTCTAATCACGGGTTTGCCCGTTAGTCGTTCTCTATCTAGCCGCTTCCCAGACTCCGCGCGGTGAGGACGGGAGCCGAGTTTGCTTTGTTACCGCAGTCAGCACCCAGTGGCGTTCCTGGTGCGGGGTCGACCTTCGGTAAAAATGCCTCTCATGAATCCACGGAACCGAGTCCGCCCCGCGTCCTGGTGCAAGTCGAGTGTAGGGGGGAGTGTGCAAGTCCGTGAAGTAAATAACGGTCTGAGTTCAAGTGTCACCTTCTCTGCTTAGCAGCCAGTTACTTAAGCTCTCTGGGCCTCAGTTTCCTCACCTGGAAGGTGATGGTGTAACATGTGAAGGTCACGGTGGCGGTTAAACAGAATGCCCCAAACAGTGCCTGGCATCCAGTAAACACTCATGAAGTAGTAGCTGTTACTATGTTTATGGCGGCCGTTCGTTTTCCCAGACGATCTCCCGGAGGTGCTGAACAATTTCGTGGTTCTTGTCAAAGAGACTGCCCTGGTGATACTCTGTCAGCCGTGACTCGGGAGTGGGGACAGTTTTCTTTACCCCGTGGCTGGTCAGGAGTGACTGGTTTCTCGGTAGCCTCGGAAGGAAACTTGCCACCTCAGACGTAAACTTGACCTGGCTTCTACCCTGATCTAACTTTCTCTGCTAGGTAGTCATTGATGGCAGATGGGAGACTAGTCTCCCAGGATCTTGAAAGAGTGGCTTCTGGGCCTTGGAGACGGAGATTCCCGGGATCTGGCCCGGCCTGCTCAGGCTCAGGGTGCTGCCTTCACAAGCAGTTTGGTCTCCTGTGACCCAGGAGGTGTTAGGGAGGCCTAGCCCAGGCCTGGCCTCCTTGCTATGTGCCTTTTGGGCCGCTGCCCCCTCCCCCTCCTCACCTGTTTGGAGTCAGATTTGCTTAAAAGAAACTGGGATTATATACTCATAGAATTTGGTTTTTTTTAAAATCGAATTGTGGGGGCTCCTGGGTGGCGCAGTCAGTTAAGCGTCCGACTTCAGCCAGGTCACGATCTCGCGGTCCGTGAGTTCGAGCCCCGCGTCGGGCTCTGGGCTGATGGCTCAGAGCCTGGAGCCTGTTTCCGATTCTGTGTCTCCCTCTCTCTCTGCCCCTCCCCCGTTCATGCTCTGTCTCTCTCTGTCCCAAAAATAAAATAAAACGTTGAAAAAAAAATTTAAAAAAAAATCGAATTGTGTTGGGTGCCTGCGTGGCTCAGTCGTTGAGCATCTGACTTCAGTTCAGGTCGTGATCTCAGGGTTTGTGAGTTCGAGTCCTACATCGGGTGAACGTGAGCCCCCACTGCAGGTAAAAAAAAAAAACAAAAACCAACAAAAACGCAAACCCCACTTTGGGTGAGACCTGCTTCTCTGTCTGTCTGTCTGTCTGTCTCTCTCTGCCCCTTGCTCACTTGTGCCCCCGCCCCCCCACTCTCAACAGAAATTGACTTGTATTTTTATCAAAGCTTACCCGATTTGCTCTGGACAAGTCAAGAGCCCCAGAAGGCCTGTGTCAAATAACAGCCCACCTGTTCCACCCCTTCTTACCACCCTTCCCCCACCCCCATCCGCCCTTCCCCCACCCCATCCGGCAGCAGCACCACTTTATCCTCCCTTGTAGCTGTTTCTTCCGGTGCGTTTCCATTTTTCTCACTTAGATGCTTATCTTGTTACTTCTTGGTCTGTCACTTGTAAATATCTGTCACCTTTTCCCAGTCCGGTGGACGGGCACGTTAGCTGTCTTCCAGAACCACTCTGCTTTCTCTCACCCCACCCCCACCCCCCCACCCCCACCCCAGCATAGTGATTTTGCAGTTTCTGCGAACCCACTGTCACCACCGTCAGCGCGGCGGGCCTGGCTCCAGGGTGGGCGCTAGGGATCGGGATGCGAAGAAAATATAGAGCCCGTCCTCCCTAGCTCGTGTTGTAGGAGAACGGGAACGCGCTGTTCGGCATACTGAGCTTAGGGATCCTCCGTGGTTGTCCTTTTTAAAAAGATTATTTGGGGCGCCTGGGTGGCGCAGTTGGTGAAGCATCCGACTTCAGCCAGGTCGCGATCTCGCGGTCCGGGAGTTCGAGCCCCGCGTCGGGCTCTGGGCTGACAGCTCGGAGCCTGGAGCCTGTTTCCGATTCTGTGTCTCCCTCTCTCTCTGCCCCTCCGCCGTTCATGCTCTGTCTCTCTCTGTCGCAAAAATAAATAGACGTTGAAAAAAAAAATTAAAAAGATTATTTAAGGGGCGTCTGGATGGCTCAGTCAGTTCAGCGGCCAGCTCTGGATTTCGGCTCGGGTCACGATCTCGCGGTTCACGAGTTCAAGCCCTACACTGGGCTCTGCCCAGACGCAGACGCACAAATTAGCGTCTGTGCTGGTTATTTTATTTTATTTAATTTTTTACAGTTTATTTATTTATTTTGAGAAAGAGCAAGCGTTAGTGGGGTGGGGTGGGGGGGGGCAGAGAGAGGGGGAGAGGGAATCCCGAACAGGCCCTGGGCTGTCAGTGCAGAGCCCGACGCGGGGCTGGATCTCACGAACCACGAGATCGTGACCCGAGCTGAAATCAGGACGCTGACGCTTAACTAGCTGAGCTACCCAGGCACCCCGCGTGCCGGTTATTTTCGATTGGTTGGTCATCGGGTTATTATAGAGCTTGTTTTTTTCTGGATATTTTATATAAAAAGAATCTGCACATGTCACCTTTCGTATGTTGCTTCTTTCACGTAACGTAATGTTTTTGAATTTCAGTCAAGCTGAGGCATATTTCAGTAATTCATTCTTTTCACGGCTAATCTTCCGTTTTGTGGATACCCCACAATTTGTTTCCCCGTTTGGTGGACATTTGGGTTGTCTGCACCTTCCGGCTGTTACGAACGACACCACCGCAAACATGCACGCGCAGTTTCTGTGGGGACACGCGCTTTCCTTTTTAGGGGGTGCGTACCTGGGAGTGGCAGCGGCATTGCTGGGCCCCCCGGTGCCTCTGTGTTTAACTTTTTGAGGAACCTCTGTCTCCATTCTTAACTCAGTTTTCTTTTTTGAAGTCGTTTCTTGGGGGGCACCTGGGTGGCTCGGTCGGTTCAGCGCCCCACTCTTGATTTCAGCTCAGGTTGGGATCTCATGGTTTGTGAGTTCGAGCCCTCGTGCTGACAGCTCAGAGCCAGCTTGGGATTCTCTCTCTCCCTCTCCCTCCGCCCCTCCCCCGCTCATGCTCTCTCCGTCTCAAAATAAATAAACTTAAAAAAAATTAAAAAATGAAGTCATTTCCTGGGTTTTCTCCCTTCGCACTCTCCTCGCATATTCAGGGCCCTTTCCTCAAGGCGGACTTTGCCCATCGTCTTTCTGTTCCCCCCACCTGCGCTGCAGCCGGTCCTCGCTGACCCTCCCCTTCCCTCCCCTGTGTTGGACTCCCCCGCCTCCAGGAGCCCCCGTTCTTTTCTAAAGTCTTTATTTTATTTTATGTGTTTATTTCGAAGTTCATTTATTTAAGCAGTCTCCACACCCGGCATGGGGCCAAACGCGCAACCGCGAGATCGCGAGTTGTTTGCTCCTCCGACAGAGCCAGCCAGGCGCCCCTAAAGTGTTTATTTTAATTTTTTTTAATGTTGATTTATTTCTGAGACAGAGAGAGACAGAGCATGAACGGGGGAGGGTCAGAAGGAGAGGGAGACACAGAATCGGAAGTAGGCTCCAGGCTCCGGGCTGGCAGCCCAGAGCCCGACGCGGGGCTCGAACTCACGGACCGCGAGATCATGACCTGAGCCGAAGTCGGCCGCTCAACCGACTGAGCCACCCAGGCGCCCCCTAAAGTGTTTATTTTAATTGCAGTTAGTTAACATGCGGTGTAAGGCTTGTTGCAGGCGTACAATGTAGTGACACGGCACCTCCACGCCTCACCCGGTGCCCAAAACGGCAAGTGCCCTCCCTCGTCCCCATGTCTGACCCATCTGCCCCACCAGTGACCATCAGTGTGTTCTCTGTAGTTAAGAGTCTGTTTCTTTCTCTTTTCTTTTCTTTTTTTTTTTTTTTGGCTCGGTCGGTTGAACATCTCTCTTTTTTTTTTTTTTTATAATTAAAAAAAAAATTTACATCCAAATGAATTTACATCCAAATATGTTAGTGGCTATATATTCGTTCGCGTATGGCAACAATGAATTCAGGAGTCGATTCCTTAGTGCCCCTTCCCCCTGTAGCCCCTCCCCCCCTCCCACAGCCCCTCCCACAACCCTCAGTCTGTTCTCCATATTTAAGAGTCTCTTCCGTGTTGTCCCCCTCCCTGTTTTTCCATTATTTTTGCTTCCCTTCCCTTATGTGCATCTGTTTTGTCTCTTAAAGTCCTCATAGGAGTGAAGTCATAGGATGTTTGTCTTTCTCTGACTAATTTCGCTTCGCATAATACCCTCCGCTTCCAGCCACGTAGTTGCGAATGGCAAGATTTCATTCTTTTTGATTGCTGAGTAATGCTCCATTGTATATCTATACCACATCTTTATCCATTCGTCCGTCGATGGACTTTTGGGCTCTTTCCATACTTTGGCGATTGTTGATAGGGCTGCTGTAGACATGAGGGTGCATGTGTCCCTTCGAAACAGCACCCCTGTATCCCGTGGATAAATGCCTAGTCGTGCAATTGCTGGGTCGTAGGGTAGTTCTATTTTTAATTTTTTGAGGAACCTCCATACTGTTTTCCAGAGTGGCTGCACCAGTTTGCATTGCCACCAACAATGCAAAAGAGATCCTCTTTCTCCGCATCCTCGCCAACGTCTGTTGTTGCCTGAGTTGTTGATGTTAGCCGTTCTGACGGGTGTGAGGTGGTATCCATTGTTTTGATTTGTGTTTCCCTGATGATGAGTGATGTGGAGCATTTTTTCATGTGCCGGTTGGCCATCTGGATGCCTTCTTTGGAGAAGTGTCTATTCGTGTCTTTTGCCCATGTCTTCACTGGATTATTTGGGTTTTGGGTGTTGAGTTTGATAAGTTCTTTATAGATTTTGGATACTAACCCTTTATCCGATAGGTCATTTGCAAGTATCTACTCCCATTCTGTCGGTTGCCTTTTAGTTTTGCTGATTGTTTCCTTCGCTGTGCAGAAGCTTTTTATTTTGATGAGGTCCCAGTAGTTCATTTTTGCTTTTGTTTCCCTTGCCTCTGGAGACGTGTTGAGTAAGAAGTTGCTGCGGCCAAGATCGAAGAGGTTTTTGCCTGCTTTCTCCTCAAGGAGTTTGATGGCTTCCTGTCTTACATTTTGGTCTTTCATCCATTTTGAGTTTATTTTCGTGCATGGTGTAAGAAAGTGGTCCAGGTTCATTCTTCTGCATGTCGCTGTCCAGTTTTCCCAGCACCACTTGCTGAAGAGACTGTCTTTATTCCATTGGATATTCTTTCCTGCTTTGTCAAAGATTAGTTGGCCGCACGTTTGTGGGTCCATTTCTGGGTTCTCTGTTCTGTTCCATCGATCTGAGTGTCTGTTCTTGTGTCAGGACCATACTGTCTTGATGATTACAGCTTTGTAGTATAGCTTGAAGTCCGGATTGTGATGCCTCCTGCTTTGGTTTTCTTTTTCGAGATTGCTTTGGCTATTTGGGGTCTTTTCTGGTGCCATACAAATTTTAGGATTGTTTGTTCTGGCTCTGTGAAGAATGCTGGTGTTATTTTGATAGGGATTGCATTGAACACGTAGATTGCTTTGGGTAGTATCGACATTCTAACAATATTTGTTCTTCCTATCCGGGAGCATGGAATCTTTTTCCATTTTTTTGTGTCTTCAATTTCTTTCATAAGCTTTCTATAGTTTTCAGTGTATAGATTTTTCACCTCTTTGGTTAGATTTATTCCTAGGTATTTTATGGGTTTTGGTGCAACTGTAAATGGGATCGATTCCTTGATTTCTCTTTCTGTTGCTTCATTATTGGGGTCTAGGAATGCAACCGATTTCTGTGCATTGATTGTATATCCTGCAACTTTGCTGAATTCATGAATCAGTTCTAGCAGTTTTTTGGCAGAATCTTTTGGGTTTTCAATATAGAGTATCATGTCGCTGCAAAGAGTGAAAGTTTGACCTCCTCCTGGCCGATTTGGATGCCTTTTATTTCTTTGTGTTTTCTGATTACAGAAGCTAAGATTTCCAGGACTATGTTGAATAACAGTGGCAAGAGTGGACATCCCTGTCTTATTCCTGACCTTAGGAGGAAGCCCTCAGTTTTTCCCCTTTGAGGATGATATTAGCGTTGGGTCGTTCATATATGGCTTTTATGATCTCGAGGTATGATCCTTCTATCCCTACTTTCTTGAGGCTTTTTATCAAGAAAGGACGCTGTATTTTGTCAAATGCTTTCTCTGCATCTATTGAGAGGATCATATGGTTCTTGTCCTTTCTTTTATTGATGTGATGAATCACGTTAATTGTTTTGTGGATATTGAACCAGCCCTGCATCCCAGGTTTAAATCCCACCTGGTCGTGGTGAATAATTTTTTTAATGTAGTGTTGGATCCGGTTGGCTAATAATCTTGTTGAGGATTTTTGCATCCGTGTTCATCAGGGAAATTGGTCTGTAGTTCTCCTTTTTAGTGGGGTAAGAGTCTTTTTCTTGTTTTGTCTCTCTCTCTCTCTTTTCCCATTTGTACTTTTGTTTTTTTTCTTAAATTCCACATATGAGTGAAGGCATATGGCATTTGTCTTTCTCTGACTTATTTCGCTCAGCCTCATACTCTCTAGATCCATCTATGTCTTTGCAAATGGCAAGATTTCCTTCTTTTTTATGGCTTTGCATATTGTGTCTCTATACACCACATCTTCTTTATCCATTTATTGGCCGATGGAAAGTTAGGCTGCTTCCATATCTTGGCTACTGTAAATAATGTTGCTCTAAACATAGGGGTGCACGTATCCCTGTGAATTAGTGTTTTTGTGGGGTGAGTGGGTAACTCAGTCAGTTCAGCGTTCAACTCTTGATATCAGCTCAGCTCGTGATCTCGCGTTTCGTGAGATCGAGCCCCACATCGGGCTCTGTGCTGTGCGTGGAGCCTGCTTGGGATTCTCTCTCCTCTCTCTGCCCCTCTTCCCCGTTCACTCTCTCTCTCTCTCAAAAAAATAAATAAACATGAAAAAGAAAGAGTTAGTGTTTTTGTTTTCTTTGTGTAAATACTCAGCAGTGCGATTGCTGGATCATCAGATTCTATTTTTAACTGGTTCTATTTTTAACTCTTTGAGGAACCTCCACACTGTTTTGCAGAGCAGCTGCACCAGTTTGCATCCCCACCAACGGTGCCAGGGGGTTCCTTTTGCTCCACGTCCTCGCCAACCCCTGTTGTTTCTCGTGTTGTTGATTTTAGCCACTCTGACAGGCGTGAGGTGGTATCTCACTGTGCTTTTGATTTGAATTTCTCTGACGGTGAGTGATGTTGAGCATCTTTTCATGTGCCTGGCGGTCCTCTGGATGTCTTCTTTGGAGAAATGTCTGTTCATGTCTTTTGCCAATTTGGTAATTGGGTTATTTGATTTTGGGGTATCGAGTTTTGTAAGTTCCTTATATATTTTGGATACTAGCCCTTTATCCGATCGGTCACTTGCAAATATCTTCTCCCGTTCCATTGGTTGCCTTTGAGTTTTGTTGATTTTTTTTCCTTTGCTGCCCAGGACAGGAGCCGCCTTCCTCGGCTTACTTCCTGATCGTGGTGGAACACATCCTCCTGTAGCTTTCTGAGAAAGGCTGCCGGGGAGGTGAATATTTTGAGAGCTTGTGTCTCTGGAAATGCCATTATCCTGTCTTTGTTGTGATTTTCATTTTCTTTTCATCTGACGCTTGGCCAGATCAAATTCAAGAATGGACAAGTTTGAGGGGCGCCTGAGTGGCTCAGTCGGTTAAGCGACCGACTTCGGCTCAGGTCATGATCTCGCGGTTTATGAGTTTGAGCCCTGTGTCCGGCTCTGTGCTGACAGCTCAGAGCCTGGAGCCTGCTTCATATTCTGTGTCTCCCCCTCTCTCTGCCCCTCCCCTGCTCACGCTCTGTCTCTCTCTGTCTCTCGATAACAAATAAATGTTAAAAAAAAAAAAAAAGAATGACAAGTTTGAAAATAATTTTTCACTTAGAGATTCGATGGCATTTTATTATCTTTAGACACAAGCACTGTTGTTATGTCTGATGCTTTTCTTTTTTTTTAATTTTTGTTAAAGTTTATTTTTGAGACAGAGAGAGACAGAGCATGAACAGGGGAGGGGCAGAGAGAGAGAGACACACAGAATCGGAAGCAGGCTCCAGGCTCTGAGCCGTCAGCCCAGAGCCCGACGCGGGGCTCGAACTCACGGACCGCGAGATCGTGACCTGAGCTGAAGTCGGACGCCCAACCGACTGAGCCACCCAGGCGCCCCTGTCTGATGCTTTTCTTATCTGTGACTCTTTATCTGTAATGCGTTCTGTCCTTGAAATGTCAAGACTCTTGGGAACTTCTTCTTGTCCTTGGCAACTTGAAGGGCCATGACGATGGCTCTCGGCACAGGCCTTTTTCTGTCTGTCGTGCCGGAGCCTCAGAGGGTGTGTTCCTCAGGGAGCCTCGTGTCTTTCTCTGCCCTGGGAGTCTTGAGTATTAGCTCTTTGATGAGATCCCGCCCTCTAGTTTCTGTTCCTCTTGTGGGACTCCTCTTGGTTGGTGTTGGGCTTCCTAAATGGACCTTCTTCTATTTTTCTTTCTCTTTTCTTCTGGCTGTGCAGTTTGTCAGTTTCCTCGGCTTGGTTTCCGTAGCTTCTTTGACATTGTACATTTCAATTCGATTTTGCACTGCTAAGAGATCTTTCCTATTTCCGAGTCGATCCTTTTACGTCATCCTGGTTTCCTTTTTCTAATCACCTTGAAGATGTTAATTATGGTTTTCCTTTTGTTTTTGTTACCTCTGCTTTGTCGCTGCTTCCTATGGCTCCTTTTCTTCTGTTTAAGTATTTTTCATGTGGGGCACCTTTCTCAAGTGCCCGTCCTTACATTAGGAGTGAACCATCACAGGCACCTACTACCATGAAGATCCGTGTGCAGGCCGTGTCGGGTGGGCTTCCCGTGGGGCGGTCGGGCGTCAGGCAAGCTGTGTGGGGATCTCCCGGTGTCTACATCGACGGGCCGTTCAGGGCAGGGGCCTCCAGTCTCCCTCGGGGAAGGGCAGTAAGCCTGGCTGCTGGCATTCTGGGGCCCCAGTGGGGCTAGAGGGCTTTGGGACTCGCTAAACCTGAATCTGTCTAGACTCGTGCCTCACTCCCACCTCCCTCGGTCCCTGGGCCTGAGTCGGGAGCTTCTCTGGGGAAGCCCATCTCCATCTTGCCCAGAGAAGGGGGAGTGGGCGGCTGTGTGGACAGGGAGGGAGCCCAGAGTGGAGTCCGTTCCCTACTTTCTACACCTTGCCTCCTACCCACCTGTGGCTGTTTCCAGAGGTCCGCTTCCCGACCCTCTGGCAATTTCCAGCAAAGATTAGATCTCTCTTACTAAAGCCCCTCTGCGGGCCCTTGGCTTCCCACTGTCCAGCTTCCAAGGACAGGTGGATCCTCTCGCCGGTGCGGTCTCCCTTATCAGTTTTTAAAAAATAATCCCCGGGGCGCCTGGGTGGCTCCGTCGGTTAAGCGTCCGATTTCGGCTCAGGTCACGATCTCGCGGTCCGTGAGTTCGAGCCCCGCGTCGGGCTCTGTGCTGACCGCTCGGAGCCCGGAGCCCGTTTCCGATTCTGTGTCTTCCTCTCTCTCTCTGCCCCTCCCCCGTTCACGCTCGGTCTCTCTCTCTCTGTCTCAAAAATAAATAAACGCTAAAAAAAAAAATTGAAAAAGAAATAATCCCTGTGTTCTTAGCGTGATGCTCTGCCCACCTCCCCCACCCTGCCCCCACAGGTGTTTGACAACACCCCGGCAGCCCTGGACGGCACCGTGGCGGCTGGTGACGAGATCACCGGCGTCAACGGCAGGTCCATCAAAGGCAAAACGAAGGTGGAGGTGGCGAAGATGATTCAGGAGGTGAAGGTAAGCCTGCCGCGGGGGTGGGGACACAGGCACCCTTCTGGGACGCCCAGCCTGCCACAGGTCCCGGAGGGCCTGCGAGGAGACGGGCCCTCTCTCGGCTACCTCCTTGGTGCGCCGGGGTCTGGGCCACACTCCAGCCTCCCTCGGTGGCCCCCACCTGTGGGCAGTAAATACCGCTCCTACTCGAGGACTGGCGCTGCCTTGGCGGGAGAGTGGGCACCTTTCAGTCCCCTGCCCTTCAGCTCCCAGGGGGAGCTGTCGGACTGGAACCAGGGCCTCAGGGCAAGCCAGCGTGTCCCCCTCTCAGGGCTGGAGCTGGAGCTGGAAGTCCAAGGTGATCCCGCCGGGGTCAGTAGACCCTCGATAAATGTCAGTTGGGCCATGCTGGGCCTGGGAGGGGAAGGAGGAAAGAGAAGCCCCCCCCCTCATCCCTGTAGGGACCCCTGGGTCCTCCTGGGCTCACAGACTGCCCCCCCCCCATCTTCTGAGCCCCCCATGGTGCCCACGAGGACGAGAGCTGTTGTGTGTGCGCAGCCTTGACATCGACACAAGGATCTCCCGGCTCCCGTGTTTGGGTGCGGGCAGGGACTACCGTCCCCATTTCACTGGTGCCCAGAGAGAGGAAGGGATTGGCTTTGGTCACACGGCGGGACCAGAGCCCAGGTCTGACTCCCGCTGCTCCAGCCGCTGTCGGTCCTGGGGCCCCGGCAGGCTCTGCCGCAGCCCGAGAGAGCCTCGTGCATCCTCGCGACTCTGACGGCGTCAGGCCAGTTTGGTTCCCCTTCAGGACTCATTTTTGAAATTCTGTTTTGCATTTGAATGGACCCTGCCCCAAGTTCAAGGGTCTTAGGATTGCGTGGATGAGAGTGCCCGTGGTGGTTAGGGAAGGCTTCTCAGGAGAAGCCGGGCACTTCTCTTCCAGATGTAGAATGCGATGTGCATCAGCCTCCCTGCTGCCTCGGTCCCTGGGAGGTTGGGGCCGCCCTGCACCTGCTCCTTAGAGCCCCAACACGGGGCACAGAGAAAGTATGCAGACATACTAGCTGAGTGAATGGAGGGACCCCTCAGGATGGGGTGGCTTCGAGCGCAGAAGACACTCCACGTGGGGCAAATGGCGTAGCGAAGGCTTGGAGCATGGCGTGCGTCGGGGAGGCGGGGCACCTGATCCGGCTGGAGCACGGGACATCAGGGACTGCCATGCCGTCAGCTCTGTGGCAGCAGGGACTGTGTCTGCCCTTGTCCCCGCTGGTTCCCCGGGGCCTGGCACATAGCAGGACAAGGAGGGACTGGAAATAAACCGGTTAAGGCAGGGCCGTGTCACAGCCCTTGGCCTGGCATGGCAGAATCCATAGTTGGTCTGGGTCCTTCCCAGGGCTCAGGATTTCTCTCGTGACTGCAGATTTGGGGGCGGACAGGCTTTCCCCAGGGAAGGGGCCTGGGACCCAGGAGACTCCATCTGAACTCCGCCTATCCTGCTTTTCCAGGGGGAGGTGACTATTCACTACAACAAGCTGCAGGCGGACCCCAAGCAGGGCATGTCCCTGGACATTGGTAAGCTGGACCAGAGCAGGGGCCCCACAGGCGCCTGGCCCCTCCTCTGCCTCTTTATGACAGTGTGTCAGGAGCTACGTGGCTTTTGACCAAGCCAGTGCAGAGGGCCTGGGAGGACCCACGATGCTCTCCTGCCTGCCACTGGCTCCCAAGAATCAGTCCTTGATTTTGCTCTGCCCCGTGTTTCAGCCCTCTCCCCTGGCCACCTCCTCTGGGACCTTGCTGCCGTAGGGTGGCCCCTTAGAGGCCAGCCCCTCACCCTTCCAAAAGGGAGGGTGGCTCACAATGAGGCGTGGTGCCCCATGACCACTCGCACGCCCCTGCTCGGCCCTGGCCTCCTCTTCCGCCTCCCTACTCCCAGGAGGGCTCGAGGTCTGAACTGGACCTCAGGCCTCGGGCCGAGGGTCGCAGGCCAGCCCTTCCTCCTACGGCATTCCCCGGAACAGGTTGCCTCCTGCAAGGGGGGCTGGGTTTGGCTCTGTAGTAACTTCAAAACTCCAGGCTGGACAGCAGCTTTGAAGTCCTCTGGACCAGCCGCCTCATCCCGCATCAAGGCCTGAGGCCCAGAGAGGGCTCTGCGTCCCCTGGGTGAATGCACACGCAGATCTCTGGGCTCTGGAGCCCGGCACGCCTTTCCTCCACCCTAGGGCCGCAGCCACCTCCTGTTGTTTTTAAAGGAAAGAGGCTAAGAGCAGGTCAAGTCTGTCCTGAAGGTTCTCCCTAGAAAAGCCCTGTGGTGCCATCCCGGTCCCCTTCCAGGGACTAAGTATACGAACACATATACGATACTTGAGTCCGGGGTCTGAGGCCACTCGTGGTTGAGGGCACCTCCGCTCCCAGATGCGGAAGGGACAAGAGGCTCTCCCTGGTTTGCCTCTTGGCATTACATGCATTTACCTCCTTCCAGCTCCCGACGCTGCCCTCTTGTGGAGTGAATAGGGCAGGGGGCCCAGCACGCCCTCCTGGGGCTCCCCCCACTCCACGTTCACCCCTGCACTAAACATCAGCGCGGCCCCTCAGCCCCTGCCGTCGCTTGCAGTGGGAGATGAGCTGGGGCAGGGATGGCCTGAGGGCCCTGCTGTAGATTACCTGTCACGGAGTCCACTGAGACCCTTTCTCGCCTGGTCCCAGTGTTGAAGAAGGTAAAGCATCGGCTGGTAGAGAACATGAGTTCGGGGACCGCGGACGCCCTGGGCCTGAGCCGGGCCATCCTGTGCAATGGTGAGTCCTGTCCTCCCACCCAGCTGCCCCGGGGACGAGGTCTCAGGCCCAGGCTTCCGGAGAGAGGGGCGCCTTGGCTGCCCACGTTGCTGACGTGGGTCCTGCTGCCTGTGGGGCTGACGGTCACCATCCACTCGCCCATGGGCCTCTCTGCCTCCCCAAGAGCGCCCGCAGCTGTCAGCCCAGGCGGCCATGGCCCCCACACCCCGGTGGGGATCCCGGGCCCGGGTCACAGATGAGAGCAACACACAGTATGGAGGTGCTTTTCCAGCAGCCCGAGCTGGCGCCTTCGCCACTGCCCCCGGCTGCTGTCACAGCGTTGGCGGCAGCCACCGCGTGCCCCCTTCTCCAGCGTGGCCCCGGCTCCCTGCTCCTGGGCCGCCCACGTCGCGCCTACCTTTCTCCAGAAGGTGGCGCTGCTGCCCTCGTCTTGGTGGTTTCTGCCCGGGACTGGGGGTGGGGGCGGGGAGCCACGGACACGCACGTTCACACCCACGCATGTGTGTGGCCAGCAAAACACTTGGTCCTGCTCCGACCGGCCCCAGCCCGGATTTATAAATAGCAGTTCTGCCGTATATATATGTGGGGGCGGATATAAATGCCTATATATATATGGTAGGCTCAGCTGGGCCTCATTGGCTGGGACGTGGGGGTGGGGTCTGAGCCCGTTCCAAACGGCTACAAAAGTGGCAGCTGCTATTTTCAGCTTCTTGGTGTCTATAAATCCCGGTTACTGTAGTTACCATGCGTTGAGACGAAATTAGAGCTGGTTGTTGTGTTTTTCCCCCCAAACCTTGCAATTTCCCCAGCCTTAAATAGGGTTTCTAAAATTGAAGCTGTCATGATGTCCCATGACCCAGCTAAAAACAACAGCGCGGCCCTTACGTGGCTCCTTTCCTGCCAGGCTGGCCGGGTGCCAGGGCTCCGGGGAGCCAGCGCCTGGGGGCCGGCCGGTGGCCAAGCTCCTGAATGCCCCCAACCAGATGCCCTCCTCCCCCAGGGCCCACCCTCCTCCCCGCCCCCTGACGCGCAGCCACTGTCTCTGCCCGGACTCGCTTCTGCTCCCCTCCCGTCACTCAACAGCCCTCAAGGTTACTCTGGTCATTTGTTGCCCCCCCTCCTGCCCCCTCTGCTGGACCGTGAGCCTCGAGGGCATGACTTGGAGCTCCTGACTCCGGCACACGGAAGGTGCTTGAGAAACACGGCCGTTAAGTGGGTGGAGATGTCCACCCAGGTCCGGTGCCAGGTCTGCCTCCAGGCCCCTCCCAAATTGGCCTTCCTGCCCCACACGGTTCTCCCTTCTGAGCCCGAACCTTCTGAGCCGTCGTGATGGTGATGGCGATGGCTTCTGCGGGAGGGGCTGCGCCGTGCCTGCATGAGAGTTGTCAAAACAGCTCCTCTCTGGCTCCTGCCTTCCTCCTTGGCTGTCGGCAGGGTTTGTGTTAGACGTACGGGAGCCTTGACTGCTCGAGAGGGCCCGCCTTTGGCTGGCGGTGGGGAGCCACCCACGGGTTGGGCCTCCGGGAGAGCCCAGCCGGTTTTCACTGGTGACTCGCGCTGGTGCCTCCGTGGCCGTCGCCCTTCTGGCCCTCTGATGTGCCCGTCCTGCGTGGGGCGTCAGGGGACAGCTCGTCTCGGGAGCCGCCCCGGGGGCGGCCCTGCCTGTCCCCTGCTCGCCCGTGGTTTGGGTGGCCCGGGTCGCTACGAAACACTTCCGGGACCGGCTGAGATGCCAGACCCCCCCGCCCCTGGGACCCCGGCCCGTGCCAGTTCTGCTTCTCCTCTGGGCGCTGCCTCTCCCCTCCCCGGCCTGGCTCAGGCCGTCCCTGGCTCTCACCTCGCCCCACGCTCGCCGAGACTCACTGGCCTCACCTTGTCCTCTGACCCCCGCAGACGGGCTTGTCAAGAGGCTGGAGGAGCTGGAGCGGACCGCCGAGCTGTATAAAGGTGAGCGGGCACACGCTCTGGCCGCCGGCCGTGTGCCCGGAGGGAGGTGTTCCCGGCCGGGCGGTAAGTGCCCAGCATAGCTCCGCCCTGGGGTAGAGCTTTAGGGTCCTGCGGCCGTTAGGAACTCTTCAGAAAAAGAAGCCTCTCATCACTTCCTTTTTCTGACTACGGAAGTAACACGCATCCACAAAAAGTCGAGCGGTGGCACGCGTAGACAAGGCGAGAGTCTCTCCAAGCCCCGCTGTCTCCCGGAGATGAAGCCCACAGAAGGCCTCGTTCACCTTCTGCCCCCGCCAAGTCCTGGCTCCCCTGTCTGACGGCGGCTCCTCTCGGGTGGCGCTGGGGGCTAAGCCTTCGACCCCAGGCCCTAGTGTGACTGTGGGAAAAGCCAGCGAACTCAGGAACAGTGAGGGCCCGGGGGTGGGGGTTGGAGGCCGTGTCCCGGGGGGGCCTTGTGGTCTCACCACGTGCCCCCGTTCCCCTCTGGTTGGGTTTCTTCCGCAGGAATGACAGAACACGCCAAGAATCTCCTGCGGGCCTTTTATGAGCTGTCACAGACCCACCGGGGTAAGGGCACCCCCAAACCTGCCAAGTGGCCCCGGGAAGGCCCCTCACTCCCTCGTCAGCTCAGTCCTTCCCCATACGGTGAGGGTGTGGCTGATCCCCTCCCCGGGACCTTCCTCACGCCCCCACTCGGGCGGACCCCACAGCACCTGACCTCAGGCCCTTTCCGGGCCGGGCCTTGCCTAGATGCTGGGATATAGCAATAATGGAGGCCAGTCGGGACCGTGTGGACCAGCCGGTCTTCTGGGGGGGCCCAGGCTCTCGTCTGGGCCCTGCCCAGTCTTACCTGTACTGCCTTACTGTGTACGGGGCCTTTTTTACTTGTGGTCTCATTTCCTACAAGGCTGTTAGCTGGGCAGGGCAGGGCGGTTGCAGTGAAGCCCCGTTTCCGGTTGGGAAAATGAAGGCCAGACAGAGGAAATAGTCACGTAGCTCCTTAGGGCAGAGCTGGCCTTAGGACCCAGGCATCCAGACTCCCAGACCGGTTCTCCGCTGTCAGGCAACGCTGGCTTCTCCAACCTTGACCGAGCCTTCTTCCCTCATGCGCTGGTCACTCTGGGGAACGAGGGCCACTCCATCAGGTATAGCTCCGGCTCCCTTAGGGGGGTACAGACCCAACTCGCTTCAGGCGTAGAACCACCTGCCTGGGTTTGTAGACTTCATGCGGACCTTGGCCTTCAGCCTGCCGGGTCCCCCTGCCCTGCTTCTTCTCCCCATCAAATCCCGGGCTCCTCCACGAAGGGGTCAAGTAGGGGCAGCCTTCAGGGCAGACTTGTCCTGCAGCCTTTGGGGACGTGTTCTCTGTGATTGGGGTGCGGGAGCCCCAGCCAGCTGCGAGCGAGGCTTTTGTGAAGTTTGCCGACGCCCACCGCAGCATCGAGAAGTTCGGCATCCGGCTGCTGAAAACCATCAAGCCGGTAGGTCACGTCGAGCACGCGTGTGTCAGCCTGTGAGGGTAGAGAGGGGGCAGCGCAGCACGCAGAAAGGGTCCCGTACTGGAGTTGGAACCCTGGGGTGCGGGTCCGGCTTGGTCACCGACGTGGCCGGCTGGGGGTAAGGCACTCTGTCTCCCCGGCCTCACTCGGCATTGACCGTCTCACTCATTAAGTCTGCCCTTGGCCTGGCCTGGCCTCTCGCCCTTCAGTGGACAGAGCCGTCTGGGAGCGCCCTTTGGCTCTGACGCCTGAGTCCGCTAGAAGGATTGAAGGATCGGTGTCATGCTTTGTCAGCTGGCCAGCCTGCCCCCTGCCCCTGGGGGACTGAGCATCTGCCCCCTCCATCTCCTCCAGATGCTGACAGACCTGAACACCTATCTCAACAAAGCCATCCCAGACACTCGCCTCACCATCAAGAAGTACCTGGACGTCAAGTTTGAGTACCTGGTGAGTGGAGTCTCCAGTCTCTGGGGAGGGAAGGGTCTGGTACCACGGGGAGAGAGCCCCCCTGGAGGTTTGCCCCTTAGTGGGCCACAGGGTGGCAAGCCGGATGGGGCCAGCCTCGGTCGTGTCTGATTGAGGGTGTGGGACCAGGGACCTGGGAGGTACTGGAATTGGGCAGCAGCCTGGACACTGGCCCCAGCTGCTGAGAGGAGACTCTGGGAGGCTGGGAGCCTGGGGTAGGCAGAGGGCTTATTCTGGACCACTCTGACCTCTTGGGATTTTGGGGTCACTTTTACCAGTGGGTCAGTGGTTATAAAGTAGGTGCCAAGGGACATTATTGAGTTTTATGTTTACATAATAATTCTCATGGTCAAAGGAGTTGAGGGAAAATGCTCCGTGAAGCAAGCCAAGGTTCCTTTGCTGCAGGACTTCTCAGAGCCTTTGACAGGCCTATGTGTAGCATGAGTCTTCAAGGGCCTTCCCACGCTCTTTTGACCACGGAATCCCTTTTTTCCCAGAGCATCTTGAGTTTAGTAAACGCTGGGCTGTTTTCTCAGGCCCTTGCCAGCCTCCCGGATGCGTGCTCGCTCCCGCATGCTCCCGCGTGCACCTCGCCCCGGGCCTCCCCGAGCAAGGGCCGGTCTGAGTGAGGTGCCAGCCTGCCCCCGACATGTCTCAGCCTATCCTCGTTGAGGATGCGCAGGGCCCAGGAGGCCTGGCGTGGCTGCTCCTTGGGGGGGGCGTAGGGGTTCTGTGGCGTGGGAGGAAGTGGGGCACAGGGTGGCCAGCCCGAAGGTGCCGCCGCCCTGACATCGTGGCCTCGCCCGTCCCACACAGTCCTACTGCCTGAAGGTGAAGGAGATGGACGACGAGGAGTACAGCTGCATCGTGAGTCCTCAGGGGCTGTCGGGCGGCCCTGGTGTGGGAAAGGGGGCTGTACGCACCCCTGCTTGTCTCCCAGGCCCAAGAATGTCCTGGGTCTGCCAGGGGCACCGCGGGGGGGGTCAGGCCTACCTGGGAGAGGCTTGGGGTCTGGCCGGGCTTTTGTCTCTGGAGCTGTGGGGCTCTGCGCCCCAACCCTGGCCAGCTTGCCGTAGGACCCCCCCCGCCCCCGAAACCAGCCCCTCTGGGCCCTGTGAGGCTCTTGCGGGGAAAAACTGACTCCTCCCTCCCAAGAGGCGTTTTTGATCTACATTTTTCTTTTTTTTTTTCATTTTTTTTTAACTTTTTAAATTTTTATTTATTTTTGAGACAGGGAGAGACAGAGCATGAACGGGGGAGGGTCAGAGAGAGAGGGAGACACAGAATCCAAAACAGGCTCCGGGCTCTGAGCTGTCAGCATAGAGCCCGACGCGGGGCTCGAACTCACGGACCGCGAGATCCTGACCTGAGCCGAAGTCAGCTGCCTAACTGACTGAGCCACCCAGGCGCCCCTAAATTTTTCATATTTTTGATGGCAGGATCCACCCTAGGACTAGATGTTCGTTATTTAATGTGGCGAGGGTTTGGTTTTTTGTCCCCCACCCCCACCCCCAAAGGTATGAGCAGGTGCTTCTGGCCATCCCTGGCGTCCTCAGAAGTGGTAGCTTTGACGAGTGCCCTGTGTGCAGGGGAGTGAGCTGGCGGCTGGGCTCTGCAGCCTTCCTGCCCCCCCATCTGCCCCAGAGCAGGCTCCGCCCGCCCCCTGCCAGGTCCCTGACGGTCACCTCCCTGCCCCAGGCCCTGGGGGAGCCCCTGTACCGCGTGAGCACTGGCAACTACGAGTACCGCCTGATCCTGCGCTGTCGCCAGGAGGCGCGTGCCCGCTTCTCCCAGATGCGCAAAGACGTGCTGGAGAAGGTGGAGTTGCTGGACCAGAAGCACGGTGAGGGGCGTAGGTGGGCGCTGGGGGCCTCGGGGGGCATGCCCCGCCCCAGCCCTGTACCGCCCTCCGGGGTGGGGGCGGGGGGGCGGGGCTACCGGCTTCTCCCCGTCTCAGAGCTGGGAAGACCGCGGCCTGGACAGGTAGGCACTTACGTGAGGTCCCACGGCCAGGCCATGGCGGAGCTTTGGGTCCGACCCAAGAGGGACAGTCCTGGCAGAAACGCAGCCCTTTCCTGGGGTCTGGCCTGAGCGGGGCCGGTCCACGCCCTGGGGGCGCAGTGGGGTGCGGGCCCGGCTCCCCCTTTCCCTGACGCGGGAGCTGGGAGACCCGGCCTGGCCCGCTCCCAGGGCGCGAGGCCTCTGCGAGGCGCGGACGGGAAGCCCGGGGGGAGGGGCAGGGGGGTGCCCGGGCAGGCTTGGAGGGGCTTCTCCACCGGCGCCCGTCCGCTTGCCCTCCCTCCCCAGTCCAGGACATCGTGTTCCAGCTGCAGCGCTTCGTATCCACCATGTCCCAGTACTACAACGACTGCTACGCGGTGCTGCGCGACGCCGACGTCTTCCCCATCGAGGTGGACCTGGCCCACACCACGCTGGCCTACGGCCTCAGCCAGGATGAGTTCACCGACGGGGAGGACGAGGAGGACGAAGACGACGAGGACACGGCAGCTGGGGAGCCGTCCAGGGATGCGCGAGGGGCCGCCGGGCCCCTGGACCAGGGCGGGAGCTGGTGTGGCTCCTGAGTTGCCCCCGTGGGGTGCGGAGCTGGGGGGGCAGGGTGAGCGAGCGGGAGGACAGCGCCTGGAAGCGGGGGCGGGGCCGCCGCCCGACAGGGCGGAGCCTAAAGGCCCTGCCGGCTTGGGGTGCCTGCCTCCCTGCTCCTCTGTCCTAGCTCAGCGAGCCCGGGCCCCCGTCCGGGAAAAGGCCCGGCCCCGGACACCGGCCCCCTCTCCCCTCCCTCCCCAGCCAGATGGAGAGCTTGGCCTCTGGAACTGCCTTAGGAAGGAGAGAGGGGGCAGAAAGGAGGAGTGGTGGGAGGTGGCAGGAAGTCCAGGACCCGCCCCCCTGGGCGGCGCCGCTGTCCCCACCTGGAGCCTGCCGGAGCTGGGGGGCCGTGGGTGGACGGCCGAGGTTGAGGCCAGCGTCTCACGTACACCCGCACCTCGCCCGGGGCGGCCCCACCGCAGCCCACACTCACACCTCGGCGGCCTTTATTTATTTCGTGCCCCCGGCTCAGCCGCTTCCCCGGGGAGGGGCTGGGCGCCGGGCCTGTATCGAATAAACACGAACCCAGACGGAGCTGGGCTCTTCGCGGTGGCCTCAGACCCCCCTCCCCTCGACGCCCCGCCTGCTGCCTCCCCGGTCTCCGGGGAGGGTGGGCGACAAGATTTGTGGACGTTCCCTTCGAATATGTCACTTACTCCTCGCACTAGCTCTGTGACTGGCACTACCGTCCCCGTTGACAGACGGGAAACCGAGGCTAGAGACGTGTCTTGCTCAGGGCCACCCAGCGTTACAGGGACAGGGTGGGCTTTGGACTTCAATCTGTCGGGTCCCCGAGGCTCTGGGGAGCCTTTCCTGTCCTCCCGTATCTTTGGTCTGTCAGTGCTTCCGGCCAGCAGCCCAGCCTTTATTTGGGGAAGGGCAGGACAGACACTGACTCAGGAGGCCCCGAGGCCCCACGTCGGGGAGAGAACGAAGGGTGCCCCCACCCTCCGGCCGTGCCTGTTCTACCAGGGCCATGGGAGAAGGGCAGTGGAGAAAGCCACCCTGGTACTCCGTGTCTTTGCAGGGTGGCCGTGTGTCCTGTGAGCCGCGCATCAGTCTGTACCTGCGGTCCCGTGTAACTAATAGTGTCCCTGTTTGGACACTGAATTATACGGTCATCCCGACAAGGGAAGAGTCTGGGGGGGGGGGGGTGGGCAGAGGCTAACATGGGGTGGGGGGGAGAATGGCTTTCTGCTTATTAGCTGTGAGTTCACGGGTCACGGGCAACAGCCCGAATGGGACTGTCAAGCGTGGAGGGAGGGACGGGCTGTCGCTAGGAGTCCACGCAGGTCCTCCGGAGCTGCCAGACCAGACCACCTCTCTGAAGGAACAGCCAGTGTGGAGGCCAAGGGCACAGACTGCAACCAACCACCTGGCTTCCACTCACAGCCTCTCTAACCCTGAGCTCCTCTCTGACCTCTCTGTGCCTCGGTTTCCCTGTCTGTGATTGTGGCCAATAACGGTCCCTGCCTTAGTGGGCTATTTTGAGCATCCGAGGAGGTGACGCCTGGAAAGGACTTAGTGCCTGGCACAGTCTGGGCGCCGTGAGTGTTAGATCAAACGTAGTCCCTGCTCCAGTGACTCAGGGGGAACCTCAGACCTGTGTGAGCCAGCCAGGCACCTGGAGGGCTCCCCACATCCTGTGTCGGGCCTGGATGGAAAATGAGACCAACAGGGAGGGTGGGGGCGGGGGGGGTCACTGGGAGGATGGGCTCTCTGGAGCCCCTGGCTGGATAGTCCAGGTCTGTGGGGGGAAGGCTCTTCCTTCCCACGCTTGGGCCTGGTCCCCACACCCACGACTGGGAGGGAGAGAAGCAGAGAAAGTGGTGTCAGGTTTGCGGGAGGGCTCCCCGCACTTGGATCAAGTGCAAGAGGTCAAAAGTCAAAGTGCAAGAGAGACCTCTAGTGCCCCGAAGTCTGAGAACCTCTCCCCCTCCACGCCCCACACTTCCCCCTCTCTGCCACTTCCTCCCCCAACAGCTTCCAGGTCAGAGGGCCCTGAGCAGAGCCTCCCGGGCTCCTTCCGACCACCACCCCCCACCCCGACCCCCGGTGGGGTGGGGGGGCAGCCAGAGCCGCCAAGACGCAGGAACAGGACTCGGTCTCGCAGCGGAGCTTTATGCACTTGAGTTTCATGCAGGCCCGGCCCCTGGTGGTGCACAGCTGCTCCACCGAGCGAGGGCAGGGCCTGGCCGCGGCCTGCTGGGCAGACGAGGGAGGCGGCCCACCCAGGGCCCCAGGGGCGACCTCTGCAGAGCAGCCTGAAGTGCTCCAGGCCCCCTCGGGACAGCCAGGGCTCTGAGAGGGTCGGCCCCGTTCCCAAAGTCACCAGCCACCTCGCCTAGTGCCCCCCCAAGCTATACAGACTCGGGGTCCACGCCCGGCTCTGCCTCCGCCTTTGGTTCCCCCGGCCCAGCCCCGGGGCTTGGCGCCTCCAGGGCCTGGAGGCTGCCGGGCTCCTCAGCGCCGGCGGGCAGGGCCTCAGCGTCCTCTTGGGCCTCAGCGTCCTCAGTGTCGCTGGCCCCGCCCTGGGCGCCTTGGCTGGGCGGGGTGTCCTTAGAGCGGCGCAGGCAACACTTGGTGGCCACAGCCATGAAGATCCCAGCCAGGGCCACCTCAGAGCCGGCCAGGTAGAAGATGATCTCGTAGTTCTTCAGGGCGTCCACCAGGCGGCCTGGGGGGCAGGGAAGGGGAGGTAAGGGTCTGCCGGAGGGGGAGAAGGGGGGGGACTCCACCCACTGCCCTTGCCTACAACCTCAGATAAAGGGCAGTGCCCTCCCTGGAGTTGGTGGGTTTACATCTGAGGGACGCAGACACCCACCCCGGTCTTTGTTCCTGTTTTACAGACGCAAAACACCACCCGGGTTTTGCCATCTGAGACCTTAAAGACGTCACCACCTCCTGGGGCCTCCCTCAATTTCTTAAGTCGTGTGGACTCTTTGGGGAGGCAGCACCTTTCAGTTTACAGGGCACCCCCTCCACCCCCAGATCCAAGCCCCGCACGTTCCCTGTGACTTGCCCAGCTAAGGAGCAGGGAGGGGACACTGCGCTTAGCCTCGCCCTCCTGGGGGTCCCCAACTCTTGCTCTTTCCACCCAACTCCAGGGGCCTGGCCCAGCTTGCCCTCCAGCTCCCTCCCGAGCCCCCTCCTGCCTCTGCCAGGAGGCCCCGGTTCCCTCGACTGAGCTTCCCTAGACTCTGTGGGCTCCGTCCTCTCTCGGCACTTTTGTGGCTGACCTCCCCAGGCTGTGATCTCTTGGTCTACAGCTCTGTGGCCTCGGGGAGGCTTCCTTGTGTCCCCCACCCAGGCCGGCTGCCTACCTGAGTCCCTTTGAGCACCACTCCCAAACTTGCCTTCCTGCCCTGCCCAGCCAGCCGCCAGTCCTGTCCCTGCCCCTCCCACACTTGGCCCTGCAGTGTCCTTCAGTCTCACTCCCTGTTAGCTCTAACCCCCAACCCAGGTCACATGAGAAAATGGAAGAGGGCTCCCTGAGCCTCTGCAGGTGGTGGGTGGGGGTGGGGGTGGTGGCTGCGGGTGGGGGGCTTGGAGGCCACC
The DNA here is from genome assembly GCF_018350175.1 of Felis catus. Taxonomy (NCBI): domain Eukaryota; kingdom Metazoa; phylum Chordata; class Mammalia; order Carnivora; family Felidae; genus Felis; species Felis catus. The sequence continues at coordinate 131,806,658 of NC_058374.1, forward strand.
CTCACCTGGGTTAGATGACAGAGCTGGATGAGGCCACTTGGCCAGCCCAGCCCCGGAAGGAGGGGCAGCTCACTCCACCTCAGGGGCAGCCTGGGTCCCAGCAAAGGTGGCTCCCCTCCGTCCCGCAGCCTGACCTCAGCGCTGCTCACAGGCAGGCCCCCTGCTGTCTCAGGGACCACCTGCCAACCCTGGAGAACCCTAATAGCCACCGCCCCGCCCCTTCCCAAGCTCAATTCCTGCCTCACAGTTTAGGAACACTGTCCCCTAAACGTGCGTGCCCTATGCTGTCCTGTGTCCTCTCCTGTGGGGGTCTACCCTGCTCTGTGAGGCTGCCTTCATGCCAGCCTCTGCAAGAATCCTTTCCTGGCCTCTCATCATGGCAATTTCCAAGAGGCAATTGTGCCCAGGGGGCACGCACAGCGGAAGGCCCAGATCGTGTCGGGGCACAGCAGCTGCACCAAGCAAGGGCAGGGCCTGGCCGTGGCCTGCTGGACAGATGAGGAGGGAACTCCTCCCTGGGCCCCTGGGTCACCACTCCATGTGCACACTGAGCACCCCCACTCTGCTCCTGGTCTCACGGCTGGTTCCTCAAACACACCGTCCCTATGTCCCTATCCTGGTCACCCTTAGAGGCTGGGGACGCTAAAGCACTCGGAGGCAGTGTTCCAAACTAAGGGCGTCTAGCACTGGGCAGGGCTCTGCTCAGTTTGGGGACTGCACCTGTACTAGATCTCTGTGCCTCAGTTCCCCCCATCTGCGAAAGGAGAATAAGCATTTGCACTTCACAAGGCCTTTGTGCCAACGCTTGAGATGACCCAGCGGGTCAGCAGCCGTCGACGGAGGGCTCTTCCTGGGCCTTCTTGGCCTCTCCGTCCCCACCCAGGGCTGGTAGTACTGGCTTGGAGGAGGGGTTAATTGGCCACGGGCAGCCCCACCCCCGACCCCACCCCCAGGCTGTCTCGGCCAATGGGTCTCTTCCTTTCATCCCTGGAAGCTCCATCTGGGACAGAGAGGACGCTTTCTTCCATCTAGAGACATTAGCCCGTCACCCCCTCCTCCCGAGGGGCGCACCGGCAGAGGGGGGTCCAATGAGCACAGCCACGGCCTCGACGAGCAGCACCAGGCCCAGAGCACTGGGAAAGCGGTGCGACCCCACGGCTGCCATGAGCACCTCGAACTGCAGCGCTCCCACCATGCCGTACGAGAGGCCGAAGGCGACGCAGAAGGCGACAAGGGCGCCGTAGGAGCGCGCGCGCGCGCTGCTCAGGTCCGTGAGGCCATTGGCCATCAGGGCCAGGCTGAAGAGGTAGGCGACGTGAGGTCGTAAGCGCGCCAGGCCCGCCAGGGCGCCGCACGCTGGCCGCGCCACGATGTCTACGAAGCCCACGATGGACAGCAGGAAGGCGGCGTCGGCGTCCGGCACGCCCGCGTCCTTGGCGTAGTTCACCAACAGGATGGCGGGCACGAAGAGGCCGAGGGCCATCAGGAACTTGGTGATGGCGTACACCCCGAAGGCGCGGTCGGCGCACACGGCCACGTCCAGCAGGCGGCGGCGGGTCCGGCCGCCAGGGGGCGCCTCGCGCAGGCGCAGCCCGGCGCGGTCCGCTTCCGCCTCCCCGGGAGCGTCCTCCGCGCTGTCCCCGCGCGGCCGCGGGCCGGGTCCCGGCGGCGGCCGCATGACGGCGCCGCAAGCGCAGCAGTGCAGCAGGAGGCCGCCGAGCAGCAAGAATCCGCCGCGCCAGCCGAAGTGCTCGAGCAGCTGTTGGCCGAGCGGCGACAGCGCCGACAGGAACACGGGGCTGCCCGCCGCCGCCAGCCCGTTGGCTAGGGGCCGCCGCCGCTCGAAGTACAGCCCCAGCATGATGAGCGACGGCTGGAAGTTGAGGGCCAGGCCCAGGCCTGCGGGACGAGGCGGCGCTGTGCCGGGGTCCCCGAGGGCGCCCCCACCCCAGCCCCGGGCAGGAGGGAGGGGGGGAGGGGGAGGCCCCGACGGGGCAGGCAGACCCCCGGGGGAAACTGAGCCGAGGGACGTCGAGGACCGCCTTTGGAGGGGAAACTGAGGACAGAAGGCATTGCCACAAGGACTCCCGACCCCCCCCCCCTCCCCACCTCACGGCCGGGCCCCGTCCGCGTAGGGGAGGTGAGCAGTGGCCGCCCTCACCTGTGAGCACCCCAGCCGTCAGGTATAGCTCCAGGAGGCGCGTGGCGAAGGATGCTAGCACCATGCCCGCCGAGGCCAATAGCCCACCCACCAGCATCACCGGGCGACAGCCAAAGCGGGTCACGAGGATGCTGGAGACCGGACCTGTGGGCCGGGCACGGTCACCGCTCGGGTTGGACTAACCTCCTTTCCCCGTGGACACTCCGGGCTTTGCACCTCCCGGCCCCAGAAAATGGCTCAAAGGGATAAGGTCACCAGCGGTTCAGAGAGGGCAGCGTCCGGCCAAGGTCACACTGCTTGGCTGGGCCAGACCAAGGAGACAGCGGCCGGCCGAGGACTCACGGGAGGGACCCGTCTTGGTCCAGAGCCCCCATCCATCCTCAGTCCTCCTGAGAAGAGGAAACCCCAAGCAGAAGAGGTGGACCCCATTCCCTTTTTTTTTTTTTTTTTTTTATCTGCACAGCTGGAATCGCCCCTTGGGCTGCCCAGGCTCTTTCCAGAAGAAAGAGGAAAGCCTCCTCTTTTCCTCGAGGCTTGGTCAGGATAACGCCAGCATTTCCCCCACCGCAACAGGTGGTTAGGGCTCAGGGGGGCGGGGAGCCGGAATCTTATTTAGAACGATTTCCCCACCTGTAACATAGGTGGGCACAGGTGTTTTGGCAGAACTAGAGGGGTCCTGCCGGCTGGCCAAGCTTGCCAGGTGTGTGGGCTGTTCCTCGAGCCACTGTTCCTTTCCTGCCCTTTCGTCCCCTCTCTCTGGTGCCAGTGTTCACAGGAAGAAAGTGGTTCCCGCGCCCTCCCCCGAGGGGTCTGGGGAAGGCTCACGGGGTCAGTGTCTCCTAGTCCCTGATCCCTGCTCTCAATCCTGGGCCCGGGGTTGGGGGAGGGACCCGCGAGGGGGCGCTGACCCGTGCCGTAGAGCATGGCGAGCATGATGGAGGACACCCAGGCCGTGTCGCTGTAGCCCGCGCCGAAGTCGCGCATAAGGGCGCGGAAGAAGACGCTCACCGCCTTGGGGAAGCCGTAGGCGAAACCGGTGATCACGAAGCAGGCGCCCAGCACCGCCCAGCCCCAGCCGCCGTCTGGGGGGCCCGCGCCCCGCCGGGGGCCGCCAGCGCCCATCGCGGCTGCCTCTGCTGGCGGAGGGGGACGAGAGGGAGCAGCGAAGGTCTGTAGCCCAGGCCAGAAAGGGGGATGGAGACCCAGCGTGGGGGAAACCGAGGCACGGGGCTACCCCTGCTCAGGGAATGAGCCAAGAAGGGAAACCCAGGCAAAACCTCGCCCCAAGTCTCCCCTCCTCCAAGGGGCCCATGAAAGATGAAGGGGGGGGGGCGGTAATGGAATCGCTCCCACCTGAGCCTGAACTTCAGGAAGACTCCCTCTGGAAGACTCCTTGCCCAGGGACCTGGTGGTGGCAGGAGAGGGGGTGCTGGTGAATGGGAGAGCTGGGCGGCCAGCGTGTGCCCCATGTGCTTGGGAATCCCCAGTGTCCCCAGTGTGCAGGTGTGAGGGTCTCAGCACAGAGGGACCAACCCCACGTGTGGGACAGAGAAGCAGGTGCCAGCTGCAAAGTGGGTGGGGCTTATTTTCTTCCTTGGCCTTGCCGTATGTTCCTAATTTTTCTCAATGATCAGAAATGACTATTGTCATTTAGGGGAAAAAAAGAAGAAAAGAAAAACCCAAGAACATGTAAGAACATCAGCCTTGCTTCAGGAGCAAGGGAGCCGAGTTCCGGTTCACCCCGGCTTAGCCAGGGATTTGCTCTGACTTGGGCAGTTCCCCTTCCCTCGCTGAGCCTCAGTTTTGCCACCTGTACGATGGGTGATGGATTATCCCAGGCCAACCAGGAGTCTTGGTGCCGGGGCGGGGCGGGGGGGGGGGTGGTGATCAGATCTCTGGTTCCACTGGGCAGATAGGGACCTCTGAGGGGGCACCAAGAAAGAAAGCTTCTGCTCTCCAAATCCCTAGCAGCCTGCCCCCCCCCCCGCACCCCCCCTCCCCAACCCTACACAAGCAGAAAACAGCTCTAAGGCCTCTCACACTCTTGGCTCTCCACCCAGGGGTCCACACAGCAGCCTCATGCACCCCCGTAACAGACGAGGCTGGTAGGCCTCCCCAGTAGGGGGGAACCAGCCCACAGCTGGGCAGAAGCCTCCTTCCCTCCCACCGCCCCTCTGCATGTGGGGTCTCCTTCCCGGCACTGGGGAACACCAAGATACCCGTGGGAATCTGGGACTGTGACCCTCTCTCACCAGGACGGGGTCCTGACTTTTCCTGCCTGTTGTCCCCTCACCGTGGCCGCAGCCACTTGGAGGCCAGGACAAGGGGGTGGTCCTGGCAGCCCTCGCCCCACACTCACCTGAGCCGTCCTGTGGGTTTGGGCGTCCAGCCTCACATCTCCTGAGGCCTTCCGGGAGGGGTTGCCCCCCCCACCCCGGTTCCCCCTTGAAGCCTAGCCTGAGGGGGGCGCACAGCCGAAGACCCCCCCCCCCCAGGCTTGTCTACAGATCAGCCACTGGCCAGACTCACCCACGGCTCACTCCCTCAGGCCTGGAGCTTAGAGTGTTCCCCACCCCCACCCCGCTAAGAGGCTTTTGCCTGGAAAGGGAGAAGGGACGGGGCAGTGACCGCAGCACAGGGCCAGGCTGGACCCCACGGTGGGGGTCCCTGTCTCAGGCCCTCCCAGCAGAGCTAGAGAGATAATGAGGCCCCTCCACGGGGCAGAGGACACACAGAGCCCTGCTCTGGTGGTGATGGGAGAGGAGGATCCTACTGGTGCTGGGGGCGCAGCCCTGCCCTGGAGAGACCCCGCCAGCCCTACTCACCTCAGCGCCTCGCCTGCCCCCCACCCCCAGACCACATTCCAGGAGGGGCCTCCGAGGCTTTCCCCTGGATCAGGCTAATCCAGGTCAGAGAGCCTGGGACCGAGGGGTGGGGGTGGGGGGGGCGGAGGGGCCAGAACAAAGGGCACTGTGTCCCAGGCTGTGGCAGGGTGACTGCTGGTGGTCCTGGACCTTGGCCACTGCCACCCCTCCGCCTCTGGAGAGGCCACCACAGCAGCAAAGGGACTGGGCCAGAGCTGGGTGGATAGACCCTGAGGGCTTCAGGGCAGACCTAAAGATTTGCTTAAAATGAAGGATGGGACAGGTGCCCGGGGCGGGGGCTCAGTCTGCTGAGCGGCCGATTCGTGTCGGTTCAGGTCACGATCTCACGTTTCGTGGGTTCAAGCCCCGCATCGGGCTCTGCGCTGGGATTCTCTGTCTCCCTCTCTCTTTGCCCCTCCCTCACTCGCTCTCTCACAAAATAAATAAACTTAAAAAAAAAACAAAAAAAGAGGGATGTAAAGGGCTGTGAGTGAGCGAGTCCTCTCGGGGAACTCCTAGTGACCTTCAGGACCTCTTGGACACCGTCCTCCAGTGGGAGGCTTCCATGCCCCACCCCCCACCTGTCCCCCCAGTTCGACGCCGCCAGTCCTGCTGCTGTGTCTCCTTGCTTTATTTCTCCCCGTTTACAAAAGTTAAACAGGAGGACGGACGTATGGGGGGGGGGGGCGGTGGGGAAGGGGGTGTGCGGGTCTCCTCCCTCCTGGGGCAGAGAAAGGGAAAGGGGGTGGGGTGTACGAGGCAGGCCCCCAGGGAGAGTCCTGGGGCCCTTGGAGGGGAAGAGACTGTCCTGTCCCCCATTCTGCCTGCTTTACTTTGAAGGTCCCAGACCCCAGGTCAGTCCCCCGGGAGGGGCAGCCACCCCCAGTTCCAGGGCCCCGGCTTCTTGGGTCCACCGCTGCCACTTCTGCTGCTGCCACCAGCTCCCGACAGCCCCTGGGCAGGTGTGGGGACGAGCTCAGACCCCGGATGGAGGAGGGCGCCTCAGCGGATGAGGGGCGCTGAGCGGTCGTTGGTGACTGTGGGCCGCAGCTTTACGGTGGCAAAGGGGTTTGTGCCCCTGTGAGGGGAGAGGTCGGGGTGAGAGGGGCCCAGGTTCGCCCCCCACCCCCCCACCCCCGCCGCCCAGCTGGCTCTGGCTCCAAGGAAGGTCGCCAGGTGCCTGAGCCATGTCCGCCCCGACCTCCTGCCCCCACCGGTCACCTCTCACCCCTGCCTCACCTCCCCCCTCCCCAGAACCCCTGCCGAGCCCCCACCCCCACGCCGCCCCCAACTCCTGTCCTAGGACTCACCGAGGGAAGAGCTCTGGAGGGTGCTGTTCCGAGGACATAAGTTTCTGCAGTGAGGGTGGAGGAAAGGCCAGGTTTAGGGGGGGGAAAGGGGCAAGTGAGCCCCCACCCCTGCAACTCCCCATTCCAGGAAGGCAGACGACTAGACCAGAGGCCCCTGCAGGCCAGGCTTCGGGGAAATCAGGCCCAGGCATTCCGAAGCTCAGAATTCTGTGGGTTCCAGACTTGAGAAGCCTCTGGGCCAGGGCACCAGCTGCTCTCCCTGCACCCCCACCCCCCACCCCCGGTCCTGCCCAGCCAGCCCCAGCCCAGGCTCCGTCCGACCCAGGACGCTGGTCTTGCCTCTCCCGGGAGGTGGGAAGGACGGGCCTTTTCCAGTGCTCCCGGCAGGACCACGGGGGCTCCAGTCCCTGAGAGGAATGTTTTCCCCCCACCCTCTGCCCCAGGCTCAGAAGTCCATCCCACACCTCCCTGCAGATTAGGCAAACTGAGGCTGGGGAGGGAGGGCCCCCCTCCAGCCAGCCAGTGGCAAAGCAGGGAGGGTCACCCGGTCTCCAGTCTCCCAGCCTGCTGGATGAGCCCGGGGCTGGGGACTGGCTGGGGGGGAGGAGGGGGGGGGCTCACCTTGACGTCACTCGCCACCCCCATGCTGCCCACGCTGCTTCGGCGGCTACTAGGCAAGGGCGGAGGTGCAGGGCTGGGGGCGCGGCTCGGTATCCGGCTCGGGGTTCGGGAGCGGGACTGGCCGTCCCAGTACTCCGAGGGTGCTGTAGAGTTGCCCGGCCGGCCCAGGAGGTCATCAAGGCTGTGGCTGCCCCGGAGGGGGTAGGATCTGAGTCCAGAGCAAGGAGGGACGGGCAGGGGGTCAGGCGTCAGGCCCCTGCTGCTTCCCCCCCCCCCCCCCCCCCCCCCGATCTTGCTGGGCCCCTCAGCATCCTACAGCTTCTTCCCTTGCAGGGGGTGGGGGGAAGGCCACAGGGCTTGGAGGCAGTCCTCCGAGGAGGCAGAGGGGCGGAGGCAGTGACTCTGGCATGTGGAGAGGTGAGGGTCCCCTTCCTCCGGGGACCGAAGGAGGCTGGGTGCACTCAGGACTGCCACTCACAGATGTCCCCCTGAGGGGTGGGGCCGCTCCCCCTGAAGTCCCCACCCCCGCCCCACCTCCCACCACCCAGGTACCTGGAAGGTAGCTCATTCATAGGGTTCATCAGGTTCATGGAGGTCACTGGGGTCAAGGGGTTCGTGGGGCTCATAGGCACCTCCTCCAAAGGCTTCACATAGGCCTCGGGGAACCAGCCGCTCCTGCGGGGTGGAGGCAGAGGGTCCCATAGGCAGAAGGCCCGACAACCGTGCCCAAAAGAACACTTCCGAGGGCAGTTACTGGGCAGCGCTGTGTGCCAGGCCTTGCTCGAAAGGCTGTGCCCAGAGTAACTCATTGAATCCCCTCCGGGAGACCTTTGTCCACCTTCAAGCCCAACTGTCCAGCTTCATGTCACGCCAGGGGCTAGGTCACCTTGGGGGGGTAGCCGGAAGTCCAAGGAGGAGGGCGACGTGTCCGAGGACATGTGGTGACCGGCTTCATTGGCTACTCGCCGAGTACCCACCACGCGAGGGCCCACAGAGAGCCCGACACGCTTCCTGCTCCCCGGAGGCCCCCGGCCTGGCCGACAGGCCCACAGACGGATGATTGCCAGGGGACAGGGGACAGGGTGGGGGGCCCGGGGATCACGGGCAACTGTACCAGCCAGGGGAAAGGGCACTCGAGCCTAAGGTGCCTAATACCAGCCAGTGCCCTTTCCTCCTCAGCCCTGCCCCTTCCCTCCACCCTAGAACCCTGGTTCCGGGGACCCCGGGCACCCTGCCCTTAGAGTCCGTGCCTGGCTGGAGGCTCATCACCGCCCCTCCCGAACAGCCAGGGTTCGGGGAGAGGCACTTCGCGCGACGTTCCTTAGCTTTTTCGGACCCCGCGGAGCCCAGCGGATTCTTGCAAGCACTCTGGAAAGCGTTCTCCACAAAAAGCCACCTTAGACCTCCAGACCCAACCAACAGCGCTCTCGCCTGAAGGTGACTAGGAGCTATTTCACCTCAAACTGACAGACCAGAAGCATTTTCCACGCGTTTTGCTTCCGCCTTCACCGTAAAGTGCCTACGGATAAAACTTGCCACCTTCTTCCCTGACCTGTGAGGCACAGAGGGAACCGCAAAATGTCCCGGGAACGTGGGTGGAGAGCGCCGGGCCCCCGGTGGTTTGACACTCAGGTCCCCGGGGGGCAGTCTGCTACACGCCTGTTGTGGGGACTTGTGCGGGTCCACGAAGCAGGGGTTTCCAACCCTGGTGGTTGTCGCCATCTCCCTACGTCGCCAGCACAGCCTTCCGTTCTTGATCCGGTAGCCCCCGGGCCTCCACCCCTCCATCCGTCCATCATCCCACCCTGCCTCCCGCATCCAGGATCCACGTGGGCAGCCACCCACGGACCGCCAGTCCCTAATCCGTCTCCACCTGCCTGCCCTTCTGCCAGCCCGTTCACATGCTTCCCCACTCACCCCTCAGTCTGCGTAGGCACCCCACATCCGTGCATCCTCTTGCAAGCACCCTGACGTGCACCTGCTGACTCCTCCCTCTAAGCCTCCATTCATTCACTCAGGCCACTATTCTTGCCCTCCCTCCTCCCTGCTCTCCCTCGCACGCGCACGAGTGGGCACCACACCGTCTCCGTAAGGCCCCGTGGGGGGTCACTGCCTGGCTCCAGCAAGGCCCCACCTTCCCGTTCGTTCCTCTCGAGGGCCACCGCCCTGTACTCGGCAGGGAGGCTCTTCCTACCCCCTTGGCCTGGATGAGGACACGGAGCGCCGCGCGGGAGAAGGGGAGAGCCGTCTACCGCCCTGGGGCTGGAGGTTGGGGGGCGAGGAAGCCTGCGGGGCGGTGGGGGGGGGGGCTCCTTCCACCCCCCTCCCCTGCGCCCCGGGGGCGCCCACTCACGTGGACGAGCCCTCCAGCTTGCCGTAGAGCCAGCCGTTCTGGGCCTCTGGCACTAACACCTCCACGACGTCTCCGGCCGAGAAGCGCAGCAGCGTGTGGTTGGCGCCCTCCGAGTGGGAGACGAGGGCGCGGACTCTCCGGGCGCCCCCGCCGCCGCCGCCGCCGCCCCCGCCGCCCGGGCGCTCGCCGAAGGAGTTGGAGCGCGAGCGCTGGGTGCTGCCGGCGTAGAGCGAGGCTGCCGGGGGCGGGGAGAGCGCGGCGGCGCGTGGGTGGCGGGTTCTCCCCCGCGATCTGGGCCCCTTCCCGGCCCCCGCGTCCCCGGCCCTCCCTCTGCGCTCCGGGGCGCCGGGGCCACTCACAGGCGGACGGCGTCCGGGGCAGCGACCGGCGGTCTGGCTCCAGCTGGGACGCGGACCTCGCCTCGGCGGCGGGCTCGGGGCCGGGGCCGTAGGAGCCGGAGCCGTGCCGGCTGCGCGGGGAGCTGAACTCCGCGAGCGGCCGCTGGGGCTGCGAGGGGAGACGGGCAGGGGAGGGTGGGGCGGGGAGGGGAGGGGTGGGCCGCGGCGCCCTAGTCCAGCCCCCACCCCCAGTCCCAGACGTCGGCGTAGGGGTTCTGGGGCCTGCGGCCCAGCCACCACGGGGGCGCCGAGGCCGCGCCGGGGAGGAAAGGCCGGCCCAGGGGCGCTGCGTAGACGGGGAGCCTGGGGGGCAGGAGGCTCCATGGGGGGGGCCTCGGGCCCCAGGGCGCCGTGGCGGGTGCGGGGATCGGCGGGGGCGCGAACAGCGGCGGGGGCGCCCAGGGCCTCACCATGTCCAGGCGGGTGGGCGTCAGGCGGCCCGAGGGGTAGGGCGGCCCCAGCACGGGGCCCAGCAGGCCGGGGGAGTGGGCGCGCGACGGGCTGCGGCTGGCCTCCGACTGTTCCTTCCACAGCAGCACGCGGTTCTGGAGCGTGCTCCGGGCCTGGCCGCGTGCGGGGGGGGGGGGGGGGGGGAACACCGGGGTCAGCCAGATCGGAGCTGGGGACTCAAAAGTGACACCCTAGGCCTGGGAACTCGGGCCCTGGATCGTCAAGCCGGAAGGAGCCAGAGATGGCGGCGGGGTCACCTCATCGGTTTCGCTAAATGGAGTGAAGCCAACCCAGGAAACTACAGCTAAGGAAACGTGGCAAATTTCCAATCACACGTGTGCTCCTAGATCCAGCCATACCTGAACCCCTCGAACTAAAGGGATAAACTAACCAAAGGGATAAGTACCTCTCCTGGGTAAGCCAGTTTGCGTGGTTTCCTAAAAGAGGCCCTTCAAATACAGTTTTTCCAGTCTATTCCTTTTGGTCTAGGTAAGCACCCCTAGTGCCCCTGGTACATAGGCGTCTAACTGTTTGAATACTTTCAAGGACAGGAAACTCAGCAATTGACCCCGCAATTCATAACAACCTGGGGTGAGAGGGCTTTAAATGTCAGACCTGCTGTGTGCATTAATCATTTTTTTAGGGGGCGCTTGGGTGGCTCAGTTGGTTGAGCGACCGACTTCAGCTCAGGTCATGATCTCACGGTTGGTGAGTTCGAGCCCCGCGTCGGGCTCCGGGCTGACAGCTCGGAGCCTGGAGCCTGCGTAGGATTCGGTGTCTCCCTCTCTCTCTACCCTCCCCCACTCATGCTCTGTCTCTGTCTCAGAAATAAGTAAACATAAAAAAAACATCATTTTGTTAATTTTCTGTATTTTACGTGTTGACATCCCAGGGCTTTGTTAATCCTGCCCAGATTGTCCCTCCCGGGGCCCGATAATTCCTAGAGATAGTAAGCAACTTGCCAGGAAGCACGTATGCAAAACAACCGGTCCAAAACCCACATCCCTAACCACCTCCCTTATCTAACACACACCAAGCCAGTATTTCCCCTGTCCTCAATCACCCCAGAGCCAGGTGCCAGACAGTTAGATGCAACCCCTAGAGCCCAGAGCCCAGTGAAATTATTCACACCATCCCGTCTTTCAATGGCCTTGACCTCTCTGTGCTGTCACTCAGTCACTTCTATAAATTAAATCCCAGCTATGATCGAAACACCGTGCTCTCTTCCGTTACAAAGGTCTCCCCCTGGGAATGCACGCTGGTGCAGCCGCTCTGGAAAACAGTATGGAGGTTCCTCAAAAAACTAAAAATAGAGCTACCCTACCACCCAGCAATTGCACGACTAGGCATTTATCCAAGGGATACAGGTGTGCTGTTTCGAAGGGACACATGCACCCCAATGTCTATAGCAGCACTATCAACAATAGCCAAAGTATGGAAAGACCCCAAATGCCCATCGATGGGTGAATGGATAAAGAAGATGTGGTGTGTATACACACACACACACACACACACACACACACACACACACACACAATGGAGTATTACTCAGCAATCAAAAAGGATGAAATCTTGCCATTTGCAACTACGTGGATGGAACTGGAGGGTATTATGCGAAGTGAAATTAGTCAGAGAAAGACAAACATCCTATGACTTCACTCCTATGAGGACTTCAAGAGACCAAACAGATGAACATAAGGGAAGGGAAGCAAAAATAATAGAAAAACAGGGAGGGGGACCAAACAGAAGAGACTCCTAAATATGGAGAACAAACTGAGGGTTCCTGGAGGGGTCGTGGGAGGGGGGAGGGGCTCCATGGGGAAGGGGGCACTAAGGAATCCGCTCCTGAAATCATTGTTGCAGTAGATGCTAACTAACTTGGATGTGAATTTAAAAACTAAATACATAAGTAAACAAACATTAAAAAATAAATAAACAAAGGCCTCTCCCTTTTCCAGTCAAGCATCTCCTCCCCCAAGGCCAAGCTCAAGACCGTCACCTTAGGAATAAGCAAAGCTTCCCTTTGTCGAGCATTTACGCTGCGCCAGGCCCAGTGTTCAAGCCTCGCCCGTATCGTCTTATTTGATTCTCGCAATAGCCCTGGGAATTAGATGTTACTATTAATTACCACCGTCTTATGGAAGAAGATACTGAGGGTCAGAGCAGTTAATGACTGGCCCCAGGTCTCACAGCCAGTGAGCCTTGGCGTGGCCTGCACTAGTCAATCTTGAGACAGCTTCCTGGGATGGCACCTTCGGACGCTTCCTCCCTTCAGTCTGGGCCAGCTGCTGAAAACCTCATGGGGATCTCGGGCAGCCAAACAGCGGCGACTCCGTCACAGGAGCAAGTGGCCAGCGGGTCACTAGGGTGGACAGCCCCTCCGTTGTCTTGTCACGGGTGCTAGGGCGTTCTGGGAGGAAAGGCCCCGGCACCAAGTCCCAGCCTGGACAGCGCAGCATTTTACTGGCTTTTGTCAGCCCTGCCTCCGGGCGGCGTAGCCAGGGGTCGGGAAGAAACACCGCACAGGCTTTCAAAACCATAAAGAGACCGTGGGGGGATTTCCAAAACAGGGATGGAGTGGGAGAGCCAGTCTAAGTATGATACGGACCCCCCTATGCTAGAAAAGGCGGATACATTTGGTTAAGTCAAGATAATTTTTTTAAGCACGGCAAAACCTACAATAAGCAAAGTCAAGCGATAAATGACACACCGGGCAGATACGTGCCTCTCATCACCAAGGAAGCTCTAATCTCAGCAACATATCAAGAGCTCCGAGAAACTAATAAGAAAAAATGGAGGAAACGACGCTGATAGCACAGTGAAGGGCGTCCGATGGCTCTGAAACATGGAAAGGTATGAGTCTCACTTGTAAGACGAGGATAAGATGAAACCACGTCTGGAGAGACCATCTTCACCTCGCCGGCTGGCAAAGAGGGACAAGTTTGCCGTCACGCTGTCATCGAGGAAAAGAGGCTGTCCCATTTTTCTGGCAGAAGGGTAAACTGGCACCACGAATGCCTACATCCCTGGGCTCGCCGATTCCATTCCTAGGAACGTATCCTGGAGATACGCTCGCACACCTGTGACGAGCCCGGAGAAGCCCGAAGGGCGAGGCGGGCCGAGAGGCATGCTATTGACCAGACGCAGACTCAGCCAGGGTTGGTCACGGGAGGCCCGTGAGAATGACCGCCTGCTGAGCTCAGGCCCTCATCATTCTTTCTTTAAAAAAAAAAAAAAAAAATTTTTTTTTTATGTGTATTCATTTTTGAAAGACAGAGAGAGACAGAGCAGAAGCAGGGGTGGGGCGGAGAGAGAGGGAGGGGACGCAGAATCCGAGGCAGGCTCCAGGCTCCGAGCCGTCAGCACAGAGCCCGACGCGGGGGCTCGAACCCGCGACCGGTGAGATCGTGACCCGAGCCGAAGCCGGATGCTCAACCGACTGAGCCACCCGGGCGCCCCCTCATCATTCTTTCAATCTTGTTCCAAATCTGGTGCGTTCTGTTTGTAGACAGAGTGACAGGTAAACACGTATGTTTGACTATCTTCGGGAGTTAGATCTTGTGTGTCCTAAAAACCAGCTGGATAGAGCAACACGATACCTACCCCACATCCTTAGCAAATCTATCCCCTAGAGCCACGAGGAGTGAAAACATGTCCCTGCAAAAACTTTCACTTCTATCCCTGCTGGCATTATTTCTAATAGCCGCAAAGTAGAAACGACCCAGATATCCATCCACGGATGAATGGATAAATAAAATGTGGTCTATCCAGACGATGAAATGTTATTTGGCAATAAAAAGGAATGATGTACCGGGGCGCCTGGGTGGCTCCGCCGGCTGAGCGTCCGACTCTTGATTTCGGCTCAGGTCACGATCTCACGGTTTGTGAGTTCGAGCCCCCGTGTGGGGCTCTGTGCGGACAGCGTGGAGCCTGCTCGGGATTCTTTCTTTCCTTCTCTCTCTCTGCCCTTCCCTGTTCATGTTTTTTTTCTCTCTCTCTCTTTCTTTCTCTCTCAAAATAAATAGATGAACTTTTTAAAAAAAAAATCGTAAAAAAGGAATGATGTACTGATTCCTGCCACAACCTTGATGAATCTCAAAAGCGCGAAGCTTCGTGAGAGGAGCCCGTCACAGGAGACCACGTATCGCATGATTCGTGAATTACGTGCTGTGTGGGTTAGGTCTCAAGAAGACCATTTAAAAGAAGGTAAAACAGCTCTGGAATGGAACCCCAGTCCGTGGGAGAGAGGAGGGGCAGGGGGAGAAGGCTGAGCCCTGAGCTTGGGGCTGGCTGTGAGGACAGCGTCTCCCACCTCTGCTCAGCACCAGGGGGTCCCTGGGTTCAGAGACTGGGGAAGGGGCTTGGCTGAGGCGGGGAGGCGGGAGTCTGCTGCTGGCTGTGGGGGGCAGCCGACTGCAAGCAGACAGATCTCCTGAAGGGCAGCTTTTGTTTTCATCTTTGGAGGGGAGAGAGCAGGGGCTCCTTCGCATGAAACTTACATCGTTACATCAACCTTGTGAAGAGGGGATTATTTCCTTCTTTTGCCAGAGAAGAAATGAGACTCAGAGAAGTGAAATCAGTTGCTAGGTCTGCAGCCGGGGCGCAGAGGCTGGGAAACTGAACAAGAATACGAAGAAAGAGAAACAGAAACGAAATAAGAATGCACAGAAATTGGAAGCATTGGACAGAGGGATGAGGCTGGGGCGGGGCGGGGGGGTGCGGGGGGAGGAGCCCTGTTGGGGGCATCAGGAATAGAGAAGCTGCCTGGGTGGGTGGGTGGGTCAGGGACCCAGATGGAAATAGAGACAGAGCCTCTATTTCATAGACACAGCGGGGCTTTAAAAATATTTATTAAATACGTGAATGAGGGGCACCCGGGTGGCTCAGTCGGTTAAGCGTCCGGCTTCAGCTCAGGTCATGATCTCGCGGTTTGTGAGTTCGAGCCCTGCATCAGGCTCCGCACTGGCGGCTCAGAGCCTTCTTGGGATTCTCTCTCTCTCCCTCTCTCTCTCTCTCTCTCTCTGCTCCTTCCCCACTTAAAAAAAAAAAACAAATACATAAATGAAAGAACAAACGATATTGGAAAATGCAGGGACAAGGTCATCAATTTATGAAGGCACGGTGGAAAGATCATGTCCCAGTGTCCTTGGCACCTCCTTCTGTACATCCCGCCAGCCACCCCCCACCCCCCAGAGGGGTGAATAGCTAGACCAGGCCAGGCGGGTAGGAACTGTGAGGCATCAGCCCCTGTTGGACCTAGAGAAGACAGCAGGACAGAACTTTGACCAGTGCGGGGCTGGCAGGGGCCTGAAGTGCTCCCGGACAAAACACGGGAGGCTCTTAAATATGGAGAACAAACAGAGGGTTACTGGAGGGGTTGTTGGGGGGGGGGCTAAATGAGTAAGGGGCATTAAGGAATCTACTCCTGAAATCATTGTTGCTGACCAATTTGGATGTAAGTTAAAAAAAATAAAATTAAATACAAAATAAAAATAAAATAAAATAAAAATGTCAAGGAGGAAAGAAAGGAAGAAAGAAAGAAAGAAAGAAAGAAAGAAAGAAAGAAAGAAAGACTCCTTTCTCCAGGGAAACACAGTCTGCACGAGTGTGTTGAGTTTTGAGGGTAGAGCATAGCTCCTACTCTCAACCAGGTACCCTTGTGCAGTGCACGACCTGCGCAACCTTCCCCGGCAGCCCTGTCTGCGGGGGTTCTCCACATGGGTAGGCTACATTAATCCCTATTCCTGAGGCTGAGTGAGAGCTGATATGCAGCAGGAAGACCTGAGTTAGAGATGGGGTCCCACTGGGGTCGAGATGGCTCCACTGCCCCCTCCCCCCACATTTGTCAGTACCTCTGCCTGAGCCCTTGCAGCTCACCTCAGAATGGGAAGAGGACCATGAGGAGGCAAAGGAAAGAAACAGGTACCTAAGAGGACCCAGTGGTCAGGGAGGAGGACCCAGCAGACCACCCAGGCAGCTGAAAGAAGGGGTGACAAGCTTAACAAGATCTTGACCGGAGCCTTTGCTGCATAGCAAACACCTTCCTACCCAGACAAAGGTCAGGACTGTAAGCTTTAAAATTCAACGGATGAACTGGGGCGCCTGGGGGGCTCAGTCAGTGAAGCGTCCGACTCTTGACTTCGGCTCAGGTCACGATCTCACGGTTGTGAGATCAAGCCCCGCGTCAGGCTCAGCTCGGAGCCTGGAGCCTGCTTGGAATTCTCTTCCTCTCCTTCTCTCTCTGCCCCTCCCCCGCTCATTCATCCTCACTCTCTCTCCCTCAATAAACGAATAAACCTAAAAAAAATAACACAGTGAACAGATGAACTCTAAGAGAGAGTAGTCCTGTTGAGGACACAATCAGTTGCCTGACAAGTCAAGGGGAGAGAGATCTCAAAATACAGACCAAGAAGAGACGAACACATGGTGGGGGGGGTCGTAGATGTGGAGTTCCAGAAGGAGGAAAAGGAATGGCGGCGGAGAGCTAATAATTTAGGAACCAGAAGAGCAAATAGCTCCCCTGACCTGAATATAGGCCTGAGCCCGCAGAGGGAGGGGCCCGGATAGGCCCTCGTCTATGGGTAACCAGACAAGTTTCTGAGTCCCAAGGACACCAAGAAAATCTCCAAGCATCCAGAGAAAGAGCCAGGACACAGACCAGCGCCCGACTTAGCATCCGCAGCACGGAGCGCTAGAAG
Source organism: Felis catus (assembly GCF_018350175.1). Classification (NCBI taxonomy): domain Eukaryota; kingdom Metazoa; phylum Chordata; class Mammalia; order Carnivora; family Felidae; genus Felis; species Felis catus. The sequence continues at coordinate 131,823,513 of NC_058374.1, forward strand.
CCGGAGGAACATCATCTTGGGCCACAGGAGAAAAGGGCCACAACTCTGGAGTCCTGTAAGCAGCTAACGTGCCACCCGGCAGTCAGGGTAAAAGTGGGACATTTGCAGCTGTGCACGGATTCAGACGATGTGTCTGCAGAACGTGTTCAGTTAATCGGGACAGAGACCTCAAGACAGTGGGAACGGAAAGGAATGAAAACAGTGGCGGGCGGTGTATCTGGTCACGTGGGTCATGATGCAGAGAAATGACGAGTGAGAGCCTGGAACTAAAAGTCCCGAAGTTTTTTGGCAAAACCAAGAGCCGGAGTTGGGGAGGATGAAGGGAGGCGTCAGGCCACATCTTAGAGTGCCGGGGAGGGCAGGAAAATTCTTCCCAAGGCCTTATCTTAAGGGCTGGGGAGGGTGCTCGATGGACAGAGTAGTGTCGGCGTTGGGGGGGGGGTGTCCGTATATTTTGGAAAAGATAATAGATGAATATCGATTACCATGAGGGTCACAAAGTGAGGTCATCGTGAGTAGAGATGAAAAGGACTAATAAAGGGGAGAAGGAGGGGCGCCTGGGTGGCGCAGTCGGTTGAGCGTCCGACTTCAGCCAGGTCACGATCTCGCGGTCTGTGAGTTCGAGCCCCGCGTCAGGCTCTGGGCTGATGGCTCGGAGCCTGGAGCCTATTTCCGATTCAGTGTCTCCCTCTCTCTCTGCCCCTCCCCCGTTCATGCTCTGTCTCTCTCTGTCCCAAAAATAAATAAACGTTGAAAAAAAAAAATTTTAAAAAATCAAACTGAGCTGTATGTTAGTAACAGAAAACACATTTAAAGAGAACAGAAGAGAAAGGAGGGTAATTTTAATCTCAGGCAAAGTAAAATGAAAAGCATCAGACTGGATTCTGAGAGGCCTTAAATACATAACTGGTAATATTTTTTTTTAATTTTTTTTTCAACATTTATTTATTTTTGGGACAGAGAGAGACAGAGCATGAACGGGGGTGGGGCAGAGAGAGAGGGAGACACAGAATCGGAAACAGGCTCCAGGCTCCGAGCCATCAGCCCAGAGCCCGACGCGGGGCTCGAACTCACGGACCGCGAGATCGTGACCTGAGCTGAAGTCGGACGCTTAACCGACTGCGCCACCCAGGCGCCCCCATAGCTGGTAATATTTACAGAGAAGATTAGATAGTTATAAACCCAACAGCACTTATCAACAGGGCAGCTGAATATGGAAAGCAAAATCCATTAGAAATCCAACAAAAGGGGCGCCTGGGTGGCTCGGTCGGTCGGTTAAGCGTCTGACTCCCGCTCAGGTCATGACCTTACGGTTTGTGAGTTCAAGCCCCGCAGCGGGCTCGGTGCTGACAGCTCGGAGCCTGGAGCCTGCTGCGGACTCTGTGTCTCCCTCTCTCTCTGCCCCTCCCCTGCTCATGCTCTGTCTCTCTCTGTCTCAGACATAAATAAACATTAAAAAAAAAAAATTTTTTTTAAAAAGAAGAAATAAACATTAAAATAAATAAGTAAATATTTTTTTAAAAAAAGAAATCCGGTGAAAAGCGAAAGACTCTCTGCTCGGTCTAGCAGACAGAACAGAGCAAGAGCACAGAGGATTTAAATAATACGATAAAATTATAGGCAATAACTCAATACGCCCATGAATTAATGAATTTGCAAATGGTACCCGCAAGCAGGAATGAGAAAGTAAACGGTTCCTACGTGAATGAAGAGGGGCGTGAATTAGTGAATGAGTGTGAGAATAAGCAAAGTCATGAACGAAGGAATCAATGAATGAATAGCTGATGACACAAATCAACATAGAAACAAACAAAGAAATAGATGGGGAGAGTAAACGAATAAGATAAATATCTACAGAGGGGAAGGAAGGAAGGCAGGCAAAGGCAGGGGACTCTCTGGGGGTAGCGAGCTCACAGAGAGCACAGACCCGAGGAAGGCCCCCCATTAAGCCCGGCCCCGGCCCCCCGCTCACCCGGCCAAAAAAATGCAGGAAGGTGTTGGAAAGCAGCAGGTGCTTCTCGGCCAGGAAACGATAACGCCGCTTCTCTTCCAGCTCAGCTGCCCGCTGGCTCTCGGACATGAAGGCCTGCATCTGTGCGTGCAGCCGGTTCACGCTCTCCTGGGGGAGAAGCGGGTTCCAGCAGGAGGCAGCGGGTGGGTGTCTGCCACATCCCACCTCCCCCCAGTGCCAGCTGTCCGAAGCCCCCCTGTCCTTCCTGAACCACCTCCTCCCTGAGGCCCTCCCTGGAGCGCCCAGCCCATCCTGGCTCCCAGGCCCACCTCTCCTGGGCATCCTCGTGCTCTGTGTCCGCCCGGCCCGGGGAACGCCTCACGGCCATGCCTCTTTCCGGGCACCGGGCCAAGCATGGAGTGGGGCCCGGGGAGGTTGGTTTAAGAAAATGTGAATGAGTTGATTCATAAGCCCTTACTTGGGAGGGAAGATTCTGAAGAGGAGAGGTAAGAGCCTATTGAAGGAGCCAGAAGACTGGGGGCGCCTGGGTGGCTCAGTGGGATGAGCGTCCAGCTCTTGATTTCCCCTCAGGTCATGATCCCGGGGTCGTGGGATCGAGCCCCGCGCTGGACTCTGTGCTGACTTTGCGGAGCCTGCTTGAGATTCTCGCTCTCCCTTTCTCTCTGCCCCTCCCCTGCTTGCTCTGCGTCTCTCTCGAAACATAAATAAATAAACATTACAAGAAAAAATAAAGGAGATAGAAGAGGAGACAGGAAAGGAGATAGAGGTCTTGGAGACAGAGGGACAGGGCCAGGGCCCCCGAGCTGGGGAGGAGGGCCGGGCCTAGCTGGGGGGCAGGAGGGAGCGGGGGATGGCGGGGACCTGCGCTACCGTGATCAAGGAGCAGCATGGTTGAGGGCCTTCGGTTTTCTCAGTGAAGTGGAAGGCGGGAGGCCTGGGGAGGGCCAGGAAGTGACAGCACAGGGAGCAGCGCTGAGGGTGGCCCCGGAGGGCCGGTGGTGCCCAGCCGCCAGGGGCTGGCTGAGCGCTCTGGCTTTGCTCACGGCAGAGGGCATGGCAAGTGGCCCTCCTAGAGTTGGGCTGATGCTGGGCGGGGGACCTGGGTGGCAGGGGGGAAGGGGGATTGTCAGGGCGTCCCCCCCAGAGCCCGGCTTGGCCCCCCAGCCCACGCACCTTCATCTCCCGCGCATTCTTGTCCCTCTTGCGCTCCATGCGCCACAGCTCAGACATGTACTTCTCCAGGTTGGCGGCTCGGTGGCGGTATTCGATCTCGTAGTGCTGGCGGCTGTCCTTGGGTGGCGTGGAGAGAGGGGGGGCGGGGGCTCAGCTGGGAACACGTACAGCCTGGGGCCAGTCGATACCCAGCGCAGGCCTCGGTGTGCTCATCCATCAAATGGGGAGGGGCGGTCTTGCCTGTGATGGGCTGGGGGGGCGGGGCAGACTTACTTTGATGAACTGCACGTCCAGCTTCGTGTTCTTTTCCATGTGTTGCAGCAGATCTCCGTGGAACGTCTGCACCTGTGTGGAGTACAGGGTGGGGGTGGGCAGGGTGGCCCCGATCCTTCCAGACCCCAGCATCCCTCGCACCGCCCAGTCTAATACAGCCCACCGCGTTCCTCACACCCCAGGCACCTGCCCAATTGTCGGAGACACGGTCATAATAAAAGCACCCAGAGGGAGGGAGGATTGAATGGTTAAAAATGCGAAACACTCAGTGTGGTAACTGGGTCGCAACACACGGTCCGATACGTGTAGCAACGTCTTCTGGTTCTTAGACTCAGTCTGTGCTTTGGTCATGCGGTACCCTCTGCCTGGAATGTGCTATCCAACTTGAAATACCAGCTTCCCTGCCCCCTCTGCCAGGAGGCCTTCCCGACTTCCCCAGCGGAATCCCCCGCTCTCCCGTTTCCTTTCTGGACCGTGTATACGTTTGTTCGTTTACTTTTCATTCTTCGAGCCATAGGCCAGATTTCTTCCTGCGCCCCTGGTCGCAGCCCCTTTGGAGATGCAGCGAGCCACTGTGGGCACGAACGTCGGCTGACCCATCTCCGTGTCCCCAGCACCGTGGGCAGGGCCCGACCCAGGGAAAGCGCTCACAGCTGTTGAGAGGTCTTCACTGAGGGGTGGCCGGTTCGCGTGACAGGTGGGACGGAGGCGGCCGACCGCCTGCGTGGCCAGGAAAGCTACTGGGCTCAGGCTCTGAAAACCTGCACTCTAGTAGTTCAGCCTCCAGTTTGCTCTGTAACTTTGGACAAGATGCTGCCCCTCTCTGGGCCTGTTTCCCTATCTATAACAGGGAAGTTTCGGCCGGATGCTCTTGAAGGTTGAGCTTTATGAACCTGAAGAGCTTTGACGCTATGGGCCTTGGTGGTCACCCGGCACATTCCCCCACCCTGCAGCCACTCCTGTCTCTGCTCAGCCTTGTCTGCACACCCTCTCCCCTCAGCAGCACCTGCTCAAGAACCCTCAGTGGATGCCGCCTGCTGCCACAGGGGTCCCCACGCTGTGCTGTGGGCGCTCTGTCCCCTGGGCCAGGGCACTGCCCAGAAAGAGAATGCTGGTAATCTTCTCCTCGTATGCGGGGAAAACCAGCCAAGTATAAAAGTTGCAAGTTTTACGGGCCCCTGGGTGGCTCAGTCGTTTAAATGTCTGACTCATGATTTCGTGGTTCGTGAGTTCGAGCCTTGCGTCGGGCTCTGCGCTGACAGTGCGGAGCCTGCTTGGGATTCTCTCTCTCTCTCTCTCCCTCTCTCTCTGCCCCTCCCCCGCTCTCGCTCGCTCTCTCTCAAAATAAATAGGTAAACCAACTTTTTTTTTCAAGTTGCAGAATTTACATTTTTTTCCCTCCCATAATTGTTTCTGAAACCCTGGTAACGGCTGGTCTGTAGGGGAGCTTGAGTGTGGCCCCCTCGGGACTGGCCACGCCTTGAACCCTGAGTTGTGGCTGCTGGTGAGTGTGTGTGACGGGGGGAGGGGGTCAGTGTTATGAGTGGCACCAAGTCCACGTTTCTGCCCTTATCTGCTGGACCCAGGAAGTGAGGAAGTGAGCCACCTCAACCTGCACTGCGGGACCTCCCAGTGGAGCCCTCGGGGCGCCTCACTTGCCCCTCCCCGGGCTCTGCTTCCCCCTGACCGGGCAGTCTAAGACTTGTGCTTGAACTCCGAGCGTATGTTCTTGAAAATCTGCACAAATCGCCCAAAATAAACAACGGGGCTTGGGGGAGATGAGGGGTTGGAGCAGACCTTCAAAAAGCCCGGCAACTTTGTAAGCAGAGCACTAATAAAGTGGATGAGTGGTACCTGGAGACGAACTTGAACCACGCCGAAGGCCACAGAAAATATCTGCGATGCGCAAACCCGACAGAATGGACGCGGCAGCTCCGCCTGAATGACCTCCGCGCTGGCAGGCTGAGCCGTGCAGGGGGGTAGGGGATGGGGGGAAGTAGGACTGTCACAAAGGTAGGCAAGGGAGGCTGTGCAGCCTGCCCCCAGCTGAGGGCCCTGGGTGGCTGGGAGCGGTCTCCCCAAGGAGGCCTGAGTGCAGGAGCTCTTTTAAAATGTTCTTAAAATACAGATCAAAGGGCTCTCAGTGCTGTCAGTGCAGGAGACAAGTTGGGGGCCTCTCCCCGCCTCCTAATTCTGTTTGCCTTTTCCTACTCTCACCTGGGAGATGTCGCTGTGAATAAGCTAACCTTGCATGTGATCAGATGTCACTCCTGCCACGTATGAACGGAGCCACGCCGTGGATATGTGTGTTAGAACAGGGCGGCTGGATTGTAATTCTTCCCATTGGCACAGTTTGGCTGTGATCGCCGAAGGGGTAGAGGGCACAGACCCAGGATGTCCCATTAAGATGGGGCCCAAGCACCAATGGGTTAATGGAAAGTCTTTGTCAGGCTCCAGAAGAAACGAATCTATTAAGAGGTTGATAACTGATGTGAACTTTGAGCTCTTGTTATGGGGAAACCATAGGACTATTAGCAGGTGGCTTCTGAAACAAGGAAGTCATCAACCCCGGGCAGGTCAGATTCCCAGCAGGTCAGAAAAGAGACTGCCCTTCCCAGGGTTTCCTCTCCCGGCATATCCTTCATTACCGGGTCCTGTGAGCACCTCAGTACAGAAGCTGAGAGCAGACCCACTGTAGAAAACACGCACTGTAAGCTCTATGTATTGACTTCTTTCGGTAACTTACAAGAGATCTTTTTGTCGCCTACACAGGAAAACCCCCTGAAAGAATTGTCCCTGTGAGCTGATCCCACTCCTGCCCTCTCGTTTGCTCGGGAAGCCCCTCCAGTCAGTCTGTGCCCCACCATGCCAACAAGAATGTCCTTGTTGAAGTCACTGACACTCCACAGTGCAAAGCCAGCTGTCAGGACTCATCTGACTCATCCTGTGGTCATCATCTGACACAGTTGACCATTCCCTCCTCCCGAAACACCTTCCTTCCTTGGCTTCCGGCCCACCGCCCTCTCCTGGTTTTCCTCACACTCCCTAACCTCCACTCCCACTCGCCACCCTCACTGCCTCTTGTCTGTCCCGCTGATTCCCCCTCATCTCCTGATCTCCCAGAGCCTCTTCCCTTCCCTTCCTACACCCACTACCTCCATGAGCTCATCCGTCCATGTGCTCACGACTCCCAGACGAACAACCGAACCTAGACCTTGACCCCAAACTCATACATACAACATCATACAACATCAGTTGTACATACAACATCTCCATTTGGTTTTCTGAGAAGCATCGCAAACTTATCATATCTAAAGCCGAGTCCCTGATCTCTCCCCTCCACCCAAACTGCTTGCTCCACACTCAATATTTCCCACATTGGCTAATGGCGACTCCACTTTCCAGTTGATCAGGACAACACCTTGAAGTTACTCTGATGTTCCCTTTTCTTTTACAACTGACGTCTACTCCATCAGAAAGTCTTATTAGCTCTACATTCAATCTGATTTCTTCTCAACACTACCAGTGCTGCCACTTTCCCAAGTTATTTCAATCCTCCCCTAGATTATTGCAACAGCCTCCAAACTGGTCTTCCTGCTTTTGCTTTTGTCCTCCACTGCTGATAATTTTTTTTTAATGTTTTTATTTTATTTTTTGAGATAGAGAGAGACAGAGCATGAGCGGGGGAGGGGCAGAGAGAGGGGGAGGCACAGAATCCGAAGCAGGCACCAGGCTCCGAGCTGTCGGCACAGAGCCCGACGCGGGGCTCGAACCCACGGACCGCGAGATCGTGACCTGAGCCAAAGTCGGTCACTCAACTGACTGAGCCACCCAGGCACCCTGATATCTTATTCTTAGTACAGGAGCCAGAGCGATCCTACTAAAATAATGTCAAACAATGAACAACTCGAGACAAATTGAAAAATTCCAACTGTAGGAATGCCTGGGTGGCTCAGTCAGTTAAATGTCTGACTCTTGCTTTCAGCTCAGGTCATGATCTCAAGGTTCATGAGATCAAGCCCCACATCAGGCTCTGTGCTGACAGTGAGGAGCCTACTTGGGATTCTCCCTCCCCTCTTTCTGCCCCTCCCCCACTGATGTGTGTGTATGCACATGCTCTTGCCCCCTCAAAATAAATAAGTAAACATTAAAAATTCCAATTATAATGGCTAAAAAATCAAATACATAGGAATAAATCTATCAAAAGATGTGCAAGACTGCTACCCTGAAAATCACAGGGTGTTGCTATGAGAAATGAATAAATGGAGAAGTATACCATGTTCATGGATCAGAAGTCTCAATATTAAGATGACCATTAATTTATGGATTAATGCAATCCCTCTCAAAATTCCAGCAGACTTTCTTGAATTGACAAGCTGATTCTAAATATGTAAATACAAACATTGTTGAATGTCCAAAATAATTTTGAGAAAGAAGAACAAAATTCTTAGACTACTTGATTTTTAAGACGCACTATAAAGCAATAACAATTAGTACAGTGTGGTATGGTTGTAAGGATAGACAAATATATATCAGCGGAACAGAGTAGAGAGCTCAGAAATACACCCACACATATACAACAAAAATTTTTTTGACTAAGACACCAAGTGACTTCAATGGGAAAGCAAAGTCTTTTTGAAATGGTGCTGGAACAATCGAATGTCTATACAGGGGGAAAAAGAACCCTGACTCTATGTCACTTCATACACAAAAGCAAATTTAGGGTGGGTCATAGAAATAAACGTAAAGCCCAGAACATACAGCTTCTACAAGAATACTTAGACTATCTTTGCCAAAGGGGTAGGCAACGATTTCTTGAATAAGATATGAGCACAAGCCATTTCTTAAAATTGTCAAGTTAGTAGAGACAGGTGTTCTTTTTGGTGTTTGCTGTTGCCATAGCATTGACTCATGAACTGTAAGGTAGTTTACTGAGTTTAAACAGATTCCACCTTTTATAAAATGAAAAACATAAAATAGCTAAATTGGGTTTCCTAAAAGTCTAACTTTCTGTTCATCAAAGACACTATTTAGAAAATGAATAGACAAGCTATAGGTTGGGCAAAAAACTACGCACCATGCATATACCTGACAAAGGACTCATATCTTGACTATATAAAGAACTCCTATAAGTCAACAGTAAGTATTACCTGATAAATGGGCAAAGTACTAATCAAACACTTCATGAGACAAGATATGCAAATATCTGGTAAGCCTGTTACAAGTCTTCAGTCACTGGCAAATGCAAAATGAAACCACAATAAAGTACCATTCCATACCGTCTAGAATGGCTAAAATGAAAAAGGCTGACAACATCCAAGTGCAAGAACATAGCAAGTGCATAGAACAGCAGCAGCTTTCAAACATTGCTGGCAGGGGTGCGGCTTAGCACAAGAGCTTGGGAGAGCTCTTTGACGATTTCTTATTAGAGCTAAATATACGTTAACCCTGAAACCCACATATTTTGCCCCCAGGTATTTTCCCAAGAGGAATGAAAATGTATATCCACAAAAGACTTGTATAAGAGTGTTCACAGCAGCCCTCTTCACAATAATCGCAAACTGGAAACAACCCCAACAGCCATCAACGGAAAAACCAGATAAACACATTGTGGTATATTCGTTCAGTGGAATACTAAGCAATCAAACAACAAAGCAGCGATGCCCGTGAAATTCACCGAGGGAACGAGGTGGGACACAGAGGAATACTCATGTACGATTCCCCTCGTATGAAGTCCAACAACAGGCAAAATGAATCTCTAGAGACAGAAATCAGAAAGTGGTTGCCAAAGAGGAGGAAGACTTTTTTAAATTCTTTAAAAAAGCTTATTTCTTTATTTTGAGAGAGAGAGAGAGAGGCAGAGAAAGAGGGAGAAAGGGAGAATCCTAAGCAGGCTTCACATTGAAGCGTGGAGGCTGACGCCTCAGGACTCGATCTCACAAACCCGTGAGATCATGACCTGAGCTGAAATCAAGAGTCAGATGCTTAACCGATGGAGCCATCCAGAAACCTTTTTTTTTTTTTTTTTTTTTTAAGGAAAAGTGAAGAAATGAGAGTGACTGCCAATGGGAATGGTGTTTTGGGGAAGGGGGTGACAAAAATGTCCTAAAATTAGGTAGTGGGGATGGTTTCAAAACTCCGTGAGTACATTAAAAACTTCTAAATCGTGCACTTTAAGGGGGGTGAATTTTGGGGTGCCTAGGTGGGTCAGTTGGTTAAGCGTCTGATTCTTGGCTTCGGCTCAGGTCATTATCTCATGGTTCATCAGTTCAAGCCCAGCATGGGGCTCTGTGCTGACAGTGCAGAGCCTGCTTGGGATTTTCTCTCTCTCTTCCTCTCTCTCTGCCCCTCCCCTGCTCGTTCTCTCTCTCTCAAAATATATAAACTTTAAAAAAAGGTGAATTTCAAGCTGATATTATATATTTAACATATATTATATCATATATAATATATTTATATTCATATGTACAATAACATATAATATATATTATATATGATAATATATATTATTGTGTATACATATACAACTATGATAGGACTTCTATTACGGACTTCATTCGGGGTCTAGGTATTAAATCATAATATCTGGAAGTGGAGGAGAAAAAAAAGAAATGAAGAAAGAAGTAAAAATAGCCAAGAGGAAGAAACAGATATTGAAGATAAGCTATGGAGATCTAACATACAGATAATAGGAGTCCCTGAAGAAGAAAGGCAAAGACAGAGAACAAAAATATTCTAAAAACCGGGATTCAAGACAACTGCCTAAAATTTAAAAAAACGATGCCTAAAATTTAAAAAATATATATTTAAAACTACATATTGAAAAAGTATATCATATAACTGATCATATTGACCCAGACTGATCAACATCAAGACACATCTAGACAAATTACTGAACTTAAGAAACAGAAAAGAAATCTTTCGGGCATCTAGGTTAAAAAAGTAAGTGATTTACGATGGGAAAAAATAGACGATCAGACCTTTCAACACCAACACTCAACATTCCATGCCAGAAGGCAACTGGGATATTTGAATGCTTTCCTTGTCTGTATCCTTGAGAATCAGGATTTTTTTTTTTTTAACGTTAATTTTTGAAAGAGAGAGAGGCAGACCGACAGATAGACAGAGGATCAGAAATGGGCTCCGAGCTGACAGCAGAGAGCCCGTCGCGGGGCTCGAACTCACAAACCGTGAGATCATGACCTGAGCCACAGTAGGATGCTCAACCGACTGAGCCAGCCAGGCGCCCCGAGAATCAGGATTCTTGATGAAGACCAGGAACAAAGGAGATGCTGGTGTAATACCAGAAGAGGCTGAGCAAAGCAAGACACCCAGCAAGCTATCAAAACCAGTAGGGTTGTGCCCAAAAGAGTCAGGAGCCAGACTGAAGAAGCTTCTACTGGCCAAAGAGGGGACATTTTCAACTTTGCCAAAGACAATAATCACAGAGGACTAAAATACATCAAATGTGTTGAAGTCTATGATACTGGGGGCGCCTGGGTGGCTCAGTCAGTTGAGCGTCCGACTTCGGCTCAGGTCATGATCTCAAGGTTCGTGGGTTCGAGCCCCGTGTCAGGCTCTCTGCTGACAACTCAGAGTCTGGAGCCTGCTTCTGATTCTGTGATTCTGTGTCTCCCTCTCCCTCTCTGCCCTTCCCCCACTCATGGTCTCTCTCTCTCTCTCTCTCTCTCTCTCTCTGTCATAAACATTAAAATTTTTTTTTTTTTAATTGAAGCCCTCCAACACTTGCTATCCACCTTCCCTGCTCTTTCCTCCAGAGCACATTTTGCATCTAAGCTGTCACTTGCTAGTCTAGGGTTTTGTCCGTCTCCTCTCTTGGGGAAGGCAAGGGTCTCCCCGGTGCCTGAACAGTGCCTGGCACCCGGCAGCAAATGGCTGTCGAGTGAATGAGCCCGAGGGGGAGGCGGCCTCTGGCGTCCTGGGTCTGGTACGGTTCTGGCCGAAGGCCCTGCCTGGCTGTCACAGCCAAGACACTGGTACCCAGAGCGGGCAGCTCTCCTTACAGAGAGGCCCTGGATGACACTTGTCCCTAGCCAGCCCAGATGTGCCACAAGTGACACGGAGAGCCATCAAACCCGAGAATCGGAAGTCACCTGCTCCCCGCACGAGGTGTGCTCCGTAACTCCCGTCCTGAGCCCCAGGAAGGGGCACCGGCTGGGCTCCCAGCCTGCGGGTGGCCGCCAGACGGGCGCCCAGGACCAGGGTTTCCTCCTGTGCAGGATGCGTGTTCTCTGCTCGTGACGTCGTTCCCCATTTTGACATAGTGACCAAACTGCTGAGTGCCTTTACGGCGTTCCCCCAAAGAGCACCCTGACTTCCAGCGGTTCCCGGCCCCCACCCCACATTTGAGAGCCACGTGCTGTGGCAATGAGCTGACATTTCCTCCCGAGCTTTCCGGGACCCCTCACCATCAGGTCCTCTCTCGCTCCGCGCCGGCTCCCCATCGTTGGCTCACTTCTGCCCACCACACACGCTCCTAGCCCGCCGGCCCCCTCTGGGAATGCCCTCTCGCCTCCTCTCCCTGCGGCCAGGCCGCACCCCCTTTTCAAAGCTCACTCTTTCTACCCAGACTGGGCAAAGCTCTGCTTGGTGCCACGCTCCGGCCCAGCCCTTGCAGGGATCCGAGCCCCCACAGAGATAGAGACGGGGTGATAGATTCTGCCTCTAATTGTCACAGTGGAGACGCACGGAGGGCTACAGGTGGGTGCCGGGCCATAGGAAGTCGCTTAGGCCTCACAAGAATCCTGCCAGCGGTTTTTCCGGCTGTTTTCGTTTCACACACAGATAAGCCCAAGTGCAGAGAGTCTTGTCCAAGGTCACGAGCCAATGATGGGTGGCGCTGGGCTTTGAACCCAGGTGCTCCGGCTACGGAGTTCGCTTTCTTAACCACCACGTGCTAAGAACAGATAGAAGCAGCGTTGGGAGTCCAGAGGGGGATGTGATGAACGCGCCCAGGGGTCAAGGGAGGCTCAGGAAGGTGCCGGCCGGCAAGGGTAGGGGTGGTTCTAGCCTGACAGAACAGCACGAAGATAGCCCCGCGGTGAGGGCACCAGGCCGCGTCTGCAGAGGGCAGCTCTTTGGGGTGCTGGGCTGTGATGGGGGGGCGTCACGGGGAGACTGCTGGCTCAGCAGGGCCTGGAATCCCTCACCGAGAAGACTGGGTTTGGTTCTGTGGGTGGCCGGGGGTGGAAGGGCTTTCCTCGTGGGCATGACAAGGTCAAGTGCCTGGCTACTCTCTTGGGGGCGTGGAGGGAGGGGCCGCGGAGCCAGGGAGGGGGCAGGGCCTGGCCGGATGCGCCCGGGCAGTGGTCCTTTCTCTCCCCAGCTCCTCCACTCACTCTGGAATTTGGGGCAAGGGACTGGATCTCCGAGACTCAGTTTCCTCCTTTGTAAAACAGAGATGGAAGTACTTCCCGCCTCCCAGGGTTGCTGGAGGCTTGCACAACATATGGCAGATAAACACGCCCAGCACAGCCTGGCGCTGGCGGGTGCCCAGAAGGGCAGTGCTCGTGTGTCGCTAAGGGTCCCAGGGAGTCCTCCCTGAGAAAGGATGTGGGAGGTCGGGACCCTGGTCTTCCTTGGAACACAGCCCAGTCTCCTCCAGGCCGAGCAGCCTGATACTCACCACCACCTCCAGGTCGGAGTTCAAGTGCCGCTGGGTATCTGACATCTGCACCAGGATCTCCCCTGGAGGCAGGGGGAGCAGCAGCTTCAGTGGGGCGGCCGGCCCCGCCCACCCCTCCTCCTGCTAGAAGCTGCTACAGGGGGCTGCCAGAGGCTGGATTTGGGGACCAAAGTCCAGGGAGTTCCCAGATGGCTCTGGGAGGGTGGCAGTGCCTGTCCCAGCCCCGGAACAGCCCTGCAGGGAGTGGTGGGGAGGGGCTTGGGCTCCAAGGAGTCCGGGCCGTGGCCGCAAGGCCTGCGTCTTGGGGAGATTTCCTGGAAGGGCAAGAACATAGCGGGCACGCTCCCCGCGATCTCAGGACGGTGGGCGAGGCAGGCCTCGGGCCTGAGGGATGGCAGGAGGGAGACAGAGGGGCCCGGACGGCAGGAGGAGGCCTGGGGTGGAGGCAGGGCTAGGAGGAGAGCACCCCCAGGCCCAAGCGAGAGTGGGGGGTGTAGTGGGAGGGGGAGCGCCTCACCCAGGATCTGCGAGGTGGAGCTCTGCAAGGCTTGCTCCCCGATCTTCTGGATGGCGTTGAAGTAGACCTCAGCCGCCTCGGACAGAGCTGCGTGGGGATGGGGGATGGGTCCGGATCCAGCCCCCTCCCCCCCGCCCCCTGATCTCCACCCTCTGAAGACCGCTCCTGACAGGGCACGTGGAGGGGACACTGTGGGGTCTGCCACAGGCGTCCGTGACAGGGAGGGGTGTCCTGGGTGGTGCGTGAGGACAGGCGGCGTCGGCCAGGGGAGAAAGCGGGTGTGGAGCGGGGGGTGGGCTTCCCCCCCACCCCCCTGCGGAGGCAGGGCCCAGGGCGGATGCCCCGAGCACAGGGATCGGTGCTGAGCCGGACATCCGGGGGTTTGTCATGGGCAGGGGCGTAGGCACCTGCGTGTACTCGTGTGGAAGACCAGTTCTGATGCGCAGGGTAGGGGTGGGCTGAGGTTGCTGGGGGTGGGGGCGGGGGGGAAGCAGGCTTTGACTCTGAGGTCCGAAAGGGCAGGGAGGGCTTGGGCATAGCAGCGGGCTCCTTGGATAGCATCAAGGCGACCTATAGCATCACTGTGTGTGTGGCTGGGGCCGTGTCGGCCACCAGGGCCTGGCTCTGCGTCTCTGGGAGCATCCTGAGGGCACTTAAGAAGTGGGCCGAGGAGGGTGTGGGCGAGGGTGGTGGACAGGAGTGTGTAGGGCTGAGCCTGAGCTGAGTGTGTGCTGTGGGGTGCAGAGAATATGGGTGGGGACACCAGTGCACGGAGGGACCGGGTGGGTGCAGGCAGTGACGGCCGAGGGGCTGGGTGCCCTGGGCTGGGCACTTACCGTGGAAGGCCCGGAGGTAGTTGTTCCCGAGGTACACCAGGTTCTCCAGGGCAGGGTTAAACTGCTCCATGATACTCTGGAGCCGGAGGGCAAGGGGTGATGGGGGATAGATTGGGAGAGGAAGAAACGTTGATGGGCAGGGAGGCAAGTCACTGGGCCTCAGAAGCAGGGCACCCCCGGACCCAGAGAGAAGCCCGACCCTAGGGGAACCCATCTAGAAATGCGGAGTCACCCAGGATCCTGACTCTGCTGCAGGGGCCTCGGAGGCTATCCCTTGGGCTCACACGCCTGCCCTGGCAGGAACTTGTTCCCAGGACAGTGTGCCTGGAAGGTTCTCCTCCTCCCACTGGGTTGAAGGCTGTGGTCCATTGTGGGCCCCCAGCTGGGTGTGGCTCAACCCTGCCCTGGGTCCAGGCCCCGCTGGGCTGAACACACAGGCGGCCGACAGTCACCTCAGGGGCAAGGGCAGATCTTGCCCTTCCCAAAGAAGAGCCCCTCGGGAGCAAGGCTGTGGCTGGGTCATAGGCCACCTCAGGCCATGGCCGGCAGGAGAGTACCCTCCATGGTGGAAAGGGCGCTGGGCATGGACTTAAGACTTGGGTCTTGGTTCAAATCCCAGCAGCCTCTTTGGGATCTCTGGTGACCTCGAACAAGCTGTTTAACCCTGCTGGCCTCGGTTTTCTCATCTATCATTTGGGGTGATTATTTTCTATCCTACAGGCAGGGTGCCATGAGGCTTATCTGTGAAAGGGTCTTGTACACAGTAGGTGCTCAATAAAAGTCTATGCAGACTACAGTAACCTCTCTGGAGTGAAGCAGAAAATTTGAGTGAGGGGTTCAGAAAGGAGAGACAGACAGAGACGGGAAGATAGAGACAGACAGAGAGGGACTCTCCAGTCGTGGGCCAGGTGGCTCTCCGGCCCCCCTGTCCCACCTCTGGCCACCCTAGGTCCTCTGTCCTGCCTTGAGCGGCATCTAGGAGTGCTGTCTCAGCAGGCCTGTCGCTCCCTGGGTAACCGTGTGGACAAACCCCCGCCCTGCGAGCCTCAGGTTGGGGCTGGGGTGGGGGCCTTCGGTCTGCATGTGCCCAGACCCTGATGGCCGGTGGGCCACGTCTGGGGAAGAGGTGAGAAGGCTGGCTGCGCCCAGGGATCCCCATGTCATGCGCACAAGCCAGACTGGTTCACAGACCATGCTGCGCCCACGCACACCCTCCACCCTCCAGCCCTGGGAACGGATGTTCGGGCCCCGGGCCCCCAGCCACACACACACGCTCACCTTGTAGATGGCCATGGTGGACCTGTAGAACTGGTCCATCTCGGGGGCCATGGAGTGGGCTTCGACCCAGGTGCTGAGCAGGAGGCTGGGGGTGCTGGCAGGGCCGGGAGCGCCGAGGGTCAGTCCCCTCCAGTGCCCACTGCTCTAAGGGAGTGAAGAATCCTGCAGAGTAGCACAGAGGTGAGGGCCTGCCGGCGGTGGCCGGGGAGGTGGCAGCTTAATTATTCACCAGCCAGGGATGTCAGAATGTGATCTGGGGCGTAACCAGACCCGGGGGGAAGGCATCCTGTGACGCGGGCAGGTTCGTGTGACCTGCCCTTCAATTATTTACCCCTGTGAGCCGTGGGCTGGTGGGCACGCGTGGATGGGCCGTTCTCTTAGGTCACCTCCTCCTCCAGGCCGAGCTTTCCCCAGGCCCCGCAGGGACCCCTGGCTATGGGGGGACCCCCGCCCTCCCACCTGCCCACATTGGGCCCTGTCCAAGTTAGAGGGGCCGGAGCTGCGGGGGTGCCCTCCCCCAGAACCCTCCCCCACAGACCCAGCCCCTGAGGCCAAACGTACCACTGGGCATCGCCGTTCTCTGGCCTCTTCTCTACCCCAAGCCGCTCACACCCGCACTTCAAGGGCTGAGGATCCCACATCTGCCAAAGCCTGCCCAGCCCCCCTCATACTGGAGAGGCGGTACCACAAGCCCCAGAGCCACACAGACCCGGGCCAGACCTTGTCCCTCCACACTGGCCGTGTGACCGTGCCCAAGCCCCCTGCCCTTTCTGGGTCTCATCCCCTGCCTGCCCCGGCAACTGGGGCTCGTCCTCACCCCCACCGTGGGCAAGTGGACTTAGCTGCCGCCTCTGAACACCCTCACGGCCTGATTTGGGGGGGCCTGGAGCAGAGAAGTAGTATCCCCAGGGGAGCCCGGGAAACAGCATTCATCCAAGGGGGCACAGGAAGAGGACAGTCAAGGCTGAAGGGAGCTGGTGGGTGCGGGGCCCTGGGGGACTCTGAGCACAGTGCACACAACACAGGTGAGCTTGAATCAAACCGTTTATTTCAGTTAAGGGCAGGCTCTGGATCCCCGCCCCACCCATCAACCACCTCGGGTCGGGAGGAATAACCGAAGTCACAGAAGTGACCTTTGAGAGCTGAGGGGAACTCGCAGGGTGGGGCAGTTCCGAGGGGTGCAGGCGGCCGCATGTGTGTCGAGGGCAGAGTCGGCGGGGCTTGGGTTTCCCCTGCTGATGGGTGGCCAAAGGCCTGTTTCTCCAAGCCCCCCACCCCAGGGAAGAGGACAGAGAGTGGAAGGGGTCTTGGCATCCCCCCTCCGCCAGGGGACCTGGGAGAACGCCTGGTGTCTGAGCTAACAGGGCTGGGGGCCCAAGTGTCAGTTGTCCTTGGCCATCAGGGAGAGGGCCCCAGCGAGGCTCTAGGATTTCTAAGCCTGGAATGACAAAAAGTGCCAGAAGGCGGGGACGGTGTGGGCAGGACCCAGGACCAGCCTCAGGCAGGAAGCCCAGTGCCCTCTGAGGCTTGGCCTGTCTGGTCTGGAGATGCAGAGCCGCCGAGGCCCAGCTCTGCCCAGTGGCGCGCTGGTTAGATGTCACCTGGCCTCTCCATCAAGGGCTGGGTAGGTGGGATGGGGTGGCGGGGGGCGCCCAGCGGCCTCACGGTGACAGCAGCAGCTGAATGAGCTTCTGGAACTGTTCTCGGTGCTCATAAATATAGACCTCCGTCTCCCACAGGGCATTGACCAGCACTGTGTCGCTGACCTCATCCAGCATGATGTCAGTCCCCAGCTGGGGGTTCAATCTGTCCGGGTCAAGGAGGAGGGGGTCACCCCGCGAGGCTCGGCTTGGGTTGGGGACGAGAGCTAGGACTGGGGAGGGCTTGGGGCACGGAGCGGCCGCGTGGGGAGAGGGGACATCCACGCCAAGGGCTGGGTGGGTTAGTTCACTGGGTCTGGCCAGGCCGGGACACGGGGCTGGGGCCTAGGAGCCGAAGCTGAGGCCTCACCTGAAGTACTGGATGCCGACCATCTCACACCAGGCCCGGGCCCGGTCCACGGCCCGCCCATCCGGATCCGTGCACTGGCAAGAAGCAGTCTGTGTGAGCGTCCTACACAAGCTGTACCCACAGCGCCTGCCCAGGGACCCCCAGGTTCTAGTCTGGCTTCGCCGCTCCTCGGCAGAGTCCCCCTGCCTGGGCCGCAGTGACTGTCCCAGCTGCATCACACAGGGGCGCGGTCTGAGGTTTTCTCAGGTGGTTCAGCAGCCCCTGACCGGGGTCAGGGGGACAGGCTTTTGTCCGTCTGATATCCTGGGCTTCCACACGGGGCTGTGTTTGAAGGGGGGCTGTGTTTGAAAGCCCCAGGTGTAGGTGGCCACTAAGGGTCCCTGCCAGCACTGAGACTGAATCAGGAACCCCCTCCCCTGGGCCGGCTAAAGAGGTTCAACGGAGCCTCCCTGACGCCCCGGGTCCCAGGGGGCTGAGATCCAGAGGGGAGAGGACACGGGGAGGGGCCCATACTCACACAGTCCACCACCATCTTGCCCAGTTCCTTGGCCCCGAAAACAGTCTTGGCCAGTTCCCAGGGGTTGCTGGGACGGAATACGTCCACACAGGTCACGGGCACCTGTGGGGACCTCCCTGTCCCCAGAGAGACCACGATGGAGAGCTTCTTCACCTTGCCTTCCTGGCCCTGTTGGGGACAGGACAGGGGTAGTTGGAGGGGATCTGCCCACCAGTGGACCCTTCCCCAGGTGGCAGACCCAGAGCCTGTGCTGTCCTCGCTTCTGCTCCCCAACAAGCTCCGCTTCCAACATGCTGGGCAACCTTGACAAGTCTCCCCGCCATCCAAGGTCCTCATCTGCAGTAGGAGGCGACTCAGACAGAGGATGACCCATGACCCTCCCCATCCAAATCTTTGAGCCCTTCCTCCTCCAAGGAAGCCTGCCCTGCCCGGTCTGGCCGCTAGAGGGCGCCTGCCTCTCGGACCGCCACCCCTGTTGTGTCACCCAGGGGCTACGTCCTGGGCTTCCTGATGACCACAGTGAGAACCACAGCCGGCAAGGATATGGCACACTAGGGGCCAGGCACCGTCCTAAACATTTTACACAAAAGCACACGGACGCCTCATGACAGTCCCCATGCCGGTACCACCCATCCCCCGTGCAGTGTCCGGAGCGAAGCACAGGCAGAGCCAGCGCCCAGACCCTGAGGCCATCTGGCTCCAAGGCCTGAGCCCACGTCTCAGCACCTCTGCTGGTAACACACGGGCCTAGCCCCGCCTCTGCGCTAAGGACTAAGGCCCACTTCTGTTCCTCTGGGTCACGGACTCTGCACGGTCTCCTCCCTAGAGGTCTCCTCCATGGGCCCTTTGCAAGCCCCCAGGTCTCCCAGCACAGGCTATCCTCCTCCTGGGTTCCTGCGTGGTCCGCTATCTCAGCACCCCAAACCCCTGGAGGGGCGTATCCTTGTTTATAGATAGCCCTGCTTACACAGGGCAAGCGCGTGTCCCCAGGCTGGGCAGGGTAGCCAGCACCACGGCAGGCATGGACCACTCTGCCTGCTGCCCACTAGCCGCCCTTCACCACTTGGTGCAGATTGGGCCTCAGAATCCCTCTGATTAGCACAGAGCTCCGGGCAGACACGGCCCATCAAGCAAGTTAGAGCATGAGATCAAGAAGTTCGAGTGTGAGATAAAGGGCACCCACGAATGAGCATGAAAATAAATGCCATCTGGTCTCCTAGGAGTCCGTCCTTAGTAAGATTTGCTGAAACAGGGGTGGCTACGGTGGACGGTCACGTCCAGCACCTCTGACCCGCGGCGCTCTCACCTTGCGGATCATGTCCTGGTTGTACTCATGGATCTCGGTCATGGCGTCCAGCGTGGGATTGTTGGCCAGCAGCCCGCCATCCAGGAAGCGCCCGTTGGGCCGGAAGTAGGTGGGGGCCGCCCCACTGCTCCGGGCAGCTCGCCACACCAGCTGCTCTGGGGGTGAGGGAAGAGGGTGGCCCAGTGGCACGAGGGACCGGTACAAACCCATGCAGTCCCAGGGTGCACGTGCCTGTGCGTGTGCGGGTCTGTAGGGAGAGGTGGAGAGGCTGGGGACTCTTCTGAAGCAGGACCCACAGGCCATGCTCTCTGGCCCCGCCGTCCCGGTGCAAGGCAGGGTGCAGCTGAGGACCTCCAGGGGCCTCCTCCAGCCTGAGACTGGAGAGCGCCCCGGTGCAGCCCGGCCTCAGCCGATAAAGACTCAGGGCAGTGTGAGGGATGGTGGTGGGCTGGGGGTGCCCAGCAGCAAGCCTACGACTCCCACCCACCACCCCGCGGCCTCTCGGGCCGACTGTTTCCCACGGATGCAGCCAACATGGTTTTCACCTGAGGGCTGAGTCGGAGGCTTCAGGTTAATATTCTGGCTGAAACGAGGTTCCCGTACACACTCCGGAGCCTCGTAATTCCGGAAGAGGTGAAGCTCAGCAGGCTGCCGGTCAGACAGCGTCCCCGTCAGCATCACCCTGGAGAGACACGAAGGGCAAGACGGCTGAAGTCCCTGACTTACCCACCCCTGAAAACCCACGTTGGCCGTCTGCGTCCGAATCACTGAAGGCCTTATCCTTGGACCCATCGGTCCTAGTTCTGGGAGATCATCCTAAGACATTCTCACGGACACACGCAAAGCTGTCAACAGCGGCATCGGTGGACAGAGTAAACCACTGGAAGCAGCTGAAAGGTCCACCAACGGGATGGGCCGATGCATCGCGGCTCCCCTACTCCGTGGGGTCTGTGTCACTGCGGAACGACTGAGGAAGCACTTGATGCGCTGACAGGCCGTGAGCATCAAGGTTGACAGTTAAGTGCGAAAAGTAAGGGTTAGACCAGTGCGCGTCCTATGCCACCATTTATTTGAAAACAAAACCCCCAAAATTGATGTGCCTATTGGCTTGGTCAGAAGGACCCATGAGCGGAACCTAGGAGCGATGAGCTGCCTCTAGGGCCGGGGACAGCTCGGTGGCTACAGCTCACAGACAGCAGTGGGAGGAGACTTCTCACCGTGTCACCTTTGATAACCTCTTCAACGTTCCACTGTGTGAGTCTATAATCTATTAAAGACTCTTACTTGTCTCAGACAAGACAGGCATCCTTAAATAGTGCAGGGAGTGCAGACTGGCATAGCCCCCTGGGAAGCTAATGTGTACTAAGATCTTACAAATATCCTGGCTCTTTGATCTGAGAATTCCATTTTGGAAAATCTATCCCAAAGGAATAATCTGAGCTACAGTAAGAGCTTCTTGCAAAAAGCTACTGGTTGCGGTGTAATTATTACAGTAAAAAATGGCCCGGTCTGAGGCACCTGGCTGGCTCAGCCGGAGGACCGTGCAGCTTTTGATCTCAGGGTCATGAGTTTGAGCCCCATGTTGGGCATAGTGATTACTAAAAAAAAAAATAAATAAACTTGGGCACCTGGGTGGCTCAGTAGGTTGAGCGTCCGACTTCGGCTCAGGTCATACTCTCACAGTCAGTGAGTTCGAGCCCTGTATCGGGCTCTGTGCTGATGGCTCAGAGCCTAGAGCCTGCTTCCGATTCTGTGTCTCCCTCTCTCTCTGCCCCTTCCCTGCTCATGCTCTGTCTCTCTCTGTCTCAAAAATAAATAAACACATTAAGAAAAAAAATTAAAAAAAAATAAACAGTAGCAAGAGAAGGGGTAAGTAAATGTTTTGCACCCACTCCAAATCGTGCCAGCCGACTAACAAAGAAATACGTTTGTTATGCTGTAAAAACAACACCACCACCACACAGGAAAGGGAACAAAAACTCTGCCTCTGCATAGGAAAAATACACTAGTTTTTCATTTCTGGGAATACTGTGGAAAGCTTATTTGAACAACCTCCCCACTGAACAAAAAGTGAAATGCTGGAAAAATTACTTTTAAAAATCCCCTTAGGGGTTCCTGGGTGGCTCAGTCGGCTGAGCACCCGACTTCGACTCAGGTCATGATCTTGCCGCTCCCGGGTTCAAGCCCTGCATTGGGCTGTCTGTTGTCAGCACGGAGCCCACTTTAGATCCTCTGTCCCTGTCTCTCTGTCCCTCCCCATGCTCTCTCTCTCTCAAAAATAAACATTAAAAAAAAGAGTAAAAATAAAACACAGGAGACCTGACAAGACAGAAAGGGAATACCAGGGTAAGCTCTGAGGAGAAGCAAAAATCCAGAGAGGTAAGTGAAGCATAGACCTAGGTTTGACCTGAGGCAGATACCAAACTCAGTACATTTGAGTTTCAGTTTTGATGGCTTCATGGGACTTGGGAGACAAAAGTCAAAGCCCAGGGCCCACCAAAATTTCAGGGTCTAATGGGAGACCCCCACATTAGGCTGGGACCCCAAAGGACTACGCTCTTGAGTAGGGGTGAGCCAGAAATAAATCTGCCCCTTTCCCACCCCAGAGCCTGTGAAGAAAGTTGCTTTGGCATTGGATAAAAGAGAGAGAGAGAGAGAGAAATGTATAACCACAAGCTAACCCTCCTGCAGATTTGTGGTCTAAATTCATATCACCTCGGGGAAGTCCCCAAACTTTATGTCAAGAATTTAGTTATAGTGGCATTAGATGGTAGGGTACCTAGTACCTGGAAGAGACAACACAAAACAATCTGGAGGGAGATTCTAGGCCTCATAGAATCTAGTCATATTCTATTTCAACACTAAGGAACACCACACAGTAAAAAAGGGAGGGGAGGACACACAATGAAATAAAACATCATAAATGAAAACCAGTATAAACCAACATAAACAGTAAAATATACTTATAAAGACTGCAGATATTTGAGTCCTTGAACACAGATGATAAAACAGCTATGTCTACAATGTTTAAAAACATCAAAGGCAAGTGTGATAAAATCACCAAGGAATAGGAAACTATCAGTAATGACCCAGAAGAACTGAAGAAGAACCAAAGAGAACTTCTAGAATTAAAAAATAAAAAAGCAATAGAATTTTAAAAAATCAATGGATAGGTTAAATGGAAAATTAGACAAAGCTACAGAGAGAATTAGTGAATTGGAAAACAGGTAGGAAGAAATTGGGATGTAACACAGAGAGACAGAATGACAGAATATACAGGAGAAATTAATAGAAACAGAAGACAGAAAAGGTCTAGCACATGTTTAATTGTAGTTCCACAAGGAGAGGAGAGAGAAAATTAGGAAGAAAGCCTATAAATGGACTAAATGCTCTAGATAAGAACAAAGAGTAAAAGATTACAAGTAAAAGTACAAAAGATATCTCTAAAACAGAAGGATTCAAAGAAGTTTGAATTAGAGGGTGAGTACAGATCTACCACACAAATATAACCAAAGAAAGCTGATGTCACTGTATTAGTATCAGGACAAAACAGGCTTTAAAGCAAAAAGCATTCCTAGAGGTAAAGAGAGCTGCTCCATAATAATAAAAGATCCCGGTCACTAGAAAAATACACAAAAATTTAAATATACATGCACTTAATAGCATTGTGTCAAAATATTAAAAGAAAAATTGACAGCACTAAAGGGCAAAAGGGCAAGTTTCCAGAGTAGGAGATTTCAACATGTCTCTCTCAATAATCGATAAAAGAAGTGGACAAAGAATTCTTAAGGATATGGCAGATTTGGACACTTATTTCATTTTATTTTATTATTATTATTTTTTTTATTTTAGAGAGAGAGTGCACATGTGAGTGGGAAAGAGGGGCAGAGGGAGAGAGAAAGAGAATCTTTTTTTTTTAATGTTTATTTATTTTTGAGACAGAGAGAGACAGAGCATGAACAGGTGAGAGTCAGAGAAAGAGGGAGACACAGAATCCGAAGCAGGCTCCAGGCTCTGAGCTGTCAGCACAGAGCCCGATGCGGGGCTCGAACTCACAGACCACAAGATCATGACCTGAGCAGAAGTCGGACGCTCAACCGACTGAGCCACCCAGGCACCCCAAGAGAGAGAATCTTAAACAGGCTCCATGCTCAATGTGGAGTCTGACACAGGGACTGATCCCACAACCCTGGGATCATGACCTGAGCCAAAATCAAGAGTCAGACACTCAATCGACTGAGCTACCCAGACGCCCCTGGAAATTTTCAGCAACATTTCTAGCCGATATGACTTGATCGATTTGTGCAGTACTTGGTGCCCAATGCAGAATCCATATTCTTTCAAATTAGATGTGGGACATTTATAAGAATTGACTGTACAAGTAAGTCCACAAAGCAAGTAATAACAAAAATACAACTGGAGAATTCCCTAAGTTTAGAAATTGAGAAATGTAGTTTTAAGAACAGAAGGTTAAAAATCAAGGAGTTAAAAAATAACACTGAAATAAAACCAAAGAGAGTGCAAGGAATAAAAATAAAAGCAGAAATAAATGAAACCAAAAAGCACACACAAGAGAGAACCAATAAATATCCAAGAATTGGTTTTCTGAAGGACCAGTCCAATGGAAAAGCCTGTGGCAGAACTGGTAAAGACGAGAGAAGGTGTACATAATTGGGACTGAAGGGCCCATCACAGCAGATGCTGCAGACATTAAAAAGATAATAAGAGAATATTCTAAACAACTCTAGGCCAATGAATTTGAAGATCTGATGAAATGGACATATTCCTAGAAAAACATAACCAAAATCAACTCAAGAAGACATTTAGAAATTCTACCACTAAAGAAATTAATCCCATCATCAAATATCCTCCCCGAAGCAAACTCCAGGCCTTGGTGACTTCCCTGGCAAATTCTACCAAATACTCAAGGAAGAATTAAGTCTTTCTTAGACCAACTTTTCCAGAAAATAGAAAATGAGAAACACTCCCTCAAAAGCAAAACCCAGCAGCCCCCAAATGGGAAAACACAGGTCCCGCTCACTCATGAACATGGGATGCAAAATCTAAACAAAATATTATTAGCTAACGGAGCCCCCCAGAATTCTCTCTGTCCAAGGCACCAGGCATTGAGAGCGGGATCTAGGAAAGGTACCTGTACACCCCTGTGGATAGCAGCGTTATCCACAATACTCAAAAGATGCAAACAACCCAAAAGGCCATCGACAGATGAATGGATAAACACAGTGTGGTGTATCCAGACCGCGGCGTGTTATTCGGTCTTAGAAAGGAAGGAAACTCTGACACGTGCTACAACACGGATGAAACTCCAGGATGTTATGCTCCCTGAAAGGGGTCAGCTGCAAAAGGACAAATATTGTACGGTCCCCTTACAGGAGATCCCTAGAGTCATCACAATCATAGAGGCAGAAAGTTGAACGGCGGTTGCCACGGATGGGGGGAGAGGCCAATGGAGAGGTGTTTAACGGGAACAGAGTTTCAGTTTTGCGGGATTAAAACGTCTGGGAGGCCAGCTGCATACCAGTGTGAGTCTGCTGGACACTTAGTCAACTGTACCTCGGACGGTTCAGATGACACATTTTACATTATGTATATTTTACCACAATTCAACACTGTAAAATAAATACACAGTATCCCTAAAAATGGGTAATTTCCAGTAGCACAAAACACATGAGGTTCCTGAAACAGATACAAACACCCCACGTGCTAGATCTCGACAGAGAAAATTATAAAACCACGGGGAGAAACTTCAAACAAGCAGAATGCTTTCCTATATCCTCTGATTGGAAGGCTCCGCGTGTTCAGATGTCATTTCTCCCCCCACCCCAGATAAACGTACAGATTCAATGTGCTCGTAATCAAAATCCCAGTAGGAGTTGATATTCTGTAGAATTTGACGATCGGATGCTACCATTTCCGAAAGCACAAAGCAACCCTTGAACCGCACATTGTGTGCCGCATGCTTTTACATAGTAACTTTTTTCCTCCTCCTAGAAACCCCACGAGGCAGGTCTACATTATTTCTATTTTTGAGAAGAAACTTCAGGGCATTTGCTCTTCTTCTTCTTCTTCTTCTTCTTCTTCTTTTTTAGTTTCATTTATTTATTTTGAGGGAGAGAGAGTGGGGAAAGGGCAGAGAGAGAGAGAGAGGGAGAGAAAGAATCCCAAGCAGGCTCCGCGCTGTCAGCAAAGAACCCGGCGTGGGGCTCGATCTCACGTACGTGAGATCATGACCTGAGCTGAAATCAAGAGTCAGATGCTTAACCAACTGAGCCACCCAGGAGCTCAAAGCACGCGCTCTTAACTACTTCTCTATGGTGTCTCTAAGAACAGTCATGATACCCTTGGGGACGGACAAGGTGGGAGGCCTTGCTCTCCCAGATACCGGGAAAGTTGAACAACGGGAAAGTCAGGGCATGGGCACAGGGACCCAGCCCATGGAACAGAACACAGAAACAACCAAGCAAGGACCCCCGAGCCACCTCTGTGGAAGCATGGCCTGCAGAAATGGAGGGAAAGACGGGCTTCTTCACAGGTGAGGCTGGGGAAACTGGTTGTTCATGTGGGAAACATGAAATTGGGTCTCCCCTGATACAAAACCCAGTTCCAGGTTGATGAAGCCCTAAACGTGAAAGGCAGATCTTGAGAGATCTCTGAGCTGACAAGAAAATCGCTCCCTGCCTCAAGGTTAAGGAAGGGTTCTTTTTTTTTTTTTTTTAATTTTCTTTAACATTTATTTATTTTTGAGACAGAGAGAAAGCATGAACAGGGGAGGGTCAGAGAAAGAGGGAGACACAGAATCCGAAACAGGCTCCAGGCTCTGAGCTGTCAGCACAGAGCCGGACGCGGGGCTCGAACCCACGGACCGCGAGATCATGACCTGAGCCGAAGTCGGACGCTCAACTGACTGAGCCACCCAGGTGCCCCAATCAAGGGTTCTTGAACAGACATAAGAAGCACTAGCCATAAAAAGAAAAACATTTATAAATTCTACCACATTACGAACACCCATTCATCAGGGGCACCAGGGTGGCTCAGTTAAGCGTCCAACTCTTGATTTGGGCTCAGGTCATGATCTCGTGGTTTGTGAGTTTGACTCCTGCATCGGGCTCCGCCCTGGTCGCTCAGATTCTGCTTGAAATTCTCTCTCTCTCTCTCTCTCTCTCTCTCTCAGCCCCTCCCCTGCTCATGCTCTCCCTCTCTCTCTCAAAATAAACAAATAAACCTAAAAAAAAAATCCATTCATCAACAAAACGCTGTAAAGAGAACGAAAGGTCAAGCCACAGAGTGGGAGAAAAGATTTCAAATCTATATACAAGATTTCACATCTATATACCCATCAAAGGACTAGTTTTTAGGATATAAATATCACTGGGACACCTAGGTGGCTCAGTCGGTTGAGTGTCCCACTCTTGATTTTGGCTCAGGTCATGATCCCAGGGTCACGGGATCGAGCCCCGCCATCAGGCTCCACACTGAGCGTGGAGCCTGCAATTCTTTCTCTTTCCTTTTGCCCGTCTCCCCTGCTCATGTTCTCTCTCTAAAATAAATCATTAAGAAGCTTCTTAACCCCTCAGGGATGTGGGTTTGAGTCCCACATTGGGAGTAGAGATTACTTAAAAATAGATAGATAGATACATACATACATAGAAGCCTCTTAACCCCCAAATCCCACAACCCCATTTTACCAAAAATAGGCAAAACATCTGAACAGGAACTTTACAAAAGAGGAACGCAAACAACCTCTAAACATATACAAACGTGTTCAATCTCCGCAGTAAATCAGGAAAATGAAAATTCAGGCCACATGGAGACACCACCTTTCACCGCCCCCCCCCCGGATTTGTAAAGATAAAAACGTTTGATAACAACCAAACATAAACAAGAATGCAGAGCAACAGAAACTCCCAAACATGGCTTAATGAGAGAGAAAACAGAAACCGCACTTTGAAAAAAAGAGTTGGTCAGAATCTATGAGCTGAAGCCATGCATTTTCTGACAGGTGGAGACATGTACAGTCGTGGGTCAGAAATCAGGTCCGGAGGTGTTCACTGCAGGACTCCTCCCCAGAGGTCCAAAGTGGAAACAACCGAAATGTTGATGGAAGGTACTGGGAGAAGCAAACTGGGCATCGCCGTCCAGGGGAGTCCCCCACGGCAATGGAAATGAATGCAACACAGCTTCACCCAGCAGCGGGGGCCACGCTGACAAAATGCGGCTTGGACGGAGGGAAGCGAGGACATAAAATGCGTCCGTCCAAGCCCAGAGACAGGCAAGACCGAAACCACGCTGCTCAGGGCTGCAGTCACAGGCGGTGAAATTGTACAGGAAATCCACATGACCGCAGTCAGGAGGACAGCGCCCCCAAGCGGCAGGGCAGGGGTTGTGATGGGGCTGGGGACGTGCTCAAAGGGCTTTTGGACTTGGCTGGTGGTTACGTGGGTGTTTGCTTTGTAATTATTCACTGAACTGGTTTATGTACTTTTCTAAATGTTGTATTTCACCATAAGAAAAAAGAGCAAAAATGTCTAGGATAAAATATATAAAAATGTTTTTAAAAGTTATCTTTGGGGAGCCTGAGTGGCTTAGTCGGTTAAGCGTCTGACTTCAGCTCAGGTCGTAATCTCACAGTTTGTGAGTTCGAGCCCCGCGTCCGGCTCTGTACTGACGGCTCAGAGCCTGGAGCCTGCTTCGGATTCTGTGTCTCCCTCTCTCTCTGCCCCTCCCCCGTTCATGCTCTGTCTCTCTCTGTCTCAAAAATAAATAAAAACATTAAAAAAAATTTTTTTTAAAAACCAGTTATCTTTAAGGGGCGCCTGGGTGGCTCAGTCGGTTAACTGCCTGACTCTTGGTTTTGGCTCAGGTCATGATCTCACAGTTGGTGAGATGGAGCCCCGCATCCGGCTCCGCGCTGACAGCACAGAGCCTGCCTGGGATTCTCTCTCCCCCTCTCTCTGTCTGCCCCTCCTCTGCTCTGTCTCTCAAACTAAGTAAGATTTAAAATAAATAAATAAATAAATAAATAAATAAATAAATAAATAAATAAAATAAAAACAAAAACAGTTATCTTTTGGGTTTTACTACGTGGATGAGATTTTCCTCCTTCTTACTTTCTGTATTTGCCAGATTTTGTTAAAAGACTAGGTATTATTCTTAAATGGAAAAAAAGAAAAAGAAAAAAGAAAAAAAGCTTTATTATGAAAAGAAATCCTCCCTAAATTTCTAGGGCCTTGCTGACATGTTACTTCCTCCAGAAAGCCCCCGTGACCACCTTGCCGGCAGGCCCTCAGTTCGTTGTCTCTCTCTCTCTCTCTCTCTCTCTCTCTCTCTCTCTGACAGTCAGTCAGCTCATGAACACTTCTCAATGCCCTGCTCTGGGGCAGGCACTGTGCCAGATGCTGGGGGTGCAGAGGAAACACACGGCCACGTTTCTGCCTCAGGGAGCTCTAGCCTGGCGGGGAGACAGGCAAGAAACCGACGAGAAAGTAATCCCGGGGTGGGGAGTACTACAAAGAAATAGCTGTGCTGCAGGCTCTTCTGGAACTTCTCAAGCACGGGCGGCCCTGCGTGGCTGTCACTTTTCAGGTCAGTTACCTCCCAACCAGCCTGCAAACGGCGCAACAGCCTTTCCACCCGGTGGTTGCACCTTTCACCCCCCACCGCGCACATGCGATGCCTGGGGCAGAGCCCTGCTCAGCAAAAAGGTCCTGAGTGTATGGTGGACCAGACGCGACCCCCTCCCACCTGGGGTGAGGGTGTCCGCAATGTCCTCCAGAAGCCCCCGGTTCACTTGGGAAGAAGCGTCTCGCCTCCCCGGCCCCTCAGCTTTAACCGGACCAGGACAGGGAGCCCTCAGCCCCGCGGGGGAACAGCCGAACGGCTGCCTAGCCGGGGCCACGGCCACAGCGCTCCCGCTGAGGAGCCTTACTTGGGTTTCTTGACGTCGGTCATCTTGGTGTGCTCCCCAAACTCGCGCTTCAGGAACTCCTCCAGGGGCCCCGACTCGTAGGGCCGCGAGCCTCGGAACACCTCATCCTTCATGCGAAAGTACACGCTCCTCATGTAGGCCATGGACTTGCCTAGAACAAGATCGGGGAGACACGAGGGCCACGCCCTGACAGCCGCAGGACCACGGTGGCCGGCAGGGGATGGCAGGAGGGGACCGGACTGACTCAGGCACTACCCAGGCTTGGGCTCCTGGGCCTCTCCTGGGAAACTTCCCGCAGAGGCAGAAATCTCCTTCAGCAGCCCCGCGGCTCTGGGCCTCATCCTGTGTTCCCAACTTTGTATTATTTTCCTTAGAGAGGGCCCCGAGAGTGTAAGAGCTTGTAAATTGAATCTAGAACCACCTCATGTGGCTCAGAACAGAAGGGCCAGCCCTGTCCTGCGGGCCTCTGAGGACAGCCAGAAGGAACAGGCCGCACCTGGGCTGTGCGTGCAGAGGGGGCTGCGGAGAGGAGGGGGTCTGCCCGTATGAGACTTCTCAAATCTCTCCCATAGCCCCTGGGAGTCTAAAGAAGGAAGTGACCCTTTCTGGAGGAGGCCAGAACCTCCACCGCGGACCTCCTGCCCCACCGAGCAGAGGCAGATCCGAGATAGCTTTGCTCTCATGGAAGGCAGAACTGGAGACCAGAGAGGGGATGTGGGCCCCCTGACGCTAGCAGTTTACTGACCCGGAGGAGCTCGATGGGACGCTGCTCTCAGCCACCGGCTGAGCAGGCTGCCCCATGTCCCTGCCACTCTGAACTGCTGGCCCGTGGCCTCTTCACACAGTGAATACCCAGGTACCTGCGGTTCCCCCAGGGGACTGGGGCTCCCTGAGCTGGAGCCTGCACCTGACCCACAGGCCCTGCCTGGGGGCAAGAAGGTCCTCTCCTGGTGCCTTCAAGACACGGGCGGGGGGCAGGGGGCCTGGAGAGCCTGGAATCCGCCAGGCACTGGGGCAAGGATGTCAGGTTAGGGATGCCAAGGCAGAGGGCAATTGCCTGGGTGGTTGCTGGCTCTGGGAGGGCCCCCCACAGGCAGCCCAGCTTGAGTGGAGACAAGAACTACCCAGAAGCCTGTCTGGTATGCAGGGCGCTGCAGTGCAAGGCCCTGTGGCCTTGGGAAGTGCTGGGCTGAGAGTCTAGGGAACCGTCCTAGCCCCAGTAACCCCATGGGCGGGTATGTGACTTTGAGTCACCTCTCCCACCGGGGCCTTCGCGTCTCTGGGGGTAAAACGAGACGTGCAGGCCGGGGCTCCGGCATTCTGTGGCCCTGTGGCTCCTCCTCCCTGAGACCACCCACCATCAGGATGGTTTTCCTTATTTTCAGCAGGTTTTGAGGCCCTGAGGTGCCTGCCCCACAAGGCTATGGGCAGGAGTGGTGGAGGCAATTGACCTAAAAATGGTTCCTACACTGAAAGGCAACCAGTTCTGTCCCCCGTGGGGGGCAGGGCACCATGCCCCTAGCCTGCCTCCAAGCCCTTCTCTTTCGAGCCTCAGACCCCAACACCCTCGCCCGCCCCACAAAGGGCTTCCAGGCCTCCCCGTCCCCAGTGACTCTCTTTGCAAAGCTCTGAAAAGAAGCTGAGCCCAATTCGAGGGCAGATCCCCACCGCCCCCCCCCCACACCCTGCCCCCACCGCCCCCGGGGCCGCCCTCACTGTGCAGAATGGCCAAGGCCAGGATGCCTCCAGTGCTGGTCCCCGCCACCCAGTCAAAGAGATCCTTGGTGGCGACGCCCGAGGCCTTCTCGATGGCAATGAGGAGCTGGATGATGACGAGGCCCTTCACGCCCCCTCCGTCCAGGCAGAGCAGGTGGTCGTGGCTGTGGTGGGGACAGCAGCGGGAGGGAAGGGGGCCCGTTAGAGCCCAGCTCCTCACGTGGGCCCGTGTCCCTGAGCGTCTGTGACTGTGTGAGACGAGGCCCTGTGGAGCTCGAGCTACTGGGCTTTTAGGGGTGTGGGGGAGGGGGGGCGGGGGGCAGGTAGGGGGAGCGCAGTCAGTAAGGAAATAAACATATAGTATTTCAGGAGGGGGAAAGCGCAGGAACAATGAAGGGAGCGGCCAGGTGTCACCTCAGCAGACACCTGGGTCTGTCTCTCCCACTGGGTTTTGGTCGGGCCTAGGTTCTCAGTCGGGGGCCTGACCGGAAGCAGGTGCCTGAGAAAAGTCTGTCTGAATTAAACGAGGCTGGGGGAAGGGCTCTCCTGCAGCAGCCGGGAACCGTTGGGGAGAGGGAGCAGGGGGGCAGGGAGGAAGCACCATCTCTGTGCCAGGAGCTGTGAGGGCCTTTCCCCCGCATGACTTCACTTAGATGTCCCACACCCCGTGGAGGCAGACGCTCCCTGCTACCCCTGCGCACGTCTGGGAAGGAGTGAAGCTCAGAGGTTAGGTGACCACCCAAAGTCACGAGACGGGGAAGCGACGTGGCCGGACCCAGACAGGGATGGGGGAAGGGGAGGGTCTGCTGACTCCTGAGTCACCTGCTGGGCAACACGACCCGACACGTCTCCCTCGGTCCTGCCGTGCCCAGCTCCCTGCCCTAAGGCTTCCACTGTCGGTGCTCAGACTAGGAAGCTTCCGTCTGGTCTCCTCATCCTTCCATCTCAGCGTAAATGTCACCGCCCGGAGAAGCCTGCTCTGATGCCATTAGCACCCTCCGGCTCAGCCGGCTCCTTCTCCACCCACTTTCTTGCTCCCTCCCATAAGCAGGCGGTTTTCCCTCGTTCACTTTCTCCCCCAGTGGGTGGGACAGAAGCTTCCAAGGGCAGGGACTGCCCTGCTCCGCGCAGCGCTGCCTTTCCAGTGCACTCGGGAGGCGTCCGACGGACTAGCTGGTGAACGAAGGAGGCCCGGGTGGCCCCCCTCTAGGGTCCTTCTTCTGGACAAGCTGCCCAGCCCCGCAGCAAGCCCAGAGCGTGGCAGGGGATGCTGGGCCGTCACTGGAGGCCTGCAGGGCCCATGACCAGGGAGGCCAGAGCAAAAACGCAAGAGACCCTTCGGAGGAT
Organism: Felis catus; assembly: GCF_018350175.1. Lineage (NCBI taxonomy): Eukaryota > Metazoa > Chordata > Mammalia > Carnivora > Felidae > Felis > Felis catus. The sequence goes on from NC_058374.1 coordinate 131,856,050, forward strand.
GTGGGGCTTACAACGGAGACGTCAGCCCACAGGGAGTAAGGCTGAGCTACGAGGCTCGCCGCCTTTCGTGGGAAGGTCCCCACGGGGGTGTCCTGATTGTCGCCTCAGTCCCACCTCCAGGGAGAGTACTCAGGCTGCTGCAAACCATCTGAGTCCTGCTGGAGAATCTGCCTCCTCTGGTCTTACTGGTCGGGACGTTACCCTCCTCAGCCCCTGTGCAGCTGTGTGTGTGTGTGTGTGTGTGTGTGTGCACATGTGCGCGCACATGCAGGAAGTTCAGTGGGAGCAGAGAACTACAATGCTGATGCAGCAGGTGCACCCCCACGGGGCACGTTACAGGGTGGCCTTGGAAACAAGTAGGACTTACCAAGGGGAAGCCACCCCTTCGGGCAAGGGGAGGCAGAACCACTTGCCACTGCCTGGCCCTAGGAGCAGGGGCTGTGTCTGCGGACTGAGAGCTTGCCCTGCGGGGGCCGGCACTACTGAGGCAGCCGGGAGAGTGCCTGCAGCAGCAGAAAGGGCAGGAACTCGGGAGACGGGGACTAGAGTCTTGCTCCGACACTCATGGTGTGACCTTGAGCAAGGCACTTCGCCTCCCGGGGACTCAGGTTCTGTCTGCGCGAAACAAGGATCCTAATCCCTCCCTAGGAAAGCTGTTAGGGACGTGGGACAGTCGCAAACGGAGAACAAGAAAGCAACTCTATCACGGAAAGGAAGACAGAGCGCCGTCGAGCGCACACACGTTTGTGCCGGGAACTTGCCGTGCTCACAGGCACCGCTTCTGAGGCCCCAGGGACCGCCCTCAAGGACAAAGGCCTCTGCTCTTGTGCCCATCACGCAGGCCTGCCTCCAAGAACGGGCCTGGACGTACAGCAGGTGCTCGGGAAGTCCGCCCGGCCCACCAGCTCTATGGAGGGAAGCAGGGCAGGGGCCAGGGTGGAGCCAGAGGGAAGGAGGCTCAGCATCGCAGTGGGGATCTGGGTGACCTTCCCCAACAAACCAACACAAGGTCAGGAGGGACGGGACAGGCTTGCAGCCAGCTCTATCGTGTAACCCACAGCCCGCACGGTCCCTGATGAGAGAGCAGACCCAGGCTCTCCGAGCACCCAGTCTCTTGGCTGTGAACTACAGAGGACACAAGCCACCTCACAGGGCTGTGGTATGCACTCAACAGCCCCGAGCCTGCCGGAGGGCACCAAACAGAGGCCTGGTGCATGCGGTCCCCCTCCCTCCCTCCCTCCCTCCCTCCCCCACTTACGTCCGCTTCTCGTCCCTCATGGAGCTCAGGATGAACGCCGGCTTCCGGGCCCGGGAGATATGCATGATGTCCTGCAGTTCTGCGAGGCACAGGGCAGAGTGGGCTGGGGCCACGCAGGTGCCAAGCCCCCCTCCCCCCAATCCCACGGGCCCTGAGCAAATCTGGAGCTGAGCCCTCACCCTGCTGGCCCTAGGGGGCGCACCTTGCCCCCTGCCACCAGGAAGGGCCCTTTGTCCCCAGACACAGCTGGGCCAGAGGCCACGGGCCCCTTGGGGTGAAACGGGCTTGAGTGCAGAGGGTGGCCCCCTGCCCTGGGAAGCACCCCTCACCCCCGCCTGGCCACCTCCCAGACTCTCCGCGGTGCCTTCCTCCCAAAGCCCCAGAGCACAAGCACCCCTTCCGTGGCCGGTGTTTCCAGCTCACAGAGCACTTTCTCATGCATCGGGCAAGTGGAGTTGCTGACAGCCACCGTCACCAGAATCCTTATTTCCAATTTACAGACGAGGCTCAAAGAGGCTACATAAACTCGTCCAAGGTCATTTAGCCAAAAGGAGTGAGTCAGGACACTCCTTTCGGTTTAAACCCATGAGCAAAGGGAGATAACCGACCACTCTTCAGAGGCTGCTCGCCCTGATCCCAGGTCTGGAACTTTCCTCAGCGGCCTCTCAGACCAGCCGCACCCACCCCTCTGCCCATGTTCTCCTCTGGGCCCGAGCCCGCCCCCCGGATGGACTGGCTGCCCTCCTGGCCAGCAGCCCGGCCCCGGGGGCCTGGCCCAGCACCGCCATGCCATCGGATCCTGACTGCCCTCCCCACCGCTGTGCAGAGTCTAGAAGCAGCAAAGCAGGAAGGCAGGCTGCAAGGCAGTGTATCTACCCTCACCAGAGCGGGTGGCCAGAGGGTGGGCGAATCAAGCGGAGACCGGCCAGGAGAGGCAGTGGCCAGAGTGCCAGGGGGAGGGTGGCAAGGATGGCTCATGTGTTCGGGCAGGCAGCTGAGAAGAGGCCACTAGAGCTACAGCTAACTCGGGGCTGGGCAGGCTCGGCAGCCCCTCCAGGCCCAGGGCATTACCCACCGGACGCTGCGCCCCAGGCCCACCATCCAGCCTGGCGTGGGTGACTGCCTGCCTGTAAAATTGAGAGATAAAGATGGGGTTGGGAGGGGGGGCAGGTCCTAGACGGGGACGGGCAGGGGAGCGGAGAGGAGGAGCCAGAAGGACAAACTGTGGCCGCGGGCTCTGCTCTCCTGACTCCTGGCTAGGCTGGGCCATCCAGGCTACAGGTGCTGGTGTCTGCTTCCACAGCAGCGGGGAGAAAGGCCAGCTTGCCGAGGACTGGTTGCCGACAGCCCTATCCAGGGGACCCGGCTCTCACACAGTCTAGGCCGTGGCTGGGTCAGCCCACAGAAAGCCCAGAGACGGGACCCCATCTCCTTGGGGGCCATCTCCACGGGCACCAAGGTCACCTAGGGGCAGATGCAGGTTGCCTGGCCCTGTTCAAAAGCCTGTAGGTCACCAAAGGGCCAGCAGGCGACAGACACACGGGGCCCCAGGCCTGACAGAGATACAGCAGCATGGCAGACACACTCCTCATTGAAGCCAGAGGGCCAGGGGTGCCGGACCCCAACAGCACTCCTCACCGCCCACCCTGAGCTCCCAGGGCACAAGAGGCCGAGACAGTCCTCACCCCAAAGGTGCCACGGGGATGCCCAGACCGGAGACCATGTTCAGGGCATCGTCTCAGGAGAAACGGACTGCGGGCCATTAGCCAGGGGCCCCTCTCCCCCCAGGCTTCTGGGCTCCATGGGTGCTGGCTGCCTCCAGAGGCTGACGAATCCTGCCCCAACCTCCCTCGTTCCTTTCAACAACTTCTACCCTGGGCCCCGTTTCCTTCGGATCAGGACTGCTCCGATCCCAGTGCCTGGGGACCAGCTGGAGAGGAGGGAGTGTGGCAGGAAAGAGGCCTACCTAGGTTGTTTAAGCTGATCGGTGGGGGCTGAGATCTTTCCTGGGAGAACAAGGAGTGATGTGTCGCAGTGGAACACTGCTCCGAGGGGGCCCCTTGGGTGAGTGGGAGGCGGTGGTCGGCCCCTACGTTTTTCAGCAGAGTTAAGAGCGTCTTCCTGGTGACAACTAGTAAGGTTTGGGGGAGGGGAGATCGCACAGGATCACAAATGAGGTCAACAAGCAAGTGAGAGGCCCCTCCTTTCCACACACGGTCCCCTCTCTCATCTACCAGGCGGCCTGGGTTTGTGGGGGAACCGGGCGCCCAGGAGGCCTGACCCCACCCTGACAGGGCATGCTGACTCCAGTCGCCTGTAGCCCAATAGCTTCCTGGGGCCCAGGGCAGGTGCTGAGGTCGACCACAGAATCTGGAAAGGGGTCGAGGTTACCCGGTCTGGGTATTTGGGGTCCCCCTCTTTCCCTTCACTTCTGGTCAAGAAAACAGGACTCCCCCCTCCATACACACATCTCTACAAACTACTGTGAACAGTCAGAAATCAAAAATTTAAAAACAGTAAAAAAAAAAAAAAAAAAAAAAAAAAAAAACCAAAAACACGACAATGGGGCGCCTGGGTGGCTCAGTCAGTTAAGAGTCCAACTCGTGATTTGGGCCCACGTCATGATCTTGTGGTTTGTGGGATCGCGCCCCGTGTCGGGGCTGCACGTACGGCAATTCTCAAAACTGCCGAATGCCGAGTCCCTCCCAGGGCTCGAAAGGGACGAGCCAGTCCGTGGGCATTTACCCTCATCTAACAGACAGGGTAACTAAAAAGGATGTTTTTAGGAAGTAGCACACACACACGTGCGCACACACAGTCACCTGCGCGCCCACGGCAGCCTCCACGGCTCCCTGAAACCCCCCGAGGGGGCCCGGGCTTCTGCTGAGGATGATCTTTCTCCAGCCCTGATGCCAGGGCTCACCAAGCGAGCATGCAGTGTGTGCCTCAAGCCCGCGTGCACACACACTCGTGTTAGCGGGCATGCATCCACCCACCGTTCTTCCTGCGAGTGGCTCCATCCGGGAATTACTTACTGCCTCCCCCACCTGCCTCCCCCCGAGTCCTGGCACCCGGAGGTGGGATGAGGGCGGCACAGAAGAGGACACTGGCTTGGCAAGCCCCTTGGAGGGTCCCACCTACTGGGGATGGCCCTTGTGCTCGGGCACAGGAAGCTTCCCCTCTCTGCCTCCCAGGTGCTCCTGGAAACCCCACGCAGGGAGCAAGTGGGGTGGATACGGACAGGATGCTGGTGCCGGGCTGCTGGGACCACCCCTCCTCGCCAGTGCATGCGTCACCACCACCACCCCCGCCCAACTCTGGGACCGGAGTGCAGGGCACTTACGTTTGCTGATCTTGGAAGCTATGAAAGCAGGAGTCTCTCCGAGGTCATTTGGGGTATCCACCTCTGCCCCAAACACAATGAGGGCCTTGATCATCTCCACGTTGTCTTTCTGTTGGGGATGAAGTGAGGGGAAAATCCAACGGCTCAGGGAAAGGAAGAGAAAAAGGACGCCAGCCTCATCCGCTCTGCCTACCGACTCGGCGGGCCTCTCACGGCACGGCAGAAGGTGCTAGAACCCTTCAGGTCCCCCACCCGTTTAATAACCCAGGCAGAAGCTGGAAGTGACTCACCCCAGGTGCCAGCCCCACCAGCTCCTGGAAGGAAGCAGTGCATCTATGACCCCCGCCCCAGGGGCCACGGGGCCACCGAAGGGTCAGCTGCTGATCACTTCCAGAAGCAGCAGCAAAGGGTGAGCGGGGAAAGGGAAGGCTGTCTTGTCCATCAGGTCTAGGGTGCCACTTCTGAGGGGGTAACCGGGCACACGTCCTCCCTGACGGCAACCTCCAAGGGCAGCTTGCCTCCAAAGCGCATCGTGCATTTAACATCGGAGGCTGGGCGGGGCAGGGCGGGGCGTGGTTTCCCAGAACAAGCCAATCAACTGGCTGCCTGGAGACCGCGCTCGGGTCTTATCACCTCCCTCTTCCTGGGGCCTGATCTCCTGGCCTGGAGAATGAAGACTTGTGTCTAGAATGCAGTTTTCCAAATAGTGGCTCATGTACATTAGGATTTATACGGGCACTGGTGATTATGCATGCTTGAGTCATTAGTTACGCATTTCTGTCTTGGTTTCCTCCTTTTCGTGTCACTGGTTTACCCCTTACGGTGGCGACAGACCATCTCCTTTGAAATAAATTTAAGTAAGATTTAAAAGCAGGCCAACTTAGGGGCGCCTGGGCGGCTCAGCGGGTTAAGCGGCCGACTCTTGATTTCAGCTCAGGTCATGGTCTCACGGTTTGTGAGATCGAGCCCAGCATTGGGCTCTGCCCCGACAGCGTGAAGCCTGCTCGGGATTCTCTCTCCCTCTTTCTCTCTCTGCCCCTTCCCGGCTGGTGCACACACGTGCTCTCACTCTCTCTAAAAATAAATAAATAACAACTTTATAAAAATAAGTTAATAAAAGCAAACCAACTTAAAGAAATGACTGAGCACTAATTGTGCAAGTGACACATCAACGTGCCAAAAAATGTGAGGCCGGTCTGCAAGTTCCTGAGGTATGGGAACCAGTGAATGTCAGCAGTCCTCAAAGTGACACGTGTGCCCCCCCCCCCGCCCCCCACCGAACGTGTGAGACCCTCTAGAGGGTTTGTGAGGTTCAAACTGTTTTCACAGGGGCCTCTGGCTGGCGCAGTTGGAAGAGTGTGCGGCTCTTGATCTTGGGGTTGTGAGTTTGAGCCCCAGGTTGGGCGTAGAGATTACTAAAAATAAATTTAAAAAAAAAACCTGCTTTCATAAGACTATCAAGATGGTGTTTGCTTCTTGCATTGTGTTGACTTTAGCACTGATGGCACAACAACGATGCATAAAGCTCCTAGTGCCATAGCAAGACGGTGACACCGTTGTGGTGTTCTTCTCTGCCACTCACTAGCAGTAAAAAATCAACCAATTAACAGGTGCCTGGGTGGCTCAATAGGTTAAGCATCTCAGGTCACGATCTCATGATCCCTGAGTTCGAGCCCCGCGTTGGGCTCTGTGCTGACAGCTCAGAACCTGGAGACTGCTTTGGATTCTGTATCTCCATTTCTCTGTGCCCCTCCCCTGCTTGCACTCTGTCTCTCTCTCTCTCTCTCTCAAAAATAAATAAAGACATTTACCAAAAAAATCAGCCAATTAATTAAAAAGCCAGTCTCGCTTGGGAATGCCCTTCATGAAGCAGTAAGAATGAATTTTATTACGATTTGACATCGGGTCCTTGTGTTGTCAGATAGAGAGAAAGCCTGGGCATTTCTGTGGCATACCAGAGTACAACTGTTATCTTGAGGAAGAGCACGTCGGCAATTTGCTGGAGTTGTGAGCAGAAGCACGCGTTTTTTTTTTTCCCCGGGAACACCATTTTTATTTGAGACCATGACTGACAAACTACGATTGTTCAGCCTTGGGTATCCAGTAGACGTGTTCTCAAAAATGAACGCAGTGAGCCTGGCACTTCAAGAAAAACATCTGACGATATTTTGTGCCAACGACAAAATTCAAGCTTGCAAACAAAAATGCCAATTCCAGAAAAACTTGTGTACGCCACAAGTGGGCTTGACAGCTTTGACGGCTTCCCCAAACTGAAAGGTTTTTCTGATGAGATCAGTGGGGATATTTACAAATGTGGGGTTTTGATAGCGTCTGATGAAATGGGTCGCCGTTTCTGCGCATACATGGCGAGCCGGTATTTTCCAAGGAAATGACGCATGGGTGAGAGATCCGTGCCAAGTGCAAGAGATACCAGTGGAATAAAGCGTTTCATGGAACAAAGTGTGAAAAGCTCCTGGAGATGGCTGCTCTGCCCACTGCAACTGACTTGTCAGAAACTACCCTTGTCCACTTTTGGTGCAACATCAAAGAATATCCATGATTCTCTGAAAAGGTGCAACTGTGCATCTTTTCCAACATAGCATTGGGAGGCCAGATTTTCTTCTTATCCCCCAACATTCAACAACATATTGCAAGAGAATAAATGTAGCAGAAGATAGGAGGCTCAGTATGTCTTCTCTGAGGCCAGGCGTCAAAAAGATTCACAAAGATGTAAAAGGATGCCAACTCTTCTGGATTGTTTTTTGTTTTGGAAAATAAAGTTGTTTGGCATAAAAATGTTACTTAATTTGGCTAGCTTGTTGATTGGTGAATTGTTACTTTTAAATGAATCGATATTTTGAGGGGGACCTGGGTGGCTCAGTCCGGTAAGCGTCTGACTTCGGCTCAGGTCATGATCTCACAGTTCGTGAGTTCGAACCCTGTGTCGGGCCCTGTGCTGACAGCTCAGAGCCTGGAGCCTGCTTGGGATTCTGTGCCTCCCCCTCTTTCTCTGTCCTTCTCCCACTCATGCTCTGTCCCTCTCTCAAAAATAAACATTAAAAAAATTTTTTTAGTAAGTGAATTAATATTTTGAAAATGTCTTATGTTTAAACTCCAATCTAATAAATACAGATAGATAAAATGCATATAAACAAAAAAATCTTTGGGATCTTCAATAATTAATTTTTAACACTATAAAGGGACCACATAGACCCAAAATTTTGAGAACTGATGGACTAGATCATTCTAATGGCTCATTCAGTGCTGAAAATGGCCATGGTTTCATTTACAGTTTCCACCTCCCAGGGTAACAGTGTCTCCACCACAGTGATGGCCTTTGCTATAAAACAGGATGTCTTTGAGTTTGCCCTAAATCTACATCTTTAAAATTTTTTTTTAACATTTACTTATTTTTGAGAGACTGAGAGAGACAGAGCATGAGCAGGGGAGGGGCAGAGAGACAGGGAGACACAGAATCCAAAGCAGGCTCCAGGCTCCGAGCTGTCAGCACGGAGCCCGACGCGGGGCTCGAACCCACGAACCGTTAGATCACGACCTGAGCCGAAGTCGGATGCTTTACCGACTGAGCCACCCAGGCGCCCCTCATTCTACTTTTAGAGTCCCAGATGCCTCTCCAACTCCATCACTTGGAAATCTGTTGAACATACTTACGTATACATGGTATTGCTACGGAATGGGAACACACACACATCCGTAACGTAGTAAGAGTCCCTTCCCTGAATTCCTTATGTTCATACTCCAGTTGTCTATCCAGACTGGAGGGGGGAACTCCGCTCTATAATAAACCAAAAGCCGCGGCCAACACCTACCATGGGCCACGGAGATGCACAAGCAGACCCTGCCTCCCAGGAGATTACAGCCCCCCCAAGGAGATAGAAACAGTATGCAGACGGGTATTTTTCCCTGATGCAGGAGAGAAGTGACATCTGAGGGTTGCCCACTGGTGCCAGGTACCACATGTGTCGTCTGGACATTCCTCCTGGGGTTACCGAGCATCCACCGCTCACTCCGCAGCCAGTACCGACACCCCCGGTTTCCAGATGAGGAAATCGAGGCCGACAGGCGTGACGTGACTTGCCCAAGGCCACAGCGGGTAGCCAGAGCCATCGCACCATGCACTCGTCACATGGGGGACGCGGGAGCCAGAGGGACAGGGGCATAGAGGAAGGAGACGACACTCTGGGCTGAAAGGGGGACACGGAAGGTTCCTAAGGGGGAAGGCAGGTCTGAATGGAGTGTAGGCAGGTAAGAAGATTCTGAGAGGCGGGGAAAGGAAGAGGGTGTCAAGGGAGGGAGCGAGGGGTAGCCCCCCACCCACCCCTGCAGGCTCACCGACATGGCCAAGTGCAGCGGCGTGTTGCCGTGCTCTCCGCGGGCGTTGGCGTTGGCCCCGTAGGTCAGCAAGGCCATGACACAGTCCAAGCGGTTGCGCATCACGGCCACATGCAGGGCTGTGTTCCCCGAGCTGCTGGTGCCGTTCACGTCGCAGCCCCGCTTCAGCAGCATGCGGGCCATCTGCGGGAGAAAGGGTCCGCGCCCAAGGAGGCGGTCACTAAGGGCAGCAGGGGCCGGCGACACCTGGGGGCTGCCACTGCCGCCCTGAGCGGCCGTCAGGTATCGGGCCTCCGGAAAGCACTAGCAACAAGAACTCAGGTGGCAGGCCCCAGTTCTGGGGGTGGCCCTACATCTTGGCTCCCACATCATCAGCAGGACGGTAGAGGACAAAGAGCTGATTTGTGCTGGCTGATTTAAGGGGCTCCCGGGTCCTTTCCTGGAACTAACGGGACCCCACGCATCTCAGCAAAGTCCCACAACTTGCCCTGCTCCCTGTGACCTTCCCTGGGATCCTGCCAGTCTGGCCACTCCCTGGGCCTTGGCAACACCGGCCCCTGCACGCCCCACAGCCCTGGGGAGCCTGGGACGCGGGGAGGGGCGTGGCTTTGGGAGCCTGGGACCTGGCGAGGGGCGTGGCCTTTGGAGCCTGGGAGGGGGGGCGAGGGGCGTGGCCTTTGGAGCTGGACAGTCCTGAGCCCACAGCTCAGCCTTACTTCCTCCCAGTCCTGGGAGCTTGGGTAGGCCGTCACACCCTCTGGACCTCAGTTTTCTGTGGCAATAGAAATGCAAGTCCCTACCTCACAGAGGGGTGACAACGAATGACAACTCGTACACTCGAACACGAAAGGCCAGACTTGGCGTCTAGCTCAGGGCAGGAAGGAGGTACCCTGCAGAAGTTGGCAATCTCCTCCCTCCTGGCCCGTCACAACGGACCACAACCTCTGGGGCATCCAGGGCCCTGTTGAGCTGTGCTTCCTGGAGGTGAGGGACCAGAGGCCTCCACCCTCCCAGGGGCATGGAGCTTGGCTTAGGGGCGGCCCGTGGAATTGCTGCCCCACCAGGCTCTCTGTGGGCACAGCCAGGACCAGCACCAACTTCTGTTTGGCACTTTATGAAGCCTTTTCTCACACGTCACCTCGCTGATTTCACGCCTCCAAAGCCAGGCCATACGACCCCCAATTCATACACAAAGAACCCACAGACAGGACCCTGAGCCTACGAGCAGCAAAGCCTGTGGGACCACTATGAGATCAATCCCCCAGAATCATCTCAGGGACCTCCTTCCTGCAGGCAGCTGAGGAACATGGGGCCCTGGGACCCTGCCCCCTGCCCCCTCCCCCCCACCACTCACCCTCAGACTCTGCCTACCTCTGCGTTCTTGGCCCAGTGGAGGGGGCTGGCTCCATAGCGAGGGTCTTTGCTGTGGATCTGGCTGCTGTCCATGCTGATGATCATTTCAGCACACCTAGGGGGAAAAGGAGCCAAGGGGCAGTATAGAAGGCCATGGGATGGTGGGAGGTGGCCTGGGGATGGTGGGAGGTGGCCTGGGGATGGCTGGAAAAGGCCACGACTTGGGGGCTTCAACCACTGGGGAAGAAGAGTTTCTGCAAATAAAGTTGCAACAAAACCAACCAGCACGTGTACTGTGGTATGTCCAGGGTATCCTGAGCCCCTAGACACAGCTCAAGCCCCCGCCTCCAGGAAGCCTTCCTTGATAGCAGCAATCGGCCATGATCACTCTCACTGGTGCTGGCTTTAGGGTCAAGCCCCAGCCTCCTCCCTGGTGATCTCTGGAAAGTGGCTGAGGCCGTCTGCAACACGGGCGCGGTCCTAGCCAGACTTGTGGGGGTTGAGGGAGAGAAGACATTTCATTTCTGCGCCTGGCACGTGGTCGCCCTCCATCCCCTGGCCCTCCCTCCGCTCCTGCTGTTTCACACAGTGACCTGCGTCCTGCGGGAAGCACAGGCACAGCAATTAAGGCTGCAGCGACTCCCCACTCCCGGGTGTACGGCCAAAGGAACGGAAAGCAGGGACTCAGACAGATACTCGTTCCCCCACATTCCTAGCAACACCGGCCAAAAGGGGAGACAACCCAAGTGCCCGTCAACAGATGGAGGGGAAAACAAAATGTGGTCCGTCCGTATATTTACTCTGCCTTAAAAGGGCAGGGAATTCTGACACGTGCTACAACACTAACGACCCTTGAAGACAGCTGGCAAAGTGAAAAGTCGAGTCCCTGGCCCCAACCTGGCTCTGTGAAGGTCAGCCGAGTTGAGGCTAACAGCGGAGGGGCTCCCAGATGGGAGCGGGGACGGAACCCCTCTCTGTGGCCCTAACGCCTGTGATCGCTGCCACCAGCTGCCGCGCGGTGGCAGAGGGATGGCCCCGCCGGGGCCCTGGGAGGACGCGCCCCTGGACAGCAAGGCTTGGGGAGGCTGAGCTGAGCAAGAGGGAGGCCGCCATGCTACGTCTCAGCTATGACACGGCATCACCCACCACCCGTGCCCGTTCCAGATGCAACCTGCCCCCGGGGAACCTGACCCCTGGGGGTGAGGTGTCAGTACTGTCTCCAACCGTTTGGTCAGGTCGTTCTGAAAGTTCTTCTCCATCTTGGCTGTGCTGGGGAGGACATGGCAAGGGGGGCTGGCCCCAGTCTGGACCAGACCTTTGAGGGGATGGCGTCGCCAGAGGGGCCGGCACGGTGGGGGCAGACTCCAGAAGAGGAAGAGCCTGAGGGACGGCCAGGCTTGCCCCCGCCCCCACGTGCGTGCAGCCCTCTCTCCTCTTCCCCCTGCCTGTTTAGCACAGCCCAGAAGGACCGGGTGACCTCTGTGTCTCCTGTCCCAGAGCTGCTTTCTTTTCCGTTTAAGGCCAGCGCCTAGCACAGTGTCCGGACTGCGGGACCGACTGCCTCGTTCATTCATTCAGTCAGCCATTCCAGACAGCGTTCCCACTGGGCCACATTTTAAGATATTCCTCCCTTTTCTCACCCCCCCCCCCAACGCATACACACATACCCACACTCCACATGGAGAATCTTCCCGAGAACAGGGTTTCCCAGGTCTCGAGACAAGGGAAGAAGCCCCAGATTGGTCTGGGGCTCCCCACGGCATGCGCCTGGTACCTGCCTCCCAACGGTGCCACCAGCCAGGAAAGATGGGGCAGATGGGGCTCTGGGCCACCTTGCCAAGCATTCCTGGGCCTCGAGCCAGGAAGCTGCAGAAGCCACAGGGCAGCACTGTAGCCAGGAAGGGGTTCGGATCGGGCTGGTGGGCTTGGGTGCGAGAGGACCCAGGTCGGGTGGGCCCCTCCCCGGGGCTGCGTGTGACTCCATCCCAGGAGGACCACCTGGGGGAGGTGGAAAGGGGAGGAACCCGGGGAGGATCTGGATCGTTCTTCTCCAGTTTGGGAGAGGGAGGTTCGTGGCCAGAAATTAAGGTGCGTTACGGAAAACATCTGAAAGCTCTTGCTCTTTGCGCAGCTGACTTTCTGGATGGAGATTCACACCTGCTACACGTTCATCGAGCACTCTGTTCGTGCCAGGCCGGCCCTGGGCACCAGCATCTGATACACATCTAACGAGCCTGGGGAAGCCACTGCTCACTTGGGCGTGAGGACAAGAGATGTCAGAGCTAGAGAGCCAGCCAACGGGGCGGGGGGTGGGGGGCGGGGGGGGGCGGTCTTACCCCTTATGGGAGAACTTCATGGCTGCGTGGATGGGGTAGCCACTGGGCCCCACGATGTTGCACCGAGCGTTACAGAGTAACAGTACTCGGACCATCTCTTCCTTCCCCATCTGGCAGGCCAGGTGCAGTGGGGTCTGCCCTTGGTTGTTCACCCGGTTCAGGCCGGCCGATGCGTTCTTCCCTAGGAGCTGACAGAGGGACACTGGGGTGGGCTGGGGCCTGACAGAGGCAAGCCCCCTGCGTGACCCTCCCCAACACCCTCCGGGCCAACCCCCTCCGCCGAGACTTGAGGGGAAGGGAAGTCTGCCGATGAGATAACACGGGTAGGATTATAACCCGGGTAGGAACATTAAGGGAAGCCCTGGAGAAAGGAGGTTTGGAGGCAAACAGGAAGCTGTCTGTGCCAGCCGGCTGGGGGGCTGGGCCGCCATTGCTGTGGCTTGTGGGAAAAATTCCTGGGGGTGCCTGGATGGCTCAATTGGCTGGGTGTCCGACTTCGGCTCAGGTCACGATCTCACGGTTCGCGGGTTCGAGCCCCACGTCGGGCTCCGTGCTGACGGCTCGGAGCCTGGAGCCTGCTTCGGATTCTGTGTCTCCCTCTCTCTCTGCCCCTCCCCTGCTTGCACTCTGTCTCTGTCTCTCTCTCTCTGTCTCTCAAAAGTCAATGAACATTAAAAAAAATTAAATAAAAAATTTTTTCTGAATTAAGAAACTTAAAAGGGGGTTGTTCCCAGGGATGGGCACTGGAGATCTGGTCCCACCGGACCATGAGCCCCTCCAGGAAAGGTTGAAATGAATTCACCCAGCCCAGGGTCAGGCTCGGTGGGTGCTTGGGACAAGCTGAACTAAACTGACTGGCTGGACTGGACCTCTGATTTCATTTCCTGGGTTGGAGGACCTCCCGAGGGTGGTCAGAGTACAGTGACCAAGGATGTGTCTCTCCTTGGCGAGCAGGAGGAGGGAAAGGAGGAGAGGGTACACCCTCCAGGAAGGAGCTCGGGGCCAAGTGGGGACAGTGGGGTGTGGCCAGCACCGGTCACCCCCGCTCACCTGCAGCACCTGGGAATTGTCCCCCTGGACGGCGTAATGAAAGGCAGTCTCTCCGTTGTTGTCCGTGACGTCCATCTGGGCGTGGCAGTACTGTACCAGCTCCGCCAGGATCTCCCCGTCGCCCTTGCGGCAGGCCAGGTGCAGGGGGGTACAGCCCTCCTCATTCTCCCTGCTATTGGCACAGCTGTGGCGGGGGGGGGGCGGGGGAGGGAAGGAGGGAGGGGTGCTAAGAAACTCAAGTGCAGAAGAGGGAAGTGGGCTTGGAGCTCAGGGGCATTCACGCCATGCTCAGGCTGCCTGGTTCAAACCACTTATTTGTGGCTGATGTGATCTTATCAGTTGTTCAGTGGCACATCCGCACGAGACACGCGTCCTAGGCCCACGCCAGCCTGAAGCGGGAGGCAGGCAGGGTGGGGTAGAGAGGGTCGGAAGGCAGAAATCTCATTAACCTCGGGCAACTGGCTTAATCTCTCGGGGCTTCAATATCCTTATCTACGAAACGATAACAATAATAGCAGCTGCGCCCTAGGAAATGGACAGAAGCACTGGGAAGTGAAACACCATGATGGTGTGCAAGAACAGGTCCGTAGGCTGTAAAGGGCAGTGAGGAGTTTTGAGCCTAGGGCCTGGGAGCTGAAACGAGGTGCGGTCACCTCAGGGCAAGCAGGCGAGCCGGAGTCCTGCGGCGGGGCCCACGCGGTCCCTCTCGGGGGGCACTTCCACCGACGGAAGTGTTGGCTGAGGGGCCATATGCAAGCAAGCGGTCCAGCCACCAGGAGGGCACCCGGATCCTTGGAAGCAGATGCAAGGATCTGAGGCCTCTTCGGCCGTCTCCAGCGGAGTGACCTTGCACGGGCCACATAGTCTCTTGGGAGGCTGATGA